>NW_027438969.1:0-360588 GCF_040939455.1 Microcebus murinus | reverse complement strand
GTGTCTCTGGGCCCTGTGCCATGTGGGGGCGGGGGCGGGGGCGTGGGAGGAGGAGGAGGAGGAGGAGGAGGAGGAGGAGGAGGAGGTGGAGGAGGAGGAGGTGGGAAGGGCCGTGGCCTGCAGTCGTGTTCCCCGGGGTGGCACAGCATGTGGCTTCTTCCACAGGCTGCTTGGCCTGGGCTCCCTGCACCTGGGCCTTTGGAGGACTGGCCCTGTGCTTGCCAACACTTCCTGCAGGGACCCAGAGCTGGGAGGTTGCATCTCTCAGCCCTGGGTCGGGCAGAGCCCCAGCGGGCCATGCCCCACAACCTCTCTCAGCAGGGGTCCCCCAGAAGGCTCCTTTGGGACCAGGATTCTCTTGCGGGTGACTCTTTAAGGTCTGGCCCCTGGATGGAGGGGCACCAGGAGTAGAGGAGCAGGAAGGGGAAGGGGGTGGCCATGCGAGGGGACACTTTGAGGCCAAGTCCCAGCTTCAGCCTGATCCTCCTGGGAACCCCGGGGTGGACATCACACCTCCTGGTTGCCCCGCTCTGAGACAAGGAGCCGGGGCTTCGCATTCCCACAGCAGCCAGTCGTGGGCTGAGGACACCTGGGCGTTGGGAACTCCCTGGCTTCTCCTTGGTTTAACATCTGGAGCTGCTTGTGAATTGTGCCGCCACACACACCCGAGTGCAGGTGTCTTCTGCACAGACTGCGGGCCTCGCTCTTCTGAATGCCGCTAGCTCGCGACCCACCCACGGGTGAACCTGGTCAGGGTACTTTCTCTCGGGGGCAGACTCTCATCCGGGCGGGCTACCGGTGTCTCTGTTGCTCCTTTCTTTCTTCCATTTCGGGAAAGGCTTCCTTACTGGGTGTGGAAATCTCCTATGCCTTTCCTCGCCTATTCTGTCAGCTCTAAAATTCTCTTTCGGTTGCCACCCTCACAGATGGATTAGGAGAACTCTTTGCGGTGCACTCATTAGTGAAATGACCTCAATGACGCTGGAATCCAATATCTAATCGCCGATTTTTAGCGAGTCCACACGCCAGGGTGGTTGGGGTCCAATGCAGCCCCGGCCAGGCCCAGGCCCCTTGGACTGGGCCACAGGAGGACACAGAGGAGGGTCCCGGCCCCCACGGTAGCGGTGCGGGCAGTTCTCCAAGGGCTTGGGTGTTTTCCAGAGGGAGGAGATGGAGGGGACTGATTTCTTCAGCGCCCCACAAACCACGCCACCCCACCCCACCCATGGGACACATCCCGAGAGAGAGAGAGACGCCCCATACACTGGCTCCCCTCCCCCGTGCGCTGTGCCCCAGCCCTGGCCCCGGGGAATAGGCGGCCGCCGGGCCACAGGGTGGGGGGCGCAGCTGAAAGGGGTTGTGGGGGAGGGCCGCCCCTGGCTGGGGTCAAAGGGCGAGCCCCCCGCCCCTCCCGCCCGTGCGCAGTCAGCGGCCCCGGCGCGCTGGGGGTGGGGGGCGGGGAGGTGAAGGAGGCCAGGCAAGGAGAGGAGGGGGGCTTGAAGGTCTCCACCTTGGCGGGTCCAGCCGTGGAGGCGCATCTTGTGTGAGTGTGAGTGTGAGTGAGTGAGTGTGAGTGTGAGTGTGTGTGTATACAGAGACAGCCCCCAACCCCGGCCCGCCGCTCCCTGCCCGCCCCGCCTGTCACCCCCGTCCCTCGGAGCCCGCGGGACCCGGCCGGCGAACTCAACAGGCCCGGCCCGGCGCGGGGCCTGGGGCGGGAGGAGGCGGCGGGGAAGCGCAGAGAGGCTCGGCTTCTTGAGCGGGGCAGGGGCGCCCTCCGCCGTCCACGGCCACACCACCCCGAACGCGCCCGATCCCGTCTGGTCTCGGAAGCTAAGCAGGGTCGGGCCTGGTTAGAACTTGGATGGGAGACCGCCCGGGAATACCGGGTGCCGTAGGCTTCTTCTTTTTTTTTTTTGCCTCTGGTTCTGTAGCGTTTCTGGGAGTGCGGGGGCGGCCCGGGGTGGGGGTGACCCCCACCCTCAGCGCCCGCCGCGGTGCCTGGCGCCCCAGCCCGCACCGTGGGGCCTCCTCTTGTCCCGAGCCGTGACACCGCCGCCACGCGGCAGCATGCGTGGCTTCTGGACAGTCAGGTCTCAGACCTAAGGTCTGCTCTGTGGGAGCCGACACGCTGGAGGAAACCTTGAGAGTCTGAGAGGGGAGGGAGTTCCAGAAGAAGGCCAGGATGTCATTTTGAGGGAGTATGTGACCAGAACTCCTCCCGTTGCTTTTGGGGTTCTATGAGCTACACGTAGGAATCTTTGGTGGTGGCACCTGATGTTCGGGGATCCGGAGTCACACCCAGACCTGCTCCACAGGCCTCCTTTTACTTTTCTCTTCGGATTCATTTTTTTTTTTTTTTTTTTTTTTGAGACAGAGTCTCGGTTTGTTGCCCAGGCTAGAGTGAGTGCCGTGGCGTCAGCCTAGCTCACAGCAACTTCAAACTCCTGGGCTCGAGTGATCCTTCTGCCTCAGCCTCCCGGGTAGCTGGGACTGCAGGCATGCGCCACCATGCCCCGCTAATTTTTTATATATATATCAGTTGGCCAATTAATTTCTTACTATTTATAGTAGAGACGGGGTCTCGCTCTTGCTCAGGCTGGTTTTGAACTCCTGACCTTGAGCAATCCGCCCGCCTCGGCCTCCCAAGTGCTAGGATTACAGGCGTGAGCCACAGCGCCCGGCCGGATTCATTATTTTGAAAAAGTGTCTCTTATCTCTATTATTGCATTTTCTTTTCTCTCTCTTTTCAAGCAGATGATGGGAGTCCAAGTATTAAGGTGACATGTGTTGCCCGTGCCCCCCTCCCCCCCCCCGTGTTCTTATTCATTTACCTCTCATGTTGTTCCAGCATATTGTGGGGGCACCAATGTTAAGGTCGGGTGCGTTGCCCTCTCCCAGCCTCCCCCCTCGGGTCAGAGCTTCAAGTGCGCCCATCCCCCAGTCGGTGCGTACCCACCCCATTCCTAATGGATGTGTATGCCCATCCCCTCCCCCCACCCGCCCGACACCCACCCGAAGAAGGTGATTCCTCTGTGTCCACTTAGGTGTCCATCGGTTCGTACCCATTTGCTGGTGAGCGCGAGCACGTGGTGCTCGTGTGTCCATTCTTGGGATACTTGGCTTACTGGAACGGGTTCCAGCTCTGGCCAGGAGAACCACGAGAGGTGCCCCCTCACCGCTGCTCCTCATAGCCGAATAGCACTCCGTGGTGTCCACGCGCCACATTTTATTTACCCACTCGTGGGTCGATGGGCACTCGGGTGGCTTCCAGGTCTTTGCGATTGTGACTTGTGCCCTGACACTAACCCTAACCCTTACCCAGCCCGTCTCCTCCACGGCCCCTGCCTGACTGACTCCTTCCCGCCCGGCCTATCACCTGTCACCGTCCTCTGCCCCTGCCTGACACGCTCCTCCCCGCCCGGGCCGTCACCGTCCTCGGCCCCTGCCTGACGGGGCTCCTCCGTCGCCTGGGCCTTCCAAGGGCTTGGTGTGGACGCTGGTTCCAGGACGCCCTCCCAGGAACCCGGTAGCAGGGCGGCCGCAGCGTCTCGCGCAACCCAACCGTCCGCCGGCTGGCCGCCGTCGCTAAGTGGCCTGCGGGGGACGTGCTCCCGCTGTGCCGTGGGGGCCCAGCCTGGTGTCTTCTCTGAGGCCCCGCGGCTGCCGCTCCCCGCAAGGGGATAGCCGCGGAGGTGGGGACCGCCTCCTCATGGGGATGTATACCCAGCTCTCCACGTCGGATTCCGGGGCTCTCTGTCCTGCCAGAAGGCCCAGCTGGCCTGCGGATCCTTAGAGTGGCAAAAACATCCGAAAACTGAGATTGAGGGTCCGGTGGGTGTCTGCACTTTTGTGCTGGGCACCCCAGGGAGGCCCGGGGGCTGGCTGGACAACGCGGTCTGCTGGGCTGGGGGGGGGGTTTGGAGGAGCAACTGATGCCCTTTGCACTTTGGGTAGCAAGTGTCTGAGGTGTCTCTGGGCCCTGTGCCATGTGGGGGCGGGGGCGGGGGCGGGGTGGGAGGAGGAGGAGGAGGAGGAGGAGGAGGAGGAGGAGGAGGTGGAGGAGGAGGAGGTGGGAAGGGCCGTGGCCTGCAGTCGTGTTCCCCGGGGTGGCACAGCATGTGGCTTCTTCCACAGGCTGCTTGGCCTGGGCTCCCTGCACCTGGGCCTTTGGAGGACTGGCCCTGTGCTTGCCAACACTTCCTGCAGGGACCCAGAGCTGGGAGGTTGCATCTCTCAGCCCTGGGTCGGGCAGAGCCCCAGCGGGCCATGCCCACAACCTCTCTCAGCAGGGGTCCCCCAGAAGGCTCCTTTGGGACCAGGATTCTCTTGCGGGTGACTCTTTAAGGTCTGGCCCCTGGATGGAGGGGCACCAGGAGTAGAGGAGCAGGAAGGGGAAGGGGGTGGCCATGCGAGGGGACACTTTGAGGCCAAGTCCCAGCTTCAGCCTGATCCTCCTGGGAACCCCGGGGTGGACATCACACCTCCTGGTTGCCCCGCTCTGAGACAAGGAGCCGGGCTTCGCATTCCCACAGCAGCCAGTCGTGGGCTGAGGACACCTGGGGCGTTGGGAACTCCCTGGCTTCTCCTTGGTTTAACATCTGGAGCTGCTTGTGAATTGTGCCGCCACACACACCCGAGTGCAGGTGTCTTCTGCACAGACTGCGGGCCTCGCTCTTCTGAATGCCGCTAGCTCGCGACCCACCCACGGGTGAACCTGGTCAGGGTACTTTCTCTCGGGGGCAGACTCTCATCCGGGCGGGCTACCGGTGTCTCTGTTTGCTCCTTTCTTTCTTCCATTTCGGGAAAGGCTTCCTTACTGGGTGTGGAAATCTCCTATGCCTTTCCTCGCCTATTCTGTCAGCTCTAAAATTCTCTTTCGGTTGCCACCCTCACAGATGGATTAGGAAACTCTTTGCGGTGCACTCATTAGTGAAATGACCTCAATGACGCTGGAATCCAATATCTAATCGCCGATTTTTAGCGAGTCCACACGCCAGGGTGGTTGGGGTCCAATGCAGCCCCGGCCAGGCCCAGGCCCCTTGGACTGGGCCACAGGAGGACACAGAGGAGGGTCCCGGCCCCCACGGTAGCGGTGCGGGCAGTTCTCCAAGGGCTTGGGTGTTTTCCAGAGGGAGGAGATGGAGGGGACTGATTTCTTCAGCGCCCCACAAACCACGCCACCCCACCCCACCCATGGGACACATCCCGAGAGAGAGAGAGACGCCCCATACACTGGCTCCCCTCCCCCGTGCGCTGTGCCCCAGCCCTGGCCCCGGGGAATAGGCGGCCGCCGGGCCACAGGGTGGGGGGCGCAGCTGAAAGGGGTTGTGGGGGAGGGCCGCCCCTGGCTGGGGTCAAAGGGCGAGCCCCCCGCCCCTCCCGCCCGTGCGCAGTCAGCGGCCCCGGCGCGCTGGGGGTGGGGGGCGGGGAGGTGAAGGAGGCCAGGCAAGGAGAGGAGGGGGGCTTGAAGGTCTCCACCTTGGCGGGTCCAGCCGTGGAGGCGCATCTTGTGTGAGTGTGAGTGTGAGTGAGTGAGTGTGAGTGTGAGTGTGTGTGTATACAGAGACAGCCCCCAACCCCGGCCCGCCGCTCCCTGCCCGCCCCGCCTGTCACCCCCGTCCCTCGGAGCCCGCGGGACCCGGCCGGCGAACTCAACAGGCCCGGCCCGGCGCGGGGCCTGGGGCGGGAGGAGGCGGCGGGGAAGCGCAGAGAGGCTCGGCTTCTTGAGCGGGGCAGGGGCGCCCTCCGCCGTCCACGGCCACACCACCCCGAACGCGCCCGATCCCGTCTGGTCTCGGAAGCTAAGCAGGGTCGGGCCTGGTTAGAACTTGGATGGGAGACCGCCCGGGAATACCGGGTGCCGTAGGCTTCTTCTTTTTTTTTTTTGCCTCTGGTTCTGTAGCGTTTCTGGGAGTGCGGGGGCGGCCCGGGGTGGGGGTGACCCCCACCCTCAGCGCCCGCCGCGGTGCCTGGCGCCCCAGCCCGCACCGTGGGGCCTCCTCTTGTCCCGAGCCGTGACACCGCCGCCACGCGGCAGCATGCGTGGCTTCTGGACAGTCAGGTCTCAGACCTAAGGTCTGCTCTGTGGGAGCCGACACGCTGGAGGAAACCTTGAGAGTCTGAGAGGGGAGGGAGTTCCAGAAGAAGGCCAGGATGTCATTTTGAGGGAGTATGTGACCAGAACTCCTCCCGTTGCTTTTGGGGTTCTATGAGCTACACGTAGGAATCTTTGGTGGTGGCACCTGATGTTCGGGGATCCGGAGTCACACCCAGACCTGCTCCACAGGCCTCCTTTTACTTTTCTCTTCGGATTCATTTTTTTTTTTTTTTTTTTTTTTTGAGACAGAGTCTCGGTTTGTTGCCCAGGCTAGAGTGAGTGCCGTGGCGTCAGCCTAGCTCACAGCAACTTCAAACTCCTGGGCTCGAGTGATCCTTCTGCCTCAGCCTCCCGGGTAGCTGGGACTGCAGGCATGCGCCACCATGCCCCGCTAATTTTTTATATATATATCAGTTGGCCAATTAATTTCTTACTATTTATAGTAGAGACGGGGTCTCGCTCTTGCTCAGGCTGGTTTTGAACTCCTGACCTTGAGCAATCCGCCCGCCTCGGCCTCCCAAGTGCTAGGATTACAGGCGTGAGCCACAGCGCCCGGCCGGATTCATTATTTTGAAAAAGTGTCTCTTATCTCTATTATTGCATTTTCTTTTCTCTCTCTTTTCAAGCAGATGATGGGAGTCCAAGTATTAAGGTGACATGTGTTGCCCGTGCCCCCCTCCCCCCCCCGTGTTCTTATTCATTTACCTCTCATGTTGTTCCAGCATATTGTGGGGGCACCAATGTTAAGGTCGGGTGCGTTGCCCTCTCCCAGCCTCCCCCCTCGGGTCAGAGCTTCAAGTGCGCCCATCCCCCAGTCGGTGCGTACCCACCCCATTCCTAATGGATGTGTATGCCCATCCCCTCCCCCCACCCGCCCGACACCCACCCGAAGAAGGTGATTCCTCTGTGTCCACTTAGGTGTCCATCGGTTCGTACCCATTTGCTGGTGAGCGCGAGCACGTGGTGCTCGTGTGTCCATTCTTGGGATACTTGGCTTACTGGAACGGGTTCCAGCTCTGGCCAGGAGAACCACGAGAGGTGCCCCCTCACCGCTGCTCCTCATAGCCGAATAGCACTCCGTGGTGTCCACGCGCCACATTTTATTTACCCACTCGTGGGTCGATGGGCACTCGGGTGGCTTCCAGGTCTTTGCGATTGTGACTTGTGCCCTGACACTAACCCTAACCCTTACCCAGCCCGTCTCCTCCACGGCCCCTGCCTGACTGACTCCTTCCCGCCCGGCCTATCACCTGTCACCGTCCTCTGCCCCTGCCTGACACGCTCCTCCCCGCCCGGGCCGTCACCGTCCTCGGCCCCTGCCTGACGGGGCTCCTCCGTCGCCTGGGCCTTCCAAGGGCTTGGTGTGGACGCTGGTTCCAGGACGCCCTCCCAGGAACCCGGTAGCAGGGCGGCCGCAGCGTCTCGCGCAACCCAACCGTCCGCCGGCTGGCCGCCGTCGCTAAGTGGCCTGCGGGGGACGTGCTCCCGCTGTGCCGTGGGGGCCCAGCCTGGTGTCTTCTCTGAGGCCCCGCGGCTGCCGCTCCCCGCAAGGGGATAGCCGCGGAGGTGGGGACCGCCTCCTCATGGGGATGTATACCCAGCTCTCCACGTCGGATTCCGGGGCTCTCTGTCCTGCCAGAAGGCCCAGCTGGCCTGCGGATCCTTAGAGTGGCAAAAACATCCGAAAACTGAGATTGAGGGTCCGGTGGGTGTCTGCACTTTTGTGCTGGGCACCCCAGGGAGGCCCGGGGGCTGGCTGGACAACGCGGTCTGCTGGGCTGGGGGGGGGGTTTGGAGGAGCAACTGATGCCCTTTGCACTTTGGGTAGCAAGTGTCTGAGGTGTCTCTGGGCCCTGTGCCATGTGGGGGCGGGGGCGGGGGCGGGGTGGGAGGAGGAGGAGGAGGAGGAGGAGGAGGAGGAGGAGGAGGTGGAGGAGGAGGAGGTGGGAAGGGCCGTGGCCTGCAGTCGTGTTCCCCGGGGTGGCACAGCATGTGGCTTCTTCCACAGGCTGCTTGGCCTGGGCTCCCTGCACCTGGGCCTTTGGAGGACTGGCCCTGTGCTTGCCAACACTTCCTGCAGGGACCCAGAGCTGGGAGGTTGCATCTCTCAGCCCTGGGTCGGGCAGAGCCCCAGCGGGCCATGCCCACAACCTCTCTCAGCAGGGGTCCCCCAGAAGGCTCCTTTGGGACCAGGATTCTCTTGCGGGTGACTCTTTAAGGTCTGGCCCCTGGATGGAGGGGCACCAGGAGTAGAGGAGCAGGAAGGGGAAGGGGGTGGCCATGCGAGGGGACACTTTGAGGCCAAGTCCCAGCTTCAGCCTGATCCTCCTGGGAACCCCGGGGTGGACATCACACCTCCTGGTTGCCCCGCTCTGAGACAAGGAGCCGGGCTTCGCATTCCCACAGCAGCCAGTCGTGGGCTGAGGACACCTGGGGCGTTGGGAACTCCCTGGCTTCTCCTTGGTTTAACATCTGGAGCTGCTTGTGAATTGTGCCGCCACACACACCCGAGTGCAGGTGTCTTCTGCACAGACTGCGGGCCTCGCTCTTCTGAATGCCGCTAGCTCGCGACCCACCCACGGGTGAACCTGGTCAGGGTACTTTCTCTCGGGGGCAGACTCTCATCCGGGCGGGCTACCGGTGTCTCTGTTTGCTCCTTTCTTTCTTCCATTTCGGGAAAGGCTTCCTTACTGGGTGTGGAAATCTCCTATGCCTTTCCTCGCCTATTCTGTCAGCTCTAAAATTCTCTTTCGGTTGCCACCCTCACAGATGGATTAGGAAACTCTTTGCGGTGCACTCATTAGTGAAATGACCTCAATGACGCTGGAATCCAATATCTAATCGCCGATTTTTAGCGAGTCCACACGCCAGGGTGGTTGGGGTCCAATGCAGCCCCGGCCAGGCCCAGGCCCCTTGGACTGGGCCACAGGAGGACACAGAGGAGGGTCCCGGCCCCCACGGTAGCGGTGCGGGCAGTTCTCCAAGGGCTTGGGTGTTTTCCAGAGGGAGGAGATGGAGGGGACTGATTTCTTCAGCGCCCCACAAACCACGCCACCCCACCCCACCCATGGGACACATCCCGAGAGAGAGAGAGACGCCCCATACACTGGCTCCCCTCCCCCGTGCGCTGTGCCCCAGCCCTGGCCCCGGGGAATAGGCGGCCGCCGGGCCACAGGGTGGGGGCGCAGCTGAAAGGGGTTGTGGGGGAGGGCCGCCCCTGGCTGGGGTCAAAGGGCGAGCCCCCCGCCCCTCCCGCCCGTGCGCAGTCAGCGGCCCCGGCGCGCTGGGGGTGGGGGGCGGGGAGGTGAAGGAGGCCAGGCAAGGAGAGGAGGGGGGCTTGAAGGTCTCCACCTTGGCGGGTCCAGCCGTGGAGGCGCATCTTGTGTGAGTGTGAGTGTGAGTGAGTGAGTGTGAGTGTGAGTGTGTGTGTATACAGAGACAGCCCCCAACCCCGGCCCGCCGCTCCCTGCCCGCCCCGCCTGTCACCCCCGTCCCTCGGAGCCCGCGGGACCCGGCCGGCGAACTCAACAGGCCCGGCCCGGCGCGGGGCCTGGGGCGGGAGGAGGCGGCGGGGAAGCGCAGAGAGGCTCGGCTTCTTGAGCGGGGCAGGGGCGCCCTCCGCCGTCCACGGCCACACCACCCCGAACGCGCCCGATCCCGTCTGGTCTCGGAAGCTAAGCAGGGTCGGGCCTGGTTAGAACTTGGATGGGAGACCGCCCGGGAATACCGGGTGCCGTAGGCTTCTTCTTTTTTTTTTTTGCCTCTGGTTCTGTAGCGTTTCTGGGAGTGCGGGGGCGGCCCAGGGTGGGGGTGACCCCCACCCTCAGCGCCCGCCGCGGTGCCTGGCGCCCCAGCCCGCACCGTGGGGCCTCCTCTTGTCCCGAGCCGTGACACCGCCGCCACGCGGCAGCATGCGTGGCTTCTGGACAGTCAGGTCTCAGACCTAAGGTCTGCTCTGTGGGAGCCGACACGCTGGAGGAAACCTTGAGAGTCTGAGAGGGGAGGGAGTTCCAGAAGAAGGCCAGGATGTCATTTTGAGGGAGTATGTGACCAGAACTCCTCCCGTTGCTTTTGGGGTTCTATGAGCTACACGTAGGAATCTTTGGTGGTGGCACCTGATGTTCGGGGATCCGGAGTCACACCCAGACCTGCTCCACAGGCCTCCTTTTACTTTTCTCTTCGGATTCATTTTTTTTTTTTTTTTTTTTTTTTGAGACAGAGTCTCGGTTTGTTGCCCAGGCTAGAGTGAGTGCCGTGGCGTCAGCCTAGCTCACAGCAACTTCAAACTCCTGGGCTCGAGTGATCCTTCTGCCTCAGCCTCCCGGGTAGCTGGGACTGCAGGCATGCGCCACCATGCCCCGCTAATTTTTTATATATATATCAGTTGGCCAATTAATTTCTTACTATTTATAGTAGAGACGGGGTCTCGCTCTTGCTCAGGCTGGTTTTGAACTCCTGACCTTGAGCAATCCGCCCGCCTCGGCCTCCCAAGTGCTAGGATTACAGGCGTGAGCCACAGCGCCCGGCCGGATTCATTATTTTGAAAAAGTGTCTCTTATCTCTATTATTGCATTTTCTTTTCTCTCTCTTTTCAAGCAGATGATGGGAGTCCAAGTATTAAGGTGACATGTGTTGCCCGTGCCCCCCTCCCCCCCCCGTGTTCTTATTCATTTACCTCTCATGTTGTTCCAGCATATTGTGGGGGCACCAATGTTAAGGTCGGGTGCGTTGCCCTCTCCCAGCCTCCCCCCTCGGGTCAGAGCTTCAAGTGCGCCCATCCCCCAGTCGGTGCGTACCCACCCCATTCCTAATGGATGTGTATGCCCATCCCCTCCCCCCACCCGCCCGACACCCACCCGAAGAAGGTGATTCCTCTGTGTCCACTTAGGTGTCCATCGGTTCGTACCCATTTGCTGGTGAGCGCGAGCACGTGGTGCTCGTGTGTCCATTCTTGGGATACTTGGCTTACTGGAACGGGTTCCAGCTCTGGCCAGGAGAACCACGAGAGGTGCCCCCTCACCGCTGCTCCTCATAGCCGAATAGCACTCCGTGGTGTCCACGCGCCACATTTTATTTACCCACTCGTGGGTCGATGGGCACTCGGGTGGCTTCCAGGTCTTTGCGATTGTGACTTGTGCCCTGACACTAACCCTAACCCTTGCCCAGCCCGTCTCCTCCACGGCCCCTGCCTGACTGACTCCTTCCCGCCCGGCCTATCACCTGTCACCGTCCTCTGCCCCTGCCTGACACGCTCCTCCCCGCCCGGGCCGTCACCGTCCTCGGCCCCTGCCTGACGGGGCTCCTCCGTCGCCTGGGCCTTCCAAGGGCTTGGTGTGGACGCTGGTTCCAGGACGCCCTCCCAGGAACCCGGTAGCAGGGCGGCCGCAGCGTCTCGCGCAACCCAACCGTCCGCCGGCTGGCCGCCGTCGCTAAGTGGCCTGCGGGGGACGTGCTCCCGCTGTGCCGTGGGGGCCCAGCCTGGTGTCTTCTCTGAGGCCCCGCGGCTGCCGCTCCCCGCAAGGGGATAGCCGCGGAGGTGGGGACCGCATCCTCATGGGGACGTATACCCAGCTCTCCACGTCGGATTCCGGGGCTCTCTGTCCTGCCAGAAGGCCCAGCTGGCCTGCGGATCCTTAGAGTGGCAAAAACATCCGAAAACTGAGATTGAGGGTCCGGTGGGTGTCTGCGCTTTTGTGCTGGGCACCCCAGGGAGGCCCGGGGGCTGGCTGGACAACGCGGTCTGCTGGGCGGGGGGGGGGGTTAGAGGAGCAACTGATGCCCTTTGCACTTTGGGTAGCAAGAGTCTGAGGTGTCTCTGAGCCCTGTGCCATGTCGGGGGGGGGGGCGGGGGGGGAAGAGGAGGAGGAGGAGGAGGTGGGAAGGGCCGGGGCCTGCAGTCGTGTTCCCGGGGTGGCAGGGCAAGTGGCTTCTTCCACAGGCTGCTTGGCCTGGGCTCCCTGCACCTGGGCCTTTGGAGGACCGGCCCTGTGCTTGCCAACGCTTCCTGCAGGGACCCAGAGCTGGGAGGTTGCATCTCTCAGCCCTGGGTCGGGCAGAGCCCCAGCGGGCCATGCCCACAACCTCTCTCAGTACCGGTCCCCCAGAAGGCTCCTTGGGGACCAGGATTCTCTTGCGGTGACTCTTTAAGGTCTGGCCCCTGGATGGAGGGGCACCAGGAGTAGAGGAGCAGGAAGGGGAAGGGGGTGGCCATGCGAGGGGACACTTTCAGGCCAAGTCCCAGCTTCAGCCTGATCCTCCTGGGAACCCCGGGGTGTACGTCACACCTCCTGGTTGTCCCGCTCTGAGACAAGGAGCCGGGCGTCGCATTCCCACAGCAGCCAGTCGTGGGCTGAGGACACCTGGGGCGTTGGGAACTCCCTGGCTTCTCCTTGGTTTAACATCTGGAGCTGCTTGTGAATCGTGCCGCCACACACACCCGAGTGCAGGTGTCTTCCGCACAGACTGCGGGCCTCGCTCTTCTGAATGCCGCTAGCTGGCCACCCACCCACGGGTGAACCTGGTCAGGGTACTTTCTCTCAGGGGCAGACTCTTTTCCGGGCGGGCTACCGGTGTCTCTGTTTGCTCCTTTCTTTCTTCCATTTCGGGAAAGTCTTCCTTGCTGGGTGTGGAAATCTCCTATGCCTTCCCTCGCCTATTCTGTCAGCTTTCAAATTCTCTTTCAGTTGCCACCCTCACAGATGGATTAGGAAACTCTTTCCGGTGCACTCATTAGTGAAATGACCTCAAGGAAGCTGGAATCCAATATCTAATCGCCGATTTTTAGCGAGTCCACACGCCAGGGTGGTCGGGGTCCAATGCAGCCCCGGCCAGGCCCAGGCCCCTTGGACCGGGCCACAGGAGGACACAGAGGAGGGTCCCGGCCCCCACGGTAGCGGTGCCGGCAGTTCTCCAAGGGCTTGGGCGTTTTCCAGAGGTAGGAGATGGAGGGGACTGATTTCTTCAGCGCCCCACAAACCACGCCACCCCACCCCACCCCACCCCACCCATGGGACACATCCCCAGAGAGAGATGCCCCATACACTCGCTCCCCTCCCCCTTGCGCTGTGCCCCAGCCCTGGCCCGGGGGAATAGGCGGCAGCCCGCCCACAGGGCGGGGGGCACAGCTGAAAGGGGTTGTGGGGGAGGGCGGCCCCTGGCTGGGGTCAAAGGGCGAGCGCCCGGTGCCGGTGCGCGCGTGCGCAGTCAGCGGCGGTGACGCGCTGGGGGTGGGCAGCGGGTAGGTGAAGGAGGCCAGGCGAGGAGACGAGGGGGGCTGGGAGGGCTCCACCTTGGCGGGTCCAGCCGTGGAGGCGCATCTTGTGTGAGTGTGAGTGAGTGAGTGAGTGTGAGTGTGAGTGTGTGTGTATACAGAGACAGCCCCCAACCCCGGCCCGCCGCTCCCTGCCCGCCCCGCCTGTCACCCCCGTCCCTCGGAGCCCGCGGGACCCGGCCGGCGAACTCAACAGGCCCGGCCCGGCGCGGGGCCTGGGGCGGGAGGAGGCGGCGGGGAAGCGCAGAGAGGCTCGGCTTCTTGAGCGGGGCAGGGGCGCCCTCCGCCGTCCACGGCCACACCACCCCGAACGCGCCCGATCCCGTCTGGTCTCGGAAGCTAAGCAGGGTCGGGCCTGGTTAGAACTTGGATGGGAGACCGCCCGGGAATACCGGGTGCCGTAGGCTTCTTCTTTTTTTTTTTTGCCTCTGGTTCTGTAGCGTTTCTGGGAGTGCGGGGGCGGCCCGGGGTGGGGGTGACCCCCACCCTCAGCGCCCGCCGCGGTGCCTGGCGCCCCAGCCCGCACCGTGGGGCCTCCTCTTGTCCCGAGCCGTGACACCGCCGCCACGCGGCAGCATGCGTGGCTTCTGGACAGTCAGGTCTCAGACCTAAGGTCTGCTCTGTGGGAGCCGACACGCTGGAGGAAACCTTGAGAGTCTGAGAGGGGAGGGAGTTCCAGAAGAAGGCCAGGATGTCATTTTGAGGGAGTATGTGACCAGAACTCCTCCCGTTGCTTTTGGGGTTCTATGAGCTACACGTAGGAATCTTTGGTGGTGGCACCTGATGTTCGGGGATCCGGAGTCACACCCAGACCTGCTCCACAGGCCTCCTTTTACTTTTCTCTTCGGATTCATTTTTTTTTTTTTTTTTTTTTGAGACAGAGTCTCGGTTTGTTGCCCAGGCTAGAGTGAGTGCCGTGGCGTCAGCCTAGCTCACAGCAACTTCAAACTCCTGGGCTCGAGTGATCCTTCTGCCTCAGCCTCCCGGGTAGCTGGGACTGCAGGCATGCGCCACCATGCCCCGCTAATTTTTTATATATATATCAGTTGGCCAATTAATTTCTTACTATTTATAGTAGAGACGGGGTCTCGCTCTTGCTCAGGCTGGTTTTGAACTCCTGACCTTGAGCAATCCGCCCGCCTCGGCCTCCCAAGTGCTAGGATTACAGGCGTGAGCCACAGCGCCCGGCCGGATTCATTATTTTGAAAAAGTGTCTCTTATCTCTATTATTGCATTTTCTTTTCTCTCTCTTTTCAAGCAGATGATGGGAGTCCAAGTATTAAGGTGACATGTGTTGCCCGTGCCCCCCTCCCCCCCCCGTGTTCTTATTCATTTACCTCTCATGTTGTTCCAGCATATTGTGGGGGCACCAATGTTAAGGTCGGGTGCGTTGCCCTCTCCCAGCCTCCCCCCTCGGGTCAGAGCTTCAAGTGCGCCCATCCCCCAGTCGGTGCGTACCCACCCCATTCCTAATGGATGTGTATGCCCATCCCCTCCCCCCACCCGCCCGACACCCACCCGAAGAAGGTGATTCCTCTGTGTCCACTTAGGTGTCCATCGGTTCGTACCCATTTGCTGGTGAGCGCGAGCACGTGGTGCTCGTGTGTCCATTCTTGGGATACTTGGCTTACTGGAACGGGTTCCAGCTCTGGCCAGGAGAACCACGAGAGGTGCCCCCTCACCGCTGCTCCTCATAGCCGAATAGCACTCCGTGGTGTCCACGCGCCACATTTTATTTACCCACTCGTGGGTCGATGGGCACTCGGGTGGCTTCCAGGTCTTTGCGATTGTGACTTGTGCCCTGACACTAACCCTAACCCTTACCCAGCCCGTCTCCTCCACGGCCCCTGCCTGACTGACTCCTTCCCGCCCGGCCTATCACCTGTCACCGTCCTCTGCCCCTGCCTGACACGCTCCTCCCCGCCCGGGCCGTCACCGTCCTCGGCCCCTGCCTGACGGGGCTCCTCCGTCGCCTGGGCCTTCCAAGGGCTTGGTGTGGACGCTGGTTCCAGGACGCCCTCCCAGGAACCCGGTAGCAGGGCGGCCGCAGCGTCTCGCGCAACCCAACCGTCCGCCGGCTGGCCGCCGTCGCTAAGTGGCCTGCGGGGGACGTGCTCCCGCTGTGCCGTGGGGGCCCAGCCTGGTGTCTTCTCTGAGGCCCCGCGGCTGCCGCTCCCCGCAAGGGGATAGCCGCGGAGGTGGGGACCGCCTCCTCATGGGGATGTATACCCAGCTCTCCACGTCGGATTCCGGGGCTCTCTGTCCTGCCAGAAGGCCCAGCTGGCCTGCGGATCCTTAGAGTGGCAAAAACATCCGAAAACTGAGATTGAGGGTCCGGTGGGTGTCTGCACTTTTGTGCTGGGCACCCCAGGGAGGCCCGGGGGCTGGCTGGACAACGCGGTCTGCTGGGCTGGGGGGGGGGTTTGGAGGAGCAACTGATGCCCTTTGCACTTTGGGTAGCAAGTGTCTGAGGTGTCTCTGGGCCCTGTGCCATGTGGGGGCGGGGGCGGGGGCGGGGTGGGAGGAGGAGGAGGAGGAGGAGGAGGAGGAGGAGGAGGAGGTGGAGGAGGAGGAGGTGGGAAGGGCCGTGGCCTGCAGTCGTGTTCCCCGGGGTGGCACAGCATGTGGCTTCTTCCACAGGCTGCTTGGCCTGGGCTCCCTGCACCTGGGCCTTTGGAGGACTGGCCCTGTGCTTGCCAACACTTCCTGCAGGGACCCAGAGCTGGGAGGTTGCATCTCTCAGCCCTGGGTCGGGCAGAGCCCCAGCGGGCCATGCCCACAACCTCTCTCAGCAGGGGTCCCCCAGAAGGCTCCTTTGGGACCAGGATTCTCTTGCGGGTGACTCTTTAAGGTCTGGCCCCTGGATGGAGGGGCACCAGGAGTAGAGGAGCAGGAAGGGGAAGGGGGTGGCCATGCGAGGGGACACTTTGAGGCCAAGTCCCAGCTTCAGCCTGATCCTCCTGGGAACCCCGGGGTGGACATCACACCTCCTGGTTGCCCCGCTCTGAGACAAGGAGCCGGGCTTCGCATTCCCACAGCAGCCAGTCGTGGGCTGAGGACACCTGGGGCGTTGGGAACTCCCTGGCTTCTCCTTGGTTTAACATCTGGAGCTGCTTGTGAATTGTGCCGCCACACACACCCGAGTGCAGGTGTCTTCTGCACAGACTGCGGGCCTCGCTCTTCTGAATGCCGCTAGCTCGCGACCCACCCACGGGTGAACCTGGTCAGGGTACTTTCTCTCGGGGGCAGACTCTCATCCGGGCGGGCTACCGGTGTCTCTGTTTGCTCCTTTCTTTCTTCCATTTCGGGAAAGGCTTCCTTACTGGGTGTGGAAATCTCCTATGCCTTTCCTCGCCTATTCTGTCAGCTCTAAAATTCTCTTTCGGTTGCCACCCTCACAGATGGATTAGGAAACTCTTTGCGGTGCACTCATTAGTGAAATGACCTCAATGACGCTGGAATCCAATATCTAATCGCCGATTTTTAGCGAGTCCACACGCCAGGGTGGTT
Source organism: Microcebus murinus (assembly GCF_040939455.1). Classification (NCBI taxonomy): domain Eukaryota; kingdom Metazoa; phylum Chordata; class Mammalia; order Primates; family Cheirogaleidae; genus Microcebus; species Microcebus murinus. The sequence continues at coordinate 343,708 of NW_027438969.1, read as the reverse complement.
GGGGTCCAATGCAGCCCCGGCCAGGCCCAGGCCCCTTGGACTGGGCCACAGGAGGACACAGAGGAGGGTCCCGGCCCCCACGGTAGCGGTGCGGGCAGTTCTCCAAGGGCTTGGGTGTTTTCCAGAGGGAGGAGATGGAGGGGACTGATTTCTTCAGCGCCCCACAAACCACGCCACCCCACCCCACCCATGGGACACATCCCGAGAGAGAGAGAGACGCCCCATACACTGGCTCCCCTCCCCCGTGCGCTGTGCCCCAGCCCTGGCCCCGGGGAATAGGCGGCCGCCGGGCCACAGGGTGGGGGGCGCAGCTGAAAGGGGTTGTGGGGGAGGGCCGCCCCTGGCTGGGGTCAAAGGGCGAGCCCCCCGCCCCTCCCGCCCGTGCGCAGTCAGCGGCCCCGGCGCGCTGGGGGTGGGGGGCGGGGAGGTGAAGGAGGCCAGGCAAGGAGAGGAGGGGGGCTTGAAGGTCTCCACCTTGGCGGGTCCAGCCGTGGAGGCGCATCTTGTGTGAGTGTGAGTGAGTGAGTGAGTGTGAGTGTGAGTGTGTGTGTATACAGAGACAGCCCCCAACCCCGGCCCGCCGCTCCCTGCCCGCCCCGCCTGTCACCCCCGTCCCTCGGAGCCCGCGGGACCCGGCCGGCGAACTCAACAGGCCCGGCCCGGCGCGGGGCCTGGGGCGGGAGGAGGCGGCGGGGAAGCGCAGAGAGGCTCGGCTTCTTGAGCGGGGCAGGGGCGCCCTCCGCCGTCCACGGCCACACCACCCCGAACGCGCCCGATCCCGTCTGGTCTCGGAAGCTAAGCAGGGTCGGGCCTGGTTAGAACTTGGATGGGAGACCGCCCGGGAATACCGGGTGCCGTAGGCTTCTTCTTTTTTTTTTTTGCCTCTGGTTCTGTAGCGTTTCTGGGAGTGCGGGGGCGGCCCGGGGTGGGGGTGACCCCCACCCTCAGCGCCCGCCGCGGTGCCTGGCGCCCCAGCCCGCACCGTGGGGCCTCCTCTTGTCCCGAGCCGTGACACCGCCGCCACGCGGCAGCATGCGTGGCTTCTGGACAGTCAGGTCTCAGACCTAAGGTCTGCTCTGTGGGAGCCGACACGCTGGAGGAAACCTTGAGAGTCTGAGAGGGGAGGGAGTTCCAGAAGAAGGCCAGGATGTCATTTTGAGGGAGTATGTGACCAGAACTCCTCCCGTTGCTTTTGGGGTTCTATGAGCTACACGTAGGAATCTTTGGTGGTGGCACCTGATGTTCGGGGATCCGGAGTCACACCCAGACCTGCTCCACAGGCCTCCTTTTACTTTTCTCTTCGGATTCATTTTTTTTTTTTTTTTTTTTTTTTGAGACAGAGTCTCGGTTTGTTGCCCAGGCTAGAGTGAGTGCCGTGGCGTCAGCCTAGCTCACAGCAACTTCAAACTCCTGGGCTCGAGTGATCCTTCTGCCTCAGCCTCCCGGGTAGCTGGGACTGCAGGCATGCGCCACCATGCCCCGCTAATTTTTTATATATATATCAGTTGGCCAATTAATTTCTTACTATTTATAGTAGAGACGGGGTCTCGCTCTTGCTCAGGCTGGTTTTGAACTCCTGACCTTGAGCAATCCGCCCGCCTCGGCCTCCCAAGTGCTAGGATTACAGGCGTGAGCCACAGCGCCCGGCCGGATTCATTATTTTGAAAAAGTGTCTCTTATCTCTATTATTGCATTTTCTTTTCTCTCTCTTTTCAAGCAGATGATGGGAGTCCAAGTATTAAGGTGACATGTGTTGCCCGTGCCCCCCTCCCCCCCCCGTGTTCTTATTCATTTACCTCTCATGTTGTTCCAGCATATTGTGGGGGCACCAATGTTAAGGTCGGGTGCGTTGCCCTCTCCCAGCCTCCCCCCTCGGGTCAGAGCTTCAAGTGCGCCCATCCCCCAGTCGGTGCGTACCCACCCCATTCCTAATGGATGTGTATGCCCATCCCCTCCCCCCACCCGCCCGACACCCACCCGAAGAAGGTGATTCCTCTGTGTCCACTTAGGTGTCCATCGGTTCGTACCCATTTGCTGGTGAGCGCGAGCACGTGGTGCTCGTGTGTCCATTCTTGGGATACTTGGCTTACTGGAACGGGTTCCAGCTCTGGCCAGGAGAACCACGAGAGGTGCCCCCTCACCGCTGCTCCTCATAGCCGAATAGCACTCCGTGGTGTCCACGCGCCACATTTTATTTACCCACTCGTGGGTCGATGGGCACTCGGGTGGCTTCCAGGTCTTTGCGATTGTGACTTGTGCCCTGACACTAACCCTAACCCTTACCCAGCCCGTCTCCTCCACGGCCCCTGCCTGACTGACTCCTTCCCGCCCGGCCTATCACCTGTCACCGTCCTCTGCCCCTGCCTGACACGCTCCTCCCCGCCCGGGCCGTCACCGTCCTCGGCCCCTGCCTGACGGGGCTCCTCCGTCGCCTGGGCCTTCCAAGGGCTTGGTGTGGACGCTGGTTCCAGGACGCCCTCCCAGGAACCCGGTAGCAGGGCGGCCGCAGCGTCTCGCGCAACCCAACCGTCCGCCGGCTGGCCGCCGTCGCTAAGTGGCCTGCGGGGGACGTGCTCCCGCTGTGCCGTGGGGGCCCAGCCTGGTGTCTTCTCTGAGGCCCCGCGGCTGCCGCTCCCCGCAAGGGGATAGCCGCGGAGGTGGGGACCGCCTCCTCATGGGGATGTATACCCAGCTCTCCACGTCGGATTCCGGGGCTCTCTGTCCTGCCAGAAGGCCCAGCTGGCCTGCGGATCCTTAGAGTGGCAAAAACATCCGAAAACTGAGATTGAGGGTCCGGTGGGTGTCTGCACTTTTGTGCTGGGCACCCCAGGGAGGCCCGGGGGCTGGCTGGACAACGCGGTCTGCTGGGCTGGGGGGGGGGTTTGGAGGAGCAACTGATGCCCTTTGCACTTTGGGTAGCAAGTGTCTGAGGTGTCTCTGGGCCCTGTGCCATGTGGGGGCGGGGGCGGGGGCGGGGTGGGAGGAGGAGGAGGAGGAGGAGGAGGAGGAGGAGGAGGAGGTGGAGGAGGAGGAGGTGGGAAGGGCCGTGGCCTGCAGTCGTGTTCCCCGGGGTGGCACAGCATGTGGCTTCTTCCACAGGCTGCTTGGCCTGGGCTCCCTGCACCTGGGCCTTTGGAGGACTGGCCCTGTGCTTGCCAACACTTCCTGCAGGGACCCAGAGCTGGGAGGTTGCATCTCTCAGCCCTGGGTCGGGCAGAGCCCCAGCGGGCCATGCCCACAACCTCTCTCAGCAGGGGTCCCCCAGAAGGCTCCTTTGGGACCAGGATTCTCTTGCGGGTGACTCTTTAAGGTCTGGCCCCTGGATGGAGGGGCACCAGGAGTAGAGGAGCAGGAAGGGGAAGGGGGTGGCCATGCGAAGGGACACTTTGAGGCCAAGTCCCAGCTTCAGCCTGATCCTCCTGGGAACCCCGGGGTGGACATCACACCTCCTGGTTGCCCCGCTCTGAGACAAGGAGCCGGGCTTCGCATTCCCACAGCAGCCAGTCGTGGGCTGAGGACACCTGGGGCGTTGGGAACTCCCTGGCTTCTCCTTGGTTTAACATCTGGAGCTGCTTGTGAATTGTGCCGCCACACACACCCGAGTGCAGGTGTCTTCTGCACAGACTGCGGGCCTCGCTCTTCTGAATGCCGCTAGCTCGCGACCCACCCACGGGTGAACCTGGTCAGGGTACTTTCTCTCGGGGGCAGACTCTCATCCGGGCGGGCTACCGGTGTCTCTGTTTGCTCCTTTCTTTCTTCCATTTCGGGAAAGGCTTCCTTACTGGGTGTGGAAATCTCCTATGCCTTTCCTCGCCTATTCTGTCAGCTCTAAAATTCTCTTTCGGTTGCCACCCTCACAGATGGATTAGGAAACTCTTTGCGGTGCACTCATTAGTGAAATGACCTCAATGACGCTGGAATCCAATATCTAATCGCCGATTTTTAGCGAGTCCACACGCCAGGGTGGTTGGGGTCCAATGCAGCCCCGGCCAGGCCCAGGCCCCTTGGACTGGGCCACAGGAGGACACAGAGGAGGGTCCCGGCCCCCACGGTAGCGGTGCGGGCAGTTCTCCAAGGGCTTGGGTGTTTTCCAGAGGGAGGAGATGGAGGGGACTGATTTCTTCAGCGCCCCACAAACCACGCCACCCCACCCCACCCATGGGACACATCCCGAGAGAGAGAGAGACGCCCCATACACTGGCTCCCCTCCCCCGTGCGCTGTGCCCCAGCCCTGGCCCCGGGGAATAGGCGGCCGCCGGGCCACAGGGTGGGGGGCGCAGCTGAAAGGGGTTGTGGGGGAGGGCCGCCCCTGGCTGGGGTCAAAGGGCGAGCCCCCCGCCCCTCCCGCCCGTGCGCAGTCAGCGGCCCCGGCGCGCTGGGGGTGGGGGGCGGGGAGGTGAAGGAGGCCAGGCAAGGAGAGGAGGGGGGCTTGAAGGTCTCCACCTTGGCGGGTCCAGCCGTGGAGGCGCATCTTGTGTGAGTGTGAGTGTGAGTGAGTGAGTGTGAGTGTGAGTGTGTGTGTATACAGAGACAGCCCCCAACCCCGGCCCGCCGCTCCCTGCCCGCCCCGCCTGTCACCCCCGTCCCTCGGAGCCCGCGGGACCCGGCCGGCGAACTCAACAGGCCCGGCCCGGCGCGGGGCCTGGGGCGGGAGGAGGCGGCGGGGAAGCGCAGAGAGGCTCGGCTTCTTGAGCGGGGCAGGGGCGCCCTCCGCCGTCCACGGCCACACCACCCCGAACGCGCCCGATCCCGTCTGGTCTCGGAAGCTAAGCAGGGTCGGGCCTGGTTAGAACTTGGATGGGAGACCGCCCGGGAATACCGGGTGCCGTAGGCTTCTTCTTTTTTTTTTTTGCCTCTGGTTCTGTAGCGTTTCTGGGAGTGCGGGGGCGGCCCGGGGTGGGGGTGACCCCCACCCTCAGCGCCCGCCGCGGTGCCTGGCGCCCCAGCCCGCACCGTGGGGCCTCCTCTTGTCCCGAGCCGTGACACCGCCGCCACGCGGCAGCATGCGTGGCTTCTGGACAGTCAGGTCTCAGACCTAAGGTCTGCTCTGTGGGAGCCGACACGCTGGAGGAAACCTTGAGAGTCTGAGAGGGGAGGGAGTTCCAGAAGAAGGCCAGGATGTCATTTTGAGGGAGTATGTGACCAGAACTCCTCCCGTTGCTTTTGGGGTTCTATGAGCTACACGTAGGAATCTTTGGTGGTGGCACCTGATGTTCGGGGATCCGGAGTCACACCCAGACCTGCTCCACAGGCCTCCTTTTACTTTTCTCTTCGGATTCATTTTTTTTTTTTTTTTTTTTGAGACAGAGTCTCGGTTTGTTGCCCAGGCTAGAGTGAGTGCCGTGGCGTCAGCCTAGCTCACAGCAACTTCAAACTCCTGGGCTCGAGTGATCCTTCTGCCTCAGCCTCCCGGGTAGCTGGGACTGCAGGCATGCGCCACCATGCCCCGCTAATTTTTTATATATATATCAGTTGGCCAATTAATTTCTTACTATTTATAGTAGAGACGGGGTCTCGCTCTTGCTCAGGCTGGTTTTGAACTCCTGACCTTGAGCAATCCGCCCGCCTCGGCCTCCCAAGTGCTAGGATTACAGGCGTGAGCCACAGCGCCCGGCCGGATTCATTATTTTGAAAAAGTGTCTCTTATCTCTATTATTGCATTTTCTTTTCTCTCTCTTTTCAAGCAGATGATGGGAGTCCAAGTATTAAGGTGACATGTGTTGCCCGTGCCCCCCTCCCCCCCCCCGTGTTCTTATTCATTTACCTCTCATGTTGTTCCAGCATATTGTGGGGGCACCAATGTTAAGGTCGGGTGCGTTGCCCTCTCCCAGCCTCCCCCCTCGGGTCAGAGCTTCAAGTGCGCCCATCCCCCAGTCGGTGCGTACCCACCCCATTCCTAATGGATGTGTATGCCCATCCCCTCCCCCCACCCGCCCGACACCCACCCGAAGAAGGTGATTCCTCTGTGTCCACTTAGGTGTCCATCGGTTCGTACCCATTTGCTGGTGAGCGCGAGCACGTGGTGCTCGTGTGTCCATTCTTGGGATACTTGGCTTACTGGAACGGGTTCCAGCTCTGGCCAGGAGAACCACGAGAGGTGCCCCCTCACCGCTGCTCCTCATAGCCGAATAGCACTCCGTGGTGTCCACGCGCCACATTTTATTTACCCACTCGTGGGTCGATGGGCACTCGGGTGGCTTCCAGGTCTTTGCGATTGTGACTTGTGACCTGACACTAACCCTAACCCTTACCCAGCCCGTCTCCTCCACGGCCCCTGCCTGACTGACTCCTTCCCGCCCGGCCTATCACCTGTCACCGTCCTCTGCCCCTGCCTGACACGCTCCTCCCCGCCCGGGCCGTCACCGTCCTCGGCCCCTGCCTGATGGGGCTCCTCCGTCGCCTGGGCCTTCCAAGGGCTTGGTGTGGACGCTGGTTCCAGGACGCCCTCCCAGGAACCCGGTAGCAGGGCGGCCGCAGCGTCTCGCGCAACCCAACCGTCCGCCGGCTGGCCGCCGTCGCTAAGTGGCCTGCGGGGGACGTGCTCCCGCTGTGCCGTGGGGGCCCAGCCTGGTGTCTTCTCTGAGGCCCCGCGGCTGCCGCTCCCCGCAAGGGGATAGCCGCGGAGGTGGGGACCGCATCCTCATGGGGACGTATACCCAGCTCTCCACGTCGGATTCCGGGGCTCTCTGTCCTGCCAGAAGGCCCAGCTGGCCTGCGGATCCTTAGAGTGGCAAAAACATCCGAAAACTGAGATTGAGGGTCCGGTGGGTGTCTGCGCTTTTGTGCTGGGCACCCCAGGGAGGCCCGGGGGCTGGCTGGACAACGCGGTCTGCTGGGCGGGGGGGGGGTTAGAGGAGCAACTGATGCCCTTTGCACTTTGGGTAGCAAGAGTCTGAGGTGTCTCTGAGCCCTGTGCCATGTCGGGGGGGGGCGGGGGGGGAAGAGGAGGAGGAGGAGGAGGTGGGAAGGGCCGGGGCCTGCAGTCGTGTTCCCGGGGTGGCAGGGCAAGTGGCTTCTTCCACAGGCTGCTTGGCCTGGGCTCCCTGCACCTGGGCCTTTGGAGGACCGGCCCTGTGCTTGCCAACGCTTCCTGCAGGGACCCAGAGCTGGGAGGTTGCATCTCTCAGCCCTGGGTCGGGCAGAGCCCCAGCGGGCCATGCCCACAACCTCTCTCAGTACCGGTCCCCCAGAAGGCTCCTTGGGGACCAGGATTCTCTTGCGGTGACTCTTTAAGGTCTGGCCCCTGGATGGAGGGGCACCAGGAGTAGAGGAGCAGGAAGGGGAAGGGGGTGGCCATGCGAGGGGACACTTTGAGGCCAAGTCCCAGCTTCAGCCTGATCCTCCTGGGAACCCCGGGGTGTACGTCACACCTCCTGGTTGTCCCGCTCTGAGACAAGGAGCCGGGCTTCGCATTCCCACAGCAGCCAGTCGTGGGCTGAGGACACCTGGGGCGTTGGGAACTCCCTGGCTTCTCCTTGGTTTAACATCTGGAGCTGCTTGTGAATCGTGCCGCCACACACACCCGAGTGCAGGTGTCTTCCGCACAGACTGCGGGCCTCGCTCTTCTGAATGCCGCTAGCTGGCCACCCACCCACGGGTGAACCTGGTCAGGGTACTTTCTCTCAGGGGCAGACTCTTTTCCGGGCGGGCTACCGGTGTCTCTGTTTGCTCCTTTCTTTCTTCCATTTCGGGAAAGTCTTCCTTGCTGGGTGTGGAAATCTCCTATGCCTTCCCTCGCCTATTCTGTCAGCTTTCAAATTCTCTTTCAGTTGCCACCCTCACAGATGGATTAGGAAACTCTTTCCGGTGCACTCATTAGTGAAATGACCTCAAGGAAGCTGGAATCCAATATCTAATCGCCGATTTTTAGCGAGTCCACACGCCAGGGTGGTCGGGGTCCAATGCAGCCCCGGCCAGGCCCAGGCCCCTTGGACCGGGCCACAGGAGGACACAGAGGAGGGTCCCGGCCCCCACGGTAGCGGTGCCGGCAGTTCTCCAAGGGCTTGGGCGTTTTCCAGAGGTAGGAGATGGAGGGGACTGATTTCTTCAGCGCCCCACAAACCACGCCACCCCACCCCACCCCACCCCACCCATGGGACACATCCCCAGAGAGAGATGCCCCATACACTCGCTCCCCTCCCCCTTGCGCTGTGCCCCAGCCCTGGCCCGGGGGAATAGGCGGCAGCCCGCCCACAGGGCGGGGGGCACAGCTGAAAGGGGTTGTGGGGGAGGGCGGCCCCTGGCTGGGGTCAAAGGGCGAGCGCCCGGTGCGCGCGTGCGCAGTCAGCGGCGGCGACGCACTGGGGGTGGGCAGCGGGTAGGTGAAGGAGGCCAGGCGAGGAGACGAGGGGGGCTGGGAGGGCTCCACCTTGGCGGGTCCAGCCGTGGAGGCGCATCTTGTGTGAGTGTGAGTGAGTGTGAGTGTGTGTGTGTGGAGAGAGAGACAGCCCCCCGCCCCGGCCCGCCCCGGCCGCCCGGCCCGGCCCGTCACCCCCGTCCCTCGGAGCCCGCCGGACCCGGCCGGCGAACTCAACAGGCCCGGCCGGGCGAGGGCCTGGGGCGGGAGGAGGCGGCGGGGAAGCGCAGAGACGCTGGGATCTTGAGCGGGGCAGGGGCGCCCTCCGCCGTCTAGGGCCACACCACCCTGAACGCCCCCCGGTCTCCTCTGGTCTCGGAAGCTAAGCAGGGTCGGGCCTGGTTAGTACTTGGATGGGAGAAGACCGCCAGGGAATACCGGGTGCCGTAGGCTTCTTCTTCTTTTTTTTTTTTTTTTGCCTCTTGTTCTGTCCCCTTTCTGGGAGCGTGGCGGCGGCCCGGGGTGGGGGTCACCCCCACCCTCAGCGCCCGCCGTGGGGTGCCTGGCGCCCCAGCCCGCACCGTGGGGCCTCCTCTTGTCCCAAGCCGCGACACCGCCGCCACGCGGCAGCATGCGTGGCATCTGGACTGTCAGGTCTCAGACCAAAGGTCTGCTCTGTGGGAACCGACACGCTGGAGGAAACCTTGAGAGTCTGAGAGGGGAGGGAGTTCCAGAAGGAGGCCAGGATGTCATTTTGAGGGAGTATGGGACCAGAACTCGTCCCGTTGCTTTTGGGGTTCTATGGGCTCCACGTAGGAATCTTTGGTGGTGGCAGCTGATGTTGGGGGATCCGGAGTCACACCCAGACCTGCTCCACAGGCCTCCTTTTACTTTTCTCTTTGGAGTCGTTATTTTTAAAAAGTGTCTCTTACCTCTCTCATTGCATTTTCTTTTCTCTCTCTTTTCAAGCAGATGATGGGAGTACAAGTATTCAGGTGACATGTGTTGCCCGTGCCCCCTCCCCCCTGTGTTCTTATTCATTTACCTCTCATGTTGTTCCAGCGTATTGTGGGGGCACCAATGTTAAGGTCGGGTACGTTGCCCTCTCCCAGCCTCCCCCCTCGGGTCAGAGCTTCAAGTGCGCCCATCCCCCAGTCGGTGCGCACCCACCCCATTCCTAATGGAGGTGTATGCCCCTCCCCTCCCCCCACCCGCCCGACACCCACCCGATGATGAAGGTGATTCCTCTCTGTCCACTTAGGTGTCCATCCGTTCGTACCCATTTGCTGGTGAGCGCGCTCACGGGGCGCTCGTGTGTCCATTCTTGGGATACTTGGCTTACTGGAACGGGTTCCAGCTCTGGCCAGGAGAACACGAGAGGCGCCCTCTCACCGCTGCTCCTCACAGCCCAATGGCACTCCGTGGTGTCCACGCGCCACATTTTATTAATGCACTCCTGGATGGATGGGCACTCGGGTCGCTTCCACATCTTTGCGATTGTGTGAATTGTGCCCTAACTGTCACCCTAACCCTTACCCAGCCCGTGTCCTCTGCCCCTGCCTGACGCACTCCTCCCCGGCCAGGCCCAGGCCCGTCACTGTCCCGGGCCCCCGCCTGACCGGCTCCTTCCCGCCCGGCCTGTCACCGTCCTCTGCCCCTGCCTGACATGCTCCTTCCCGCCCGTCCGGCCTCTCACCGTCCTCGGCCCCTGCCTGACCGGCTCCTCCGTCGCCTGGGCCTTCCAAGGGCTTGGTGTGGACGCTGCTTCCAGGAAGCCCTCCAGAAACCCGGCAGCAGGGTGGCCGCAGCAGTCTCCAGCAGCCGTCCCTAAGTCGCGTGCGGGGCCCCCGCTGTGCCGCGGGGACCCAGCCTGGTGTCTTCCCTGAGGCCCTGCGGCTGCCGCTCCCCGCAAGGGGAGAGTCGCGGAGGTGGGGACCGCCTCCTGATGGGGACGTACACGCAGCTCTCCACGTCGGATTCCGGGGCTCTCTGTCCTGCCCGAAGGCCCAGCTGGCCTGCGGGTCCTTAGAGTGGCAAAAACATCCGAAAGCTGAGATTGAGGGTCCGGTGGGTGTCTGCGCTTTTGTGCTGGGCACCCCAGGGAGGCCCGGGGGCTGGCTGGACAACGCGGTCTGCTGGGCGGGGGGGGGGGGGGGGGTTAGAGGAGCAACTGATGCCCTTTGCACTTTGGGTAGCAAGAGTCTGAGGTGTCTCTGAGCCCTGTGCCATGTCGGGGGGGGGGGCGGGGGGGGAAGAGGAGGAGGAGGAGGAGGTGGGAAGGGCCGGGGCCTGCAGTCGTGTTCCCGGGGTGGCAGGGCAAGTGGCTTCTTCCACAGGCTGCTTGGCCTGGGCTCCCTGCACCTGGGCCTTTGGAGGACCGGCCCTGTGCTTGCCAACGCTTCCTGCAGGGACCCAGAGCTGGGAGGTTGCATCTCTCAGCCCTGGGTCGGGTAGAGCCCCAGCGGGCCATGCCCACAACCTCTCTCAGCACCGGTCCCCCAGAAGGCTCCTTGGGGACCAGGATTCTCTTGCGGTGACTCTTTAAGGTCTGGCCCCTGGATGGAGGGGCACCAGGAGTAGAGGAGCAGGAAGGGGAAGGGGGTGGCCATGCGAGGGGACACTTTGAGGCCAAGTCCCAGCTTCAGCCTGATCCTCCTGGGAACCCCGGGGTGTACGTCACACCTCCTGGTTGTGCCGCTCTGAGACAAGGAGCCGGGCTTCGCATTCCCACAGCAGCCAGTCGTGGGCTGAGGACACCTGGGGCGTTGGGAACTCCCTGGCTTCTCCTTGGTTTAACATCTGGAGCTGCTTGTGAATCGTGCCGCCACACACACCCGAGTGCAGGTGTCTTCCGCACAGACTGCGGGCCTCGCTCTTCTGAATGCCGCTAGCTGGCCACCCACCCACGGGTGAACCTGGTCAGGGTACTTTCTCTCAGGGGCAGACTCTTTTCCGGGCGGGCTACCGGTGTCTCTGTTTGCTCCTTTCTTTCTTCCATTTCGGGAAAGTCTTCCTTGCTGGGTGTGGAAATCTCCTATGCCTTCCCTCGCCTATTCTGTCAGCTTTCAAATTCTCTTTCAGTTGCCACCCTCACAGATGGATTAGGAAACTCTTTCCGGTGCACTCATTAGTGAAATGACCTCAAGGAAGCTGGAATCCAATATCTAATCGCCGATTTTTAGCGAGTCCACACGCCAGGGTGGTCGGGGTCCAATGCAGCCCCGGCCAGGCCCAGGCCCCTTGGACCGGGCCACAGGAGGACACAGAGGAGGGTCCCGGCCCCCACGGTAGCGGTGCCGGCAGTTCTCCAAGGGCTTGGGCGTTTTCCAGAGGTAGGAGATGGAGGGGACTGATTTCTTCAGCGCCCCACAAACCACGCCACCCCACCCCACCCCACCCCACCCATGGGACACATCCCCAGAGAGAGATGCCCCATACACTCGCTCCCCTCCCCCTTGCGCTGTGCCCCAGCCCTGGCCCGGGGGAATAGGCGGCAGCCCGCCCACAGGGCGGGGGGCACAGCTGAAAGGGGTTGTGGGGGAGGGCGGCCCCTGGCTGGGGTCAAAGGGCGAGCGCCCGGTGCCGGTGCGCGCGTGCGCAGTCAGCGGCGGCGACGCGCTGGGGGTGGGCAGCGGGTAGGTGAAGGAGGCCAGGCGAGGAGACGAGGGGGGCTGGGAGGGCTCCACCTTGGCGGGTCCAGCCGTGGAGGCGCATCTTGTGTGAGTGTGAGTGAGTGAGTGAGTGTGAGTGTGAGTGTGTGTGTATACAGAGACAGCCCCCAACCCCGGCCCGCCGCTCCCTGCCCGCCCCGCCTGTCACCCCCGTCCCTCGGAGCCCGCGGGACCCGGCCGGCGAACTCAACAGGCCCGGCCCGGCGCGGGGCCTGGGGCGGGAGGAGGCGGCGGGGAAGCGCAGAGAGGCTCGGCTTCTTGAGCGGGGCAGGGGCGCCCTCCGCCGTCCACGGCCACACCACCCCGAACGCGCCCGATCCCGTCTGGTCTCGGAAGCTAAGCAGGGTCGGGCCTGGTTAGAACTTGGATGGGAGACCGCCCGGGAATACCGGGTGCCGTAGGCTTCTTCTTTTTTTTTTTTGCCTCTGGTTCTGTAGCGTTTCTGGGAGTGCGGGGGCGGCCCGGGGTGGGGGTGACCCCCACCCTCAGCGCCCGCCGCGGTGCCTGGCGCCCCAGCCCGCACCGTGGGGCCTCCTCTTGTCCCGAGCCGTGACACCGCCGCCACGCGGCAGCATGCGTGGCTTCTGGACAGTCAGGTCTCAGACCTAAGGTCTGCTCTGTGGGAGCCGACACGCTGGAGGAAACCTTGAGAGTCTGAGAGGGGAGGGAGTTCCAGAAGAAGGCCAGGATGTCATTTTGAGGGAGTATGTGACCAGAACTCCTCCCGTTGCTTTTGGGGTTCTATGAGCTACACGTAGGAATCTTTGGTGGTGGCACCTGATGTTCGGGGATCCGGAGTCACACCCAGACCTGCTCCACAGGCCTCCTTTTACTTTTCTCTTCGGATTCATTTTTTTTTTTTTTTTTTTTTTGAGACAGAGTCTCGGTTTGTTGCCCAGGCTAGAGTGAGTGCCGTGGCGTCAGCCTAGCTCACAGCAACTTCAAACTCCTGGGCTCGAGTGATCCTTCTGCCTCAGCCTCCCGGGTAGCTGGGACTGCAGGCATGCGCCACCATGCCCCGCTAATTTTTTATATATATATCAGTTGGCCAATTAATTTCTTACTATTTATAGTAGAGACGGGGTCTCGCTCTTGCTCAGGCTGGTTTTGAACTCCTGACCTTGAGCAATCCGCCCGCCTCGGCCTCCCAAGTGCTAGGATTACAGGCGTGAGCCACAGCGCCCGGCCGGATTCATTATTTTGAAAAAGTGTCTCTTATCTCTATTATTGCATTTTCTTTTCTCTCTCTTTTCAAGCAGATGATGGGAGTCCAAGTATTAAGGTGACATGTGTTGCCCGTGCCCCCCTCCCCCCCCCCGTGTTCTTATTCATTTACCTCTCATGTTGTTCCAGCATATTGTGGGGGCACCAATGTTAAGGTCGGGTGCGTTGCCCTCTCCCAGCCTCCCCCCTCGGGTCAGAGCTTCAAGTGCGCCCATCCCCCAGTCGGTGCGTACCCACCCCATTCCTAATGGATGTGTATGCCCATCCCCTCCCCCCACCCGCCCGACACCCACCCGAAGAAGGTGATTCCTCTGTGTCCACTTAGGTGTCCATCGGTTCGTACCCATTTGCTGGTGAGCGCGAGCACGTGGTGCTCGTGTGTCCATTCTTGGGATACTTGGCTTACTGGAACGGGTTCCAGCTCTGGCCAGGAGAACCACGAGAGGTGCCCCCTCACCGCTGCTCCTCATAGCCGAATAGCACTCCGTGGTGTCCACGCGCCACATTTTATTTACCCACTCGTGGGTCGATGGGCACTCGGGTGGCTTCCAGGTCTTTGCGATTGTGACTTGTGCCCTGACACTAACCCTAACCCTTACCCAGCCCGTCTCCTCCACGGCCCCTGCCTGACTGACTCCTTCCCGCCCGGCCTATCACCTGTCACCGTCCTCTGCCCCTGCCTGACACGCTCCTCCCCGCCCGGGCCGTCACCGTCCTCGGCCCCTGCCTGACGGGGCTCCTCCGTCGCCTGGGCCTTCCAAGGGCTTGGTGTGGACGCTGGTTCCAGGACGCCCTCCCAGGAACCCGGTAGCAGGGCGGCCGCAGCGTCTCGCGCAACCCAACCGTCCGCCGGCTGGCCGCCGTCGCTAAGTGGCCTGCGGGGGACGTGCTCCCGCTGTGCCGTGGGGGCCCAGCCTGGTGTCTTCTCTGAGGCCCCGCGGCTGCCGCTCCCCGCAAGGGGATAGCCGCGGAGGTGGGGACCGCCTCCTCATGGGGATGTATACCCAGCTCTCCACGTCGGATTCCGGGGCTCTCTGTCCTGCCAGAAGGCCCAGCTGGCCTGCGGATCCTTAGAGTGGCAAAAACATCCGAAAACTGAGATTGAGGGTCCGGTGGGTGTCTGCACTTTTGTGCTGGGCACCCCAGGGAGGCCCGGGGGCTGGCTGGACAACGCGGTCTGCTGGGCTGGGGGGGGGGTTTGGAGGAGCAACTGATGCCCTTTGCACTTTGGGTAGCAAGTGTCTGAGGTGTCTCTGGGCCCTGTGCCATGTGGGGGCGGGGGCGGGGGCGGGGTGGGAGGAGGAGGAGGAGGAGGAGGAGGAGGAGGAGGAGGAGGTGGAGGAGGAGGAGGTGGGAAGGGCCGTGGCCTGCAGTCGTGTTCCCCGGGGTGGCACAGCATGTGGCTTCTTCCACAGGCTGCTTGGCCTGGGCTCCCTGCACCTGGGCCTTTGGAGGACTGGCCCTGTGCTTGCCAACACTTCCTGCAGGGACCCAGAGCTGGGAGGTTGCATCTCTCAGCCCTGGGTCGGGCAGAGCCCCAGCGGGCCATGCCCACAACCTCTCTCAGCAGGGGTCCCCCAGAAGGCTCCTTTGGGACCAGGATTCTCTTGCGGGTGACTCTTTAAGGTCTGGCCCCTGGATGGAGGGGCACCAGGAGTAGAGGAGCAGGAAGGGGAAGGGGGTGGCCATGCGAGGGGACACTTTGAGGCCAAGTCCCAGCTTCAGCCTGATCCTCCTGGGAACCCCGGGGTGGACATCACACCTCCTGGTTGCCCCGCTCTGAGACAAGGAGCCGGGCTTCGCATTCCCACAGCAGCCAGTCGTGGGCTGAGGACACCTGGGGCGTTGGGAACTCCCTGGCTTCTCCTTGGTTTAACATCTGGAGCTGCTTGTGAATTGTGCCGCCACACACACCCGAGTGCAGGTGTCTTCTGCACAGACTGCGGGCCTCGCTCTTCTGAATGCCGCTAGCTCGCGACCCACCCACGGGTGAACCTGGTCAGGGTACTTTCTCTCGGGGGCAGACTCTCATCCGGGCGGGCTACCGGTGTCTCTGTTTGCTCCTTTCTTTCTTCCATTTCGGGAAAGGCTTCCTTACTGGGTGTGGAAATCTCCTATGCCTTTCCTCGCCTATTCTGTCAGCTCTAAAATTCTCTTTCGGTTGCCACCCTCACAGATGGATTAGGAAACTCTTTGCGGTGCACTCATTAGTGAAATGACCTCAATGACGCTGGAATCCAATATCTAATCGCCGATTTTTAGCGAGTCCACACGCCAGGGTGGTTGGGGTCCAATGCAGCCCCGGCCAGGCCCAGGCCCCTTGGACTGGGCCACAGGAGGACACAGAGGAGGGTCCCGGCCCCCACGGTAGCGGTGCGGGCAGTTCTCCAAGGGCTTGGGTGTTTTCCAGAGGGAGGAGATGGAGGGGACTGATTTCTTCAGCGCCCCACAAACCACGCCACCCCACCCCACCCATGGGACACATCCCGAGAGAGAGAGAGACGCCCCATACACTGGCTCCCCTCCCCCGTGCGCTGTGCCCCAGCCCTGGCCCCGGGGAATAGGCGGCCGCCGGGCCACAGGGTGGGGGCGCAGCTGAAAGGGGTTGTGGGGGAGGGCCGCCCCTGGCTGGGGTCAAAGGGCGAGCCCCCCGCCCCTCCCGCCCATGCGCAGTCAGCGGCCCCGGCGCGCTGGGGGTGGGGGGCGGGGAGGTGAAGGAGGCCAGGCAAGGAGAGGAGGGGGGCTTGAAGGTCTCCACCTTGGCGGGTCCAGCCGTGGAGGCGCATCTTGTGTGAGTGTGAGTGTGAGTGAGTGAGTGTGAGTGTGAGTGTGTGTGTATACAGAGACAGCCCCCAACCCCGGCCCGCCGCTCCCTGCCCGCCCCGCCTGTCACCCCCGTCCCTCGGAGCCCGCGGGACCCGGCCGGCGAACTCAACAGGCCCGGCCCGGCGCGGGGCCTGGGGCGGGAGGAGGCGGCGGGGAAGCGCAGAGAGGCTCGGCTTCTTGAGCGGGGCAGGGGCGCCCTCCGCCGTCCACGGCCACACCACCCCGAACGCGCCCGATCCCGTCTGGTCTCGGAAGCTAAGCAGGGTCGGGCCTGGTTAGAACTTGGATGGGAGACCGCCCGGGAATACCGGGTGCCGTAGGCTTCTTCTTTTTTTTTTTTGCCTCTGGTTCTGTAGCGTTTCTGGGAGTGCGGGGGCGGCCCAGGGTGGGGGTGACCCCCACCCTCAGCGCCCGCCGCGGTGCCTGGCGCCCCAGCCCGCACCGTGGGGCCTCCTCTTGTCCCGAGCCGTGACACCGCCGCCACGCGGCAGCATGCGTGGCTTCTGGACAGTCAGGTCTCAGACCTAAGGTCTGCTCTGTGGGAGCCGACACGCTGGAGGAAACCTTGAGAGTCTGAGAGGGGAGGGAGTTCCAGAAGAAGGCCAGGATGTCATTTTGAGGGAGTATGTGACCAGAACTCCTCCCGTTGCTTTTGGGGTTCTATGAGCTACACGTAGGAATCTTTGGTGGTGGCACCTGATGTTCGGGGATCCGGAGTCACACCCAGACCTGCTCCACAGGCCTCCTTTTACTTTTCTCTTCGGATTCATTTTTTTTTTTTTTTTTTTTTTTGAGACAGAGTCTCGGTTTGTTGCCCAGGCTAGAGTGAGTGCCGTGGCGTCAGCCTAGCTCACAGCAACTTCAAACTCCTGGGCTCGAGTGATCCTTCTGCCTCAGCCTCCCGGGTAGCTGGGACTGCAGGCATGCGCCACCATGCCCCGCTAATTTTTTATATATATATCAGTTGGCCAATTAATTTCTTACTATTTATAGTAGAGACGGGGTCTCGCTCTTGCTCAGGCTGGTTTTGAACTCCTGACCTTGAGCAATCCGCCCGCCTCGGCCTCCCAAGTGCTAGGATTACAGGCGTGAGCCACAGCGCCCGGCCGGATTCATTATTTTGAAAAAGTGTCTCTTATCTCTATTATTGCATTTTCTTTTCTCTCTCTTTTCAAGCAGATGATGGGAGTCCAAGTATTAAGGTGACATGTGTTGCCCGTGCCCCCCTCCCCCCCCCGTGTTCTTATTCATTTACCTCTCATGTTGTTCCAGCATATTGTGGGGGCACCAATGTTAAGGTCGGGTGCGTTGCCCTCTCCCAGCCTCCCCCCTCGGGTCAGAGCTTCAAGTGCGCCCATCCCCCAGTCGGTGCGTACCCACCCCATTCCTAATGGATGTGTATGCCCATCCCCTCCCCCCACCCGCCCGACACCCACCCGAAGAAGGTGATTCCTCTGTGTCCACTTAGGTGTCCATCGGTTCGTACCCATTTGCTGGTGAGCGCGAGCACGTGGTGCTCGTGTGTCCATTCTTGGGATACTTGGCTTACTGGAACGGGTTCCAGCTCTGGCCAGGAGAACCACGAGAGGTGCCCCCTCACCGCTGCTCCTCATAGCCGAATAGCACTCCGTGGTGTCCACGCGCCACATTTTATTTACCCACTCGTGGGTCGATGGGCACTCGGGTGGCTTCCAGGTCTTTGCGATTGTGACTTGTGCCCTGACACTAACCCTAACCCTTACCCAGCCCGTCTCCTCCACGGCCCCTGCCTGACTGACTCCTTCCCGCCCGGCCTATCACCTGTCACCGTCCTCTGCCCCTGCCTGACACGCTCCTCCCCGCCCGGGCCGTCACCGTCCTCGGCCCCTGCCTGACGGGGCTCCTCCGTCGCCTGGGCCTTCCAAGGGCTTGGTGTGGACGCTGGTTCCAGGACGCCCTCCCAGGAACCCGGTAGCAGGGCGGCCGCAGCGTCTCGCGCAACCCAACCGTCCGCCGGCTGGCCGCCGTCGCTAAGTGGCCTGCGGGGGACGTGCTCCCGCTGTGCCGTGGGGGCCCAGCCTGGTGTCTTCTCTGAGGCCCCGCGGCTGCCGCTCCCCGCAAGGGGATAGCCGCGGAGGTGGGGACCGCCTCCTCATGGGGATGTATACCCAGCTCTCCACGTCGGATTCCGGGGCTCTCTGTCCTGCCAGAAGGCCCAGCTGGCCTGCGGATCCTTAGAGTGGCAAAAACATCCGAAAACTGAGATTGAGGGTCCGGTGGGTGTCTGCACTTTTGTGCTGGGCACCCCAGGGAGGCCCGGGGGCTGGCTGGACAACGCGGTCTGCTGGGCTGGGGGGGGGGTTTGGAGGAGCAACTGATGCCCTTTGCACTTTGGGTAGCAAGTGTCTGAGGTGTCTCTGGGCCCTGTGCCATGTGGGGGCGGGGGCGGGGGCGGGGTGGGAGGAGGAGGAGGAGGAGGAGGAGGAGGAGGAGGAGGAGGTGGAGGAGGAGGAGGTGGGAAGGGCCGTGGCCTGCAGTCGTGTTCCCCGGGGTGGCACAGCATGTGGCTTCTTCCACAGGCTGCTTGGCCTGGGCTCCCTGCACCTGGGCCTTTGGAGGACTGGCCCTGTGCTTGCCAACACTTCCTGCAGGGACCCAGAGCTGGGAGGTTGCATCTCTCAGCCCTGGGTCGGGCAGAGCCCCAGCGGGCCATGCCCACAACCTCTCTCAGCAGGGGTCCCCCAGAAGGCTCCTTTGGGACCAGGATTCTCTTGCGGGTGACTCTTTAAGGTCTGGCCCCTGGATGGAGGGGCACCAGGAGTAGAGGAGCAGGAAGGGGAAGGGGGTGGCCATGCGAGGGGACACTTTGAGGCCAAGTCCCAGCTTCAGCCTGATCCTCCTGGGAACCCCGGGGTGGACATCACACCTCCTGGTTGCCCCGCTCTGAGACAAGGAGCCGGGCTTCGCATTCCCACAGCAGCCAGTCGTGGGCTGAGGACACCTGGGGCGTTGGGAACTCCCTGGCTTCTCCTTGGTTTAACATCTGGAGCTGCTTGTGAATTGTGCCGCCACACACACCCGAGTGCAGGTGTCTTCTGCACAGACTGCGGGCCTCGCTCTTCTGAATGCCGCTAGCTCGCGACCCACCCACGGGTGAACCTGGTCAGGGTACTTTCTCTCGGGGGCAGACTCTCATCCGGGCGGGCTACCGGTGTCTCTGTTTGCTCCTTTCTTTCTTCCATTTCGGGAAAGGCTTCCTTACTGGGTGTGGAAATCTCCTATGCCTTTCCTCGCCTATTCTGTCAGCTCTAAAATTCTCTTTCGGTTGCCACCCTCACAGATGGATTAGGAAACTCTTTGCGGTGCACTCATTAGTGAAATGACCTCAATGACGCTGGAATCCAATATCTAATCGCCGATTTTTAGCGAGTCCACACGCCAGGGTGGTTGGGGTCCAATGCAGCCCCGGCCAGGCCCAGGCCCCTTGGACTGGGCCACAGGAGGACACAGAGGAGGGTCCCGGCCCCCACGGTAGCGGTGCGGGCAGTTCTCCAAGGGCTTGGGTGTTTTCCAGAGGGAGGAGATGGAGGGGACTGATTTCTTCAGCGCCCCACAAACCACGCCACCCCACCCCACCCATGGGACACATCCCGAGAGAGAGAGAGACGCCCCATACACTGGCTCCCCTCCCCCGTGCGCTGTGCCCCAGCCCTGGCCCCGGGGAATAGGCGGCCGCCGGGCCACAGGGTGGGGGCGCAGCTGAAAGGGGTTGTGGGGGAGGGCCGCCCCTGGCTGGGGTCAAAGGGCGAGCCCCCCGCCCCTCCCGCCCATGCGCAGTCAGCGGCCCCGGCGCGCTGGGGGTGGGGGGCGGGGAGGTGAAGGAGGCCAGGCAAGGAGAGGAGGGGGGCTTGAAGGTCTCCACCTTGGCGGGTCCAGCCGTGGAGGCGCATCTTGTGTGAGTGTGAGTGTGAGTGAGTGAGTGTGAGTGTGAGTGTGTGTGTATACAGAGACAGCCCCCAACCCCGGCCCGCCGCTCCCTGCCCGCCCCGCCTGTCACCCCCGTCCCTCGGAGCCCGCGGGACCCGGCCGGCGAACTCAACAGGCCCGGCCCGGCGCGGGGCCTGGGGCGGGAGGAGGCGGCGGGGAAGCGCAGAGAGGCTCGGCTTCTTGAGCGGGGCAGGGGCGCCCTCCGCCGTCCACGGCCACACCACCCCGAACGCGCCCGATCCCGTCTGGTCTCGGAAGCTAAGCAGGGTCGGGCCTGGTTAGAACTTGGATGGGAGACCGCCCGGGAATACCGGGTGCCGTAGGCTTCTTCTTTTTTTTTTTTGCCTCTGGTTCTGTAGCGTTTCTGGGAGTGCGGGGGCGGCCCAGGGTGGGGGTGACCCCCACCCTCAGCGCCCGCCGCGGTGCCTGGCGCCCCAGCCCGCACCGTGGGGCCTCCTCTTGTCCCGAGCCGTGACACCGCCGCCACGCGGCAGCATGCGTGGCTTCTGGACAGTCAGGTCTCAGACCTAAGGTCTGCTCTGTGGGAGCCGACACGCTGGAGGAAACCTTGAGAGTCTGAGAGGGGAGGGAGTTCCAGAAGAAGGCCAGGATGTCATTTTGAGGGAGTATGTGACCAGAACTCCTCCCGTTGCTTTTGGGGTTCTATGAGCTACACGTAGGAATCTTTGGTGGTGGCACCTGATGTTCGGGGATCCGGAGTCACACCCAGACCTGCTCCACAGGCCTCCTTTTACTTTTCTCTTCGGATTCATTTTTTTTTTTTTTTTTTTTTTTGAGACAGAGTCTCGGTTTGTTGCCCAGGCTAGAGTGAGTGCCGTGGCGTCAGCCTAGCTCACAGCAACTTCAAACTCCTGGGCTCGAGTGATCCTTCTGCCTCAGCCTCCCGGGTAGCTGGGACTGCAGGCATGCGCCACCATGCCCCGCTAATTTTTTATATATATATCAGTTGGCCAATTAATTTCTTACTATTTATAGTAGAGACGGGGTCTCGCTCTTGCTCAGGCTGGTTTTGAACTCCTGACCTTGAGCAATCCGCCCGCCTCGGCCTCCCAAGTGCTAGGATTACAGGCGTGAGCCACAGCGCCCGGCCGGATTCATTATTTTGAAAAAGTGTCTCTTATCTCTATTATTGCATTTTCTTTTCTCTCTCTTTTCAAGCAGATGATGGGAGTCCAAGTATTAAGGTGACATGTGTTGCCCGTGCCCCCCTCCCCCCCCCGTGTTCTTATTCATTTACCTCTCATGTTGTTCCAGCATATTGTGGGGGCACCAATGTTAAGGTCGGGTGCGTTGCCCTCTCCCAGCCTCCCCCCTCGGGTCAGAGCTTCAAGTGCGCCCATCCCCCAGTCGGTGCGTACCCACCCCATTCCTAATGGATGTGTATGCCCATCCCCTCCCCCCACCCGCCCGACACCCACCCGAAGAAGGTGATTCCTCTGTGTCCACTTAGGTGTCCATCGGTTCGTACCCATTTGCTGGTGAGCGCGAGCACGTGGTGCTCGTGTGTCCATTCTTGGGATACTTGGCTTACTGGAACGGGTTCCAGCTCTGGCCAGGAGAACCACGAGAGGTGCCCCCTCACCGCTGCTCCTCATAGCCGAATAGCACTCCGTGGTGTCCACGCGCCACATTTTATTTACCCACTCGTGGGTCGATGGGCACTCGGGTGGCTTCCAGGTCTTTGCGATTGTGACTTGTGCCCTGACACTAACCCTAACCCTTGCCCAGCCCGTCTCCTCCACGGCCCCTGCCTGACTGACTCCTTCCCGCCCGGCCTATCACCTGTCACCGTCCTCTGCCCCTGCCTGACACGCTCCTCCCCGCCCGGGCCGTCACCGTCCTCGGCCCCTGGCTGACGGGGCTCCTCCGTCGCCTGGGCCTTCCAAGGGCTTGGTGTGGACGCTGGTTCCAGGACGCCCTCCCAGGAACCCGGTAGCAGGGCGGCCGCAGCGTCTCGCGCAACCCAACCGTCCGCCGGCTGGCCGCCGTCGCTAAGTGGCCTGCGGGGGACGTGCTCCCGCTGTGCCGTGGGGGCCCAGCCTGGTGTCTTCTCTGAGGCCCCGCGGCTGCCGCTCCCCGCAAGGGGATAGCCGCGGAGGTGGGGACCGCATCCTCATGGGGACGTATACCCAGCTCTCCACGTCGGATTCCGGGGCTCTCTGTCCTGCCAGAAGGCCCAGCTGGCCTGCGGATCCTTAGAGTGGCAAAAACATCCGAAAACTGAGATTGAGGGTCCGGTGGGTGTCTGCGCTTTTGTGCTGGGCACCCCAGGGAGGCCCGGGGGCTGGCTGGACAACGCGGTCTGCTGGGCGGGGGGGGGGGTTAGAGGAGCAACTGATGCCCTTTGCACTTTGGGTAGCAAGAGTCTGAGGTGTCTCTGAGCCCTGTGCCATGTCGGGGGGGGGCGGGGGGGGAAGAGGAGGAGGAGGAGGAGGTGGGAAGGGCCGGGGCCTGCAGTCGTGTTCCCGGGGTGGCAGGGCAAGTGGCTTCTTCCACAGGCTGCTTGGCCTGGGCTCCCTGCACCTGGGCCTTTGGAGGACCGGCCCTGTGCTTGCCAACGCTTCCTGCAGGGACCCAGAGCTGGGAGGTTGCATCTCTCAGCCCTGGGTCGGGCAGAGCCCCAGCGGGCCATGCCCACAACCTCTCTCAGTACCGGTCCCCCAGAAGGCTCCTTGGGGACCAGGATTCTCTTGCGGTGACTCTTTAAGGTCTGGCCCCTGGATGGAGGGGCACCAGGAGTAGAGGAGCAGGAAGGGGAAGGGGGTGGCCATGCGAGGGGACACTTTCAGGCCAAGTCCCAGCTTCAGCCTGATCCTCCTGGGAACCCCGGGGTGTACGTCACACCTCCTGGTTGTCCCGCTCTGAGACAAGGAGCCGGGCGTCGCATTCCCACAGCAGCCAGTCGTGGGCTGAGGACACCTGGGGCGTTGGGAACTCCCTGGCTTCTCCTTGGTTTAACATCTGGAGCTGCTTGTGAATCGTGCCGCCACACACACCCGAGTGCAGGTGTCTTCCGCACAGACTGCGGGCCTCGCTCTTCTGAATGCCGCTAGCTGGCCACCCACCCACGGGTGAACCTGGTCAGGGTACTTTCTCTCAGGGGCAGACTCTTTTCCGGGCGGGCTACCGGTGTCTCTGTTTGCTCCTTTCTTTCTTCCATTTCGGGAAAGTCTTCCTTGCTGGGTGTGGAAATCTCCTATGCCTTCCCTCGCCTATTCTGTCAGCTTTCAAATTCTCTTTCAGTTGCCACCCTCACAGATGGATTAGGAAACTCTTTCCGGTGCACTCATTAGTGAAATGACCTCAAGGAAGCTGGAATCCAATATCTAATCGCCGATTTTTAGCGAGTCCACACGCCAGGGTGGTCGGGGTCCAATGCAGCCCCGGCCAGGCCCAGGCCCCTTGGACCGGGCCACAGGAGGACACAGAGGAGGGTCCCGGCCCCCACGGTAGCGGTGCCGGCAGTTCTCCAAGGGCTTGGGCGTTTTCCAGAGGTAGGAGATGGAGGGGACTGATTTCTTCAGCGCCCCACAAACCACGCCACCCCACCCCACCCCACCCCACCCATGGGACACATCCCCAGAGAGAGATGCCCCATACACTCGCTCCCCTCCCCCTTGCGCTGTGCCCCAGCCCTGGCCCGGGGGAATAGGCGGCAGCCCGCCCACAGGGCGGGGGGCACAGCTGAAAGGGGTTGTGGGGGAGGGCGGCCCCTGGCTGGGGTCAAAGGGCGAGCGCCCGGTGCCGGTGCGCGCGTGCGCAGTCAGCGGCGGCGACGCGCTGGGGGTGGGCAGCGGGTAGGTGAAGGAGGCCAGGCGAGGAGACGAGGGGGGCTGGGAGGGCTCCACCTTGGCGGGACCAGCCGTGGAGGCGCATCTTGTGTGAGTGTGAGTGAGTGAGTGAGTGTGAGTGTGAGTGTGTGTGTATACAGAGACAGCCCCCAACCCCGGCCCGCCGCTCCCTGCCCGCCCCGCCTGTCACCCCCGTCCCTCGGAGCCCGCGGGACCCGGCCGGCGAACTCAACAGGCCCGGCCCGGCGCGGGGCCTGGGGCGGGAGGAGGCGGCGGGGAAGCGCAGAGAGGCTCGGCTTCTTGAGCGGGGCAGGGGCGCCCTCCGCCGTCCACGGCCACACCACCCCGAACGCGCCCGATCCCGTCTGGTCTCGGAAGCTAAGCAGGGTCGGGCCTGGTTAGAACTTGGATGGGAGACCGCCCGGGAATACCGGGTGCCGTAGGCTTCTTCTTTTTTTTTTTTGCCTCTGGTTCTGTAGCGTTTCTGGGAGTGCGGGGGCGGCCCGGGGTGGGGGTGACCCCCACCCTCAGCGCCCGCCGCGGTGCCTGGCGCCCCAGCCCGCACCGTGGGGCCTCCTCTTGTCCCGAGCCGTGACACCGCCGCCACGCGGCAGCATGCGTGGCTTCTGGACAGTCAGGTCTCAGACCTAAGGTCTGCTCTGTGGGAGCCGACACGCTGGAGGAAACCTTGAGAGTCTGAGAGGGGAGGGAGTTCCAGAAGAAGGCCAGGATGTCATTTTGAGGGAGTATGTGACCAGAACTCCTCCCGTTGCTTTTGGGGTTCTATGAGCTACACGTAGGAATCTTTGGTGGTGGCACCTGATGTTCGGGGATCCGGAGTCACACCCAGACCTGCTCCACAGGCCTCCTTTTACTTTTCTCTTCGGATTCATTTTTTTTTTTTTTTTTTTTTTGAGACAGAGTCTCGGTTTGTTGCCCAGGCTAGAGTGAGTGCCGTGGCGTCAGCCTAGCTCACAGCAACTTCAAACTCCTGGGCTCGAGTGATCCTTCTGCCTCAGCCTCCCGGGTAGCTGGGACTGCAGGCATGCGCCACCATGCCCCGCTAATTTTTTATATATATATCAGTTGGCCAATTAATTTCTTACTATTTATAGTAGAGACGGGGTCTCGCTCTTGCTCAGGCTGGTTTTGAACTCCTGACCTTGAGCAATCCGCCCGCCTCGGCCTCCCAAGTGCTAGGATTACAGGCGTGAGCCACAGCGCCCGGCCGGATTCATTATTTTGAAAAAGTGTCTCTTATCTCTATTATTGCATTTTCTTTTCTCTCTCTTTTCAAGCAGATGATGGGAGTCCAAGTATTAAGGTGACATGTGTTGCCCGTGCCCCCCTCCCCCCCCCGTGTTCTTATTCATTTACCTCTCATGTTGTTCCAGCATATTGTGGGGGCACCAATGTTAAGGTCGGGTGCGTTGCCCTCTCCCAGCCTCCCCCCTCGGGTCAGAGCTTCAAGTGCGCCCATCCCCCAGTCGGTGCGTACCCACCCCATTCCTAATGGATGTGTATGCCCATCCCCTCCCCCCACCCGCCCGACACCCACCCGAAGAAGGTGATTCCTCTGTGTCCACTTAGGTGTCCATCGGTTCGTACCCATTTGCTGGTGAGCGCGAGCACGTGGTGCTCGTGTGTCCATTCTTGGGATACTTGGCTTACTGGAACGGGTTCCAGCTCTGGCCAGGAGAACCACGAGAGGTGCCCCCTCACCGCTGCTCCTCATAGCCGAATAGCACTCCGTGGTGTCCACGCGCCACATTTTATTTACCCACTCGTGGGTCGATGGGCACTCGGGTGGCTTCCAGGTCTTTGCGATTGTGACTTGTGCCCTGACACTAACCCTAACCCTTACCCAGCCCGTCTCCTCCACGGCCCCTGCCTGACTGACTCCTTCCCGCCCGGCCTATCACCTGTCACCGTCCTCTGCCCCTGCCTGACACGCTCCTCCCCGCCCGGGCCGTCACCGTCCTCGGCCCCTGCCTGACGGGGCTCCTCCGTCGCCTGGGCCTTCCAAGGGCTTGGTGTGGACGCTGGTTCCAGGACGCCCTCCCAGGAACCCGGTAGCAGGGCGGCCGCAGCGTCTCGCGCAACCCAACCGTCCGCCGGCTGGCCGCCGTCGCTAAGTGGCCTGCGGGGGACGTGCTCCCGCTGTGCCGTGGGGGCCCAGCCTGGTGTCTTCTCTGAGGCCCCGCGGCTGCCGCTCCCCGCAAGGGGATAGCCGCGGAGGTGGGGACCGCCTCCTCATGGGGATGTATACCCAGCTCTCCACGTCGGATTCCGGGGCTCTCTGTCCTGCCAGAAGGCCCAGCTGGCCTGCGGATCCTTAGAGTGGCAAAAACATCCGAAAACTGAGATTGAGGGTCCGGTGGGTGTCTGCACTTTTGTGCTGGGCACCCCAGGGAGGCCCGGGGGCTGACTGGACAACGCGGTCTGCTGGGCTGGGGGGGGGGTTTGGAGGAGCAACTGATGCCCTTTGCACTTTGGGTAGCAAGTGTCTGAGGTGTCTCTGGGCCCTGTGCCATGTGGGGGCGGGGGCGGGGGCGGGGTGGGAGGAGGAGGAGGAGGAGGAGGAGGAGGAGGAGGAGGAGGTGGAGGAGGAGGAGGTGGGAAGGGCCGTGGCCTGCAGTCGTGTTCCCCGGGGTGGCACAGCATGTGGCTTCTTCCACAGGCTGCTTGGCCTGGGCTCCCTGCACCTGGGCCTTTGGAGGACTGGCCCTGTGCTTGCCAACACTTCCTGCAGGGACCCAGAGCTGGGAGGTTGCATCTCTCAGCCCTGGGTCGGGCAGAGCCCCAGCGGGCCATGCCCACAACCTCTCTCAGCAGGGGTCCCCCAGAAGGCTCCTTTGGGACCAGGATTCTCTTGCGGGTGACTCTTTAAGGTCTGGCCCCTGGATGGAGGGGCACCAGGAGTAGAGGAGCAGGAAGGGGAAGGGGGTGGCCATGCGAGGGGACACTTTGAGGCCAAGTCCCAGCTTCAGCCTGATCCTCCTGGGAACCCCGGGGTGGACATCACACCTCCTGGTTGCCCCGCTCTGAGACAAGGAGCCGGGCTTCGCATTCCCACAGCAGCCAGTCGTGGGCTGAGGACACCTGGGGCGTTGGGAACTCCCTGGCTTCTCCTTGGTTTAACATCTGGAGCTGCTTGTGAATTGTGCCGCCACACACACCCGAGTGCAGGTGTCTTCTGCACAGACTGCGGGCCTCGCTCTTCTGAATGCCGCTAGCTCGCGACCCACCCACGGGTGAACCTGGTCAGGGTACTTTCTCTCGGGGGCAGACTCTCATCCGGGCGGGCTACCGGTGTCTCTGTTTGCTCCTTTCTTTCTTCCATTTCGGGAAAGGCTTCCTTACTGGGTGTGGAAATCTCCTATGCCTTTCCTCGCCTATTCTGTCAGCTCTAAAATTCTCTTTCGGTTGCCACCCTCACAGATGGATTAGGAAACTCTTTGCGGTGCACTCATTAGTGAAATGACCTCAATGACGCTGGAATCCAATATCTAATCGCCGATTTTTAGCGAGTCCACACGCCAGGGTGGTTGGGGTCCAATGCAGCCCCGGCCAGGCCCAGGCCCCTTGGACTGGGCCACAGGAGGACACAGAGGAGGGTCCCGGCCCCCACGGTAGCGGTGCGGGCAGTTCTCCAAGGGCTTGGGTGTTTTCCAGAGGGAGGAGATGGAGGGGACTGATTTCTTCAGCGCCCCACAAACCACGCCACCCCACCCCACCCATGGGACACATCCCGAGAGAGAGAGAGACGCCCCATACACTGGCTCCCCTCCCCCGTGCGCTGTGCCCCAGCCCTGGCCCCGGGGAATAGGCGGCCGCCGGGCCACAGGGTGGGGGCGCAGCTGAAAGGGGTTGTGGGGGAGGGCCGCCCCTGGCTGGGGTCAAAGGGCGAGCCCCCCGCCCCTCCCGCCCATGCGCAGTCAGCGGCCCCGGCGCGCTGGGGGTGGGGGGCGGGGAGGTGAAGGAGGCCAGGCAAGGAGAGGAGGGGGGCTTGAAGGTCTCCACCTTGGCGGGTCCAGCCGTGGAGGCGCATCTTGTGTGAGTGTGAGTGTGAGTGAGTGAGTGTGAGTGTGAGTGTGTGTGTATACAGAGACAGCCCCCAACCCCGGCCCGCCGCTCCCTGCCCGCCCCGCCTGTCACCCCCGTCCCTCGGAGCCCGCGGGACCCGGCCGGCGAACTCAACAGGCCCGGCCCGGCGCGGGGCCTGGGGCGGGAGGAGGCGGCGGGGAAGCGCAGAGAGGCTCGGCTTCTTGAGCGGGGCAGGGGCGCCCTCCGCCGTCCACGGCCACACCACCCCGAACGCGCCCGATCCCGTCTGGTCTCGGAAGCTAAGCAGGGTCGGGCCTGGTTAGAACTTGGATGGGAGACCGCCCGGGAATACCGGGTGCCGTAGGCTTCTTCTTTTTTTTTTTTGCCTCTGGTTCTGTAGCGTTTCTGGGAGTGCGGGGGCGGCCCGGGGTGGGGGTGACCCCCACCCTCAGCGCCCGCCGCGGTGCCTGGCGCCCCAGCCCGCACCGTGGGGCCTCCTCTTGTCCCGAGCCGTGACACCGCCGCCACGCGGCAGCATGCGTGGCTTCTGGACAGTCAGGTCTCAGACCTAAGGTCTGCTCTGTGGGAGCCGACACGCTGGAGGAAACCTTGAGAGTCTGAGAGGGGAGGGAGTTCCAGAAGAAGGCCAGGATGTCATTTTGAGGGAGTATGTGACCAGAACTCCTCCCGTTGCTTTTGGGGTTCTATGAGCTACACGTAGGAATCTTTGGTGGTGGCACCTGATGTTCGGGGATCCGGAGTCACACCCAGACCTGCTCCACAGGCCTCCTTTTACTTTTCTCTTCGGATTCATTTTTTTTTTTTTTTTTTTTTTTGAGACAGAGTCTCGGTTTGTTGCCCAGGCTAGAGTGAGTGCCGTGGCGTCAGCCTAGCTCACAGCAACTTCAAACTCCTGGGCTCGAGTGATCCTTCTGCCTCAGCCTCCCGGGTAGCTGGGACTGCAGGCATGCGCCACCATGCCCCGCTAATTTTTTATATATATATCAGTTGGCCAATTAATTTCTTACTATTTATAGTAGAGACGGGGTCTCGCTCTTGCTCAGGCTGGTTTTGAACTCCTGACCTTGAGCAATCCGCCCGCCTCGGCCTCCCAAGTGCTAGGATTACAGGCGTGAGCCACAGCGCCCGGCCGGATTCATTATTTTGAAAAAGTGTCTCTTATCTCTATTATTGCATTTTCTTTTCTCTCTCTTTTCAAGCAGATGATGGGAGTCCAAGTATTAAGGTGACATGTGTTGCCCGTGCCCCCCTCCCCCCCCCGTGTTCTTATTCATTTACCTCTCATGTTGTTCCAGCATATTGTGGGGGCACCAATGTTAAGGTCGGGTGCGTTGCCCTCTCCCAGCCTCCCCCCTCGGGTCAGAGCTTCAAGTGCGCCCATCCCCCAGTCGGTGCGTACCCACCCCATTCCTAATGGATGTGTATGCCCATCCCCTCCCCCCACCCGCCCGACACCCACCCGAAGAAGGTGATTCCTCTGTGTCCACTTAGGTGTCCATCGGTTCGTACCCATTTGCTGGTGAGCGCGAGCACGTGGTGCTCGTGTGTCCATTCTTGGGATACTTGGCTTACTGGAACGGGTTCCAGCTCTGGCCAGGAGAACCACGAGAGGTGCCCCCTCACCGCTGCTCCTCATAGCCGAATAGCACTCCGTGGTGTCCACGCGCCACATTTTATTTACCCACTCGTGGGTCGATGGGCACTCGGGTGGCTTCCAGGTCTTTGCGATTGTGACTTGTGCCCTGACACTAACCCTAACCCTTGCCCAGCCCGTCTCCTCCACGGCCCCTGCCTGACTGACTCCTTCCCGCCCGGCCTATCACCTGTCACCGTCCTCTGCCCCTGCCTGACACGCTCCTCCCCGCCCGGGCCGTCACCGTCCTCGGCCCCTGCCTGACGGGGCTCCTCCGTCGCCTGGGCCTTCCAAGGGCTTGGTGTGGACGCTGGTTCCAGGACGCCCTCCCAGGAACCCGGTAGCAGGGCGGCCGCAGCGTCTCGCGCAACCCAACCGTCCGCCGGCTGGCCGCCGTCGCTAAGTGGCCTGCGGGGGACGTGCTCCCGCTGTGCCGTGGGGGCCCAGCCTGGTGTCTTCTCTGAGGCCCCGCGGCTGCCGCTCCCCGCAAGGGGATAGCCGCGGAGGTGGGGACCGCCTCCTCATGGGGATGTATACCCAGCTCTCCACGTCGGATTCCGGGGCTCTCTGTCCTGCCAGAAGGCCCAGCTGGCCTGCGGATCCTTAGAGTGGCAAAAACATCCGAAAACTGAGATTGAGGGTCCGGTGGGTGTCTGCACTTTTGTGCTGGGCACCCCAGGGAGGCCCGGGGGCTGGCTGGACAACGCGGTCTGCTGGGCTGGGGGGGGGGTTTGGAGGAGCAACTGATGCCCTTTGCACTTTGGGTAGCAAGTGTCTGAGGTGTCTCTGGGCCCTGTGCCATGTGGGGGCGGGGGCGGGGGCGGGGTGGGAGGAGGAGGAGGAGGAGGAGGAGGAGGAGGAGGAGGAGGTGGAGGAGGAGGAGGTGGGAAGGGCCGTGGCCTGCAGTCGTGTTCCCCGGGGTGGCACAGCATGTGGCTTCTTCCACAGGCTGCTTGGCCTGGGCTCCCTGCACCTGGGCCTTTGGAGGACTGGCCCTGTGCTTGCCAACACTTCCTGCAGGGACCCAGAGCTGGGAGGTTGCATCTCTCAGCCCTGGGTCGGGCAGAGCCCCAGCGGGCCATGCCCACAACCTCTCTCAGCAGGGGTCCCCCAGAAGGCTCCTTTGGGACCAGGATTCTCTTGCGGGTGACTCTTTAAGGTCTGGCCCCTGGATGGAGGGGCACCAGGAGTAGAGGAGCAGG
Organism: Microcebus murinus; assembly: GCF_040939455.1. Lineage (NCBI taxonomy): Eukaryota > Metazoa > Chordata > Mammalia > Primates > Cheirogaleidae > Microcebus > Microcebus murinus. Next base: position 313,010 of record NW_027438969.1, on the reverse strand, counting down.
AAGGGGAAGGGGGTGGCCATGCGAGGGGACACTTTGAGGCCAAGTCCCAGCTTCAGCCTGATCCTCCTGGGAACCCCGGGGTGGACATCACACCTCCTGGTTGCCCCGCTCTGAGACAAGGAGCCGGGCTTCGCATTCCCACAGCAGCCAGTCGTGGGCTGAGGACACCTGGGGCGTTGGGAACTCCCTGGCTTCTCCTTGGTTTAACATCTGGAGCTGCTTGTGAATTGTGCCGCCACACACACCCGAGTGCAGGTGTCTTCTGCACAGACTGCGGGCCTCGCTCTTCTGAATGCCGCTAGCTCGCGACCCACCCACGGGTGAACCTGGTCAGGGTACTTTCTCTCGGGGGCAGACTCTCATCCGGGCGGGCTACCGGTGTCTCTGTTTGCTCCTTTCTTTCTTCCATTTCGGGAAAGGCTTCCTTACTGGGTGTGGAAATCTCCTATGCCTTTCCTCGCCTATTCTGTCAGCTCTAAAATTCTCTTTCGGTTGCCACCCTCACAGATGGATTAGGAAACTCTTTGCGGTGCACTCATTAGTGAAATGACCTCAATGACGCTGGAATCCAATATCTAATCGCCGATTTTTAGCGAGTCCACACGCCAGGGTGGTTGGGGTCCAATGCAGCCCCGGCCAGGCCCAGGCCCCTTGGACTGGGCCACAGGAGGACACAGAGGAGGGTCCCGGCCCCCACGGTAGCGGTGCGGGCAGTTCTCCAAGGGCTTGGGTGTTTTCCAGAGGGAGGAGATGGAGGGGACTGATTTCTTCAGCGCCCCACAAACCACGCCACCCCACCCCACCCATGGGACACATCCCGAGAGAGAGAGAGACGCCCCATACACTGGCTCCCCTCCCCCGTGCGCTGTGCCCCAGCCCTGGCCCCGGGGAATAGGCGGCCGCCGGGCCACAGGGTGGGGGCGCAGCTGAAAGGGGTTGTGGGGGAGGGCCGCCCCTGGCTGGGGTCAAAGGGCGAGCCCCCCGCCCCTCCCGCCCATGCGCAGTCAGCGGCCCCGGCGCGCTGGGGGTGGGGGGCGGGGAGGTGAAGGAGGCCAGGCAAGGAGAGGAGGGGGGCTTGAAGGTCTCCACCTTGGCGGGTCCAGCCGTGGAGGCGCATCTTGTGTGAGTGTGAGTGTGAGTGAGTGAGTGTGAGTGTGAGTGTGTGTGTATACAGAGACAGCCCCCAACCCCGGCCCGCCGCTCCCTGCCCGCCCCGCCTGTCACCCCCGTCCCTCGGAGCCCGCGGGACCCGGCCGGCGAACTCAACAGGCCCGGCCCGGCGCGGGGCCTGGGGCGGGAGGAGGCGGCGGGGAAGCGCAGAGAGGCTCGGCTTCTTGAGCGGGGCAGGGGCGCCCTCCGCCGTCCACGGCCACACCACCCCGAACGCGCCCGATCCCGTCTGGTCTCGGAAGCTAAGCAGGGTCGGGCCTGGTTAGAACTTGGATGGGAGACCGCCCGGGAATACCGGGTGCCGTAGGCTTCTTCTTTTTTTTTTTGCCTCTGGTTCTGTAGCGTTTCTGGGAGTGCGGGGGCGGCCCAGGGTGGGGGTGACCCCCACCCTCAGCGCCCGCCGCGGTGCCTGGCGCCCCAGCCCGCACCGTGGGGCCTCCTCTTGTCCCGAGCCGTGACACCGCCGCCACGCGGCAGCATGCGTGGCTTCTGGACAGTCAGGTCTCAGACCTAAGGTCTGCTCTGTGGGAGCCGACACGCTGGAGGAAACCTTGAGAGTCTGAGAGGGGAGGGAGTTCCAGAAGAAGGCCAGGATGTCATTTTGAGGGAGTATGTGACCAGAACTCCTCCCGTTGCTTTTGGGGTTCTATGAGCTACACGTAGGAATCTTTGGTGGTGGCACCTGATGTTCGGGGATCCGGAGTCACACCCAGACCTGCTCCACAGGCCTCCTTTTACTTTTCTCTTCGGATTCATTTTTTTTTTTTTTTTTTTTTTTGAGACAGAGTCTCGGTTTGTTGCCCAGGCTAGAGTGAGTGCCGTGGCGTCAGCCTAGCTCACAGCAACTTCAAACTCCTGGGCTCGAGTGATCCTTCTGCCTCAGCCTCCCGGGTAGCTGGGACTGCAGGCATGCGCCACCATGCCCCGCTAATTTTTTATATATATATCAGTTGGCCAATTAATTTCTTACTATTTATAGTAGAGACGGGGTCTCGCTCTTGCTCAGGCTGGTTTTGAACTCCTGACCTTGAGCAATCCGCCCGCCTCGGCCTCCCAAGTGCTAGGATTACAGGCGTGAGCCACAGCGCCCGGCCGGATTCATTATTTTGAAAAAGTGTCTCTTATCTCTATTATTGCATTTTCTTTTCTCTCTCTTTTCAAGCAGATGATGGGAGTCCAAGTATTAAGGTGACATGTGTTGCCCGTGCCCCCCTCCCCCCCCCGTGTTCTTATTCATTTACCTCTCATGTTGTTCCAGCATATTGTGGGGGCACCAATGTTAAGGTCGGGTGCGTTGCCCTCTCCCAGCCTCCCCCCTCGGGTCAGAGCTTCAAGTGCGCCCATCCCCCAGTCGGTGCGTACCCACCCCATTCCTAATGGATGTGTATGCCCATCCCCTCCCCCCACCCGCCCGACACCCACCCGAAGAAGGTGATTCCTCTGTGTCCACTTAGGTGTCCATCGGTTCGTACCCATTTGCTGGTGAGCGCGAGCACGTGGTGCTCGTGTGTCCATTCTTGGGATACTTGGCTTACTGGAACGGGTTCCAGCTCTGGCCAGGAGAACCACGAGAGGTGCCCCCTCACCGCTGCTCCTCATAGCCGAATAGCACTCCGTGGTGTCCACGCGCCACATTTTATTTACCCACTCGTGGGTCGATGGGCACTCGGGTGGCTTCCAGGTCTTTGCGATTGTGACTTGTGCCCTGACACTAACCCTAACCCTTGCCCAGCCCGTCTCCTCCACGGCCCCTGCCTGACTGACTCCTTCCCGCCCGGCCTATCACCTGTCACCGTCCTCTGCCCCTGCCTGACACGCTCCTCCCCGCCCGGGCCGTCACCGTCCTCGGCCCCTGCCTGACGGGGCTCCTCCGTCGCCTGGGCCTTCCAAGGGCTTGGTGTGGACGCTGGTTCCAGGACGCCCTCCCAGGAACCCGGTAGCAGGGCGGCCGCAGCGTCTTGCGCAACCCAACCGTCCGCCGGCTGGCCGCCGTCGCTAAGTGGCCTGCGGGGGACGTGCTCCCGCTGTGCCGTGGGGGCCCAGCCTGGTGTCTTCTCTGAGGCCCCGCGGCTGCCGCTCCCCGCAAGGGGATAGCCGCGGAGGTGGGGACCGCATCCTCATGGGGACGTATACCCAGCTCTCCACGTCGGATTCCGGGGCTCTCTGTCCTGCCAGAAGGCCCAGCTGGCCTGCGGATCCTTAGAGTGGCAAAAACATCCGAAAACTGAGATTGAGGGTCCGGTGGGTGTCTGCGCTTTTGTGCTGGGCACCCCAGGGAGGCCCGGGGGCTGGCTGGACAACGCGGTCTGCTGGGCGGGGGGGGGGGGTTAGAGGAGCAACTGATGCCCTTTGCACTTTGGGTAGCAAGAGTCTGAGGTGTCTCTGAGCCCTGTGCCATGTCGGGGGGGGGGCGGGGGGGGAAGAGGAGGAGGAGGAGGAGGTGGGAAGGGCCGGGGCCTGCAGTCGTGTTCCCGGGGTGGCAGGGCAAGTGGCTTCTTCCACAGGCTGCTTGGCCTGGGCTCCCTGCACCTGGGCCTTTGGAGGACCGGCCCTGTGCTTGCCAACGCTTCCTGCAGGGACCCAGAGCTGGGAGGTTGCATCTCTCAGCCCTGGGTCGGGCAGAGCCCCAGCGGGCCATGCCCACAACCTCTCTCAGTACCGGTCCCCCAGAAGGCTCCTTGGGGACCAGGATTCTCTTGCGGTGACTCTTTAAGGTCTGGCCCCTGGATGGAGGGGCACCAGGAGTAGAGGAGCAGGAAGGGGAAGGGGGTGGCCATGCGAGGGGACACTTTCAGGCCAAGTCCCAGCTTCAGCCTGATCCTCCTGGGAACCCCGGGGTGTACGTCACACCTCCTGGTTGTCCCGCTCTGAGACAAGGAGCCGGGCGTCGCATTCCCACAGCAGCCAGTCGTGGGCTGAGGACACCTGGGGCGTTGGGAACTCCCTGGCTTCTCCTTGGTTTAACATCTGGAGCTGCTTGTGAATCGTGCCGCCACACACACCCGAGTGCAGGTGTCTTCCGCACAGACTGCGGGCCTCGCTCTTCTGAATGCCGCTAGCTGGCCACCCACCCACGGGTGAACCTGGTCAGGGTACTTTCTCTCAGGGGCAGACTCTTTTCCGGGCGGGCTACCGGTGTCTCTGTTTGCTCCTTTCTTTCTTCCATTTCGGGAAAGTCTTCCTTGCTGGGTGTGGAAATCTCCTATGCCTTCCCTCGCCTATTCTGTCAGCTTTCAAATTCTCTTTCAGTTGCCACCCTCACAGATGGATTAGGAAACTCTTTCCGGTGCACTCATTAGTGAAATGACCTCAAGGAAGCTGGAATCCAATATCTAATCGCCGATTTTTAGCGAGTCCACACGCCAGGGTGGTCGGGGTCCAATGCAGCCCCGGCCAGGCCCAGGCCCCTTGGACCGGGCCACAGGAGGACACAGAGGAGGGTCCCGGCCCCCACGGTAGCGGTGCCGGCAGTTCTCCAAGGGCTTGGGCGTTTTCCAGAGGTAGGAGATGGAGGGGACTGATTTCTTCAGCGCCCCACAAACCACGCCACCCCACCCCACCCCACCCCACCCATGGGACACATCCCCAGAGAGAGATGCCCCATACACTCGCTCCCCTCCCCCTTGCGCTGTGCCCCAGCCCTGGCCCGGGGGAATAGGCGGCAGCCCGCCCACAGGGCGGGGGGCACAGCTGAAAGGGGTTGTGGGGGAGGGCGGCCCCTGGCTGGGGTCAAAGGGCGAGCGCCCGGTGCCGGTGCGCGCGTGCGCAGTCAGCGGCGGCGACGCGCTGGGGGTGGGCAGCGGGTAGGTGAAGGAGGCCAGGCGAGGAGACGAGGGGGGCTGGGAGGGCTCCACCTTGGCGGGTCCAGCCGTGGAGGCGCATCTTGTGTGAGTGTGAGTGAGTGAGTGAGTGTGAGTGTGAGTGTGTGTGTATACAGAGACAGCCCCCAACCCCGGCCCGCCGCTCCCTGCCCGCCCCGCCTGTCACCCCCGTCCCTCGGAGCCCGCGGGACCCGGCCGGCGAACTCAACAGGCCCGGCCCGGCGCGGGGCCTGGGGCGGGAGGAGGCGGCGGGGAAGCGCAGAGAGGCTCGGCTTCTTGAGCGGGGCAGGGGCGCCCTCCGCCGTCCACGGCCACACCACCCCGAACGCGCCCGATCCCGTCTGGTCTCGGAAGCTAAGCAGGGTCGGGCCTGGTTAGAACTTGGATGGGAGACCGCCCGGGAATACCGGGTGCCGTAGGCTTCTTCTTTTTTTTTTTTGCCTCTGGTTCTGTAGCGTTTCTGGGAGTGCGGGGGCGGCCCGGGGTGGGGGTGACCCCCACCCTCAGCGCCCGCCGCGGTGCCTGGCGCCCCAGCCCGCACCGTGGGGCCTCCTCTTGTCCCGAGCCGTGACACCGCCGCCACGCGGCAGCATGCGTGGCTTCTGGACAGTCAGGTCTCAGACCTAAGGTCTGCTCTGTGGGAGCCGACACGCTGGAGGAAACCTTGAGAGTCTGAGAGGGGAGGGAGTTCCAGAAGAAGGCCAGGATGTCATTTTGAGGGAGTATGTGACCAGAACTCCTCCCGTTGCTTTTGGGGTTCTATGAGCTACACGTAGGAATCTTTGGTGGTGGCACCTGATGTTCGGGGATCCGGAGTCACACCCAGACCTGCTCCACAGGCCTCCTTTTACTTTTCTCTTCGGATTCATTTTTTTTTTTTTTTTTTTTTTGAGACAGAGTCTCGGTTTGTTGCCCAGGCTAGAGTGAGTGCCGTGGCGTCAGCCTAGCTCACAGCAACTTCAAACTCCTGGGCTCGAGTGATCCTTCTGCCTCAGCCTCCCGGGTAGCTGGGACTGCAGGCATGCGCCACCATGCCCCGCTAATTTTTTATATATATATCAGTTGGCCAATTAATTTCTTACTATTTATAGTAGAGACGGGGTCTCGCTCTTGCTCAGGCTGGTTTTGAACTCCTGACCTTGAGCAATCCGCCCGCCTCGGCCTCCCAAGTGCTAGGATTACAGGCGTGAGCCACAGCGCCCGGCCGGATTCATTATTTTGAAAAAGTGTCTCTTATCTCTATTATTGCATTTTCTTTTCTCTCTCTTTTCAAGCAGATGATGGGAGTCCAAGTATTAAGGTGACATGTGTTGCCCGTGCCCCCCTCCCCCCCCCGTGTTCTTATTCATTTACCTCTCATGTTGTTCCAGCATATTGTGGGGGCACCAATGTTAAGGTCGGGTGCGTTGCCCTCTCCCAGCCTCCCCCCTCGGGTCAGAGCTTCAAGTGCGCCCATCCCCCAGTCGGTGCGTACCCACCCCATTCCTAATGGATGTGTATGCCCATCCCCTCCCCCCACCCGCCCGACACCCACCCGAAGAAGGTGATTCCTCTGTGTCCACTTAGGTGTCCATCGGTTCGTACCCATTTGCTGGTGAGCGCGAGCACGTGGTGCTCGTGTGTCCATTCTTGGGATACTTGGCTTACTGGAACGGGTTCCAGCTCTGGCCAGGAGAACCACGAGAGGTGCCCTCTCACCGCTGCTCCTCATAGCCGAATAGCACTCCGTGGTGTCCACGCGCCACATTTTATTTACCCACTCGTGGGTCGATGGGCACTCGGGTGGCTTCCAGGTCTTTGCGATTGTGACTTGTGCCCTGACACTAACCCTAACCCTTACCCAGCCCGTCTCCTCCACGGCCCCTGCCTGACTGACTCCTTCCCGCCCGGCCTATCACCTGTCACCGTCCTCTGCCCCTGCCTGACACGCTCCTCCCCGCCCGGGCCGTCACCGTCCTCGGCCCCTGCCTGACGGGGCTCCTCCGTCGCCTGGGCCTTCCAAGGGCTTGGTGTGGACGCTGGTTCCAGGACGCCCTCCCAGGAACCCGGTAGCAGGGCGGCCGCAGCGTCTCGCGCAACCCAACCGTCCGCCGGCTGGCCGCCGTCGCTAAGTGGCCTGCGGGGGACGTGCTCCCGCTGTGCCGTGGGGGCCCAGCCTGGTGTCTTCTCTGAGGCCCCGCGGCTGCCGCTCCCCGCAAGGGGATAGCCGCGGAGGTGGGGACCGCCTCCTCATGGGGATGTATACCCAGCTCTCCACGTCGGATTCCGGGGCTCTCTGTCCTGCCAGAAGGCCCAGCTGGCCTGCGGATCCTTAGAGTGGCAAAAACATCCGAAAACTGAGATTGAGGGTCCGGTGGGTGTCTGCACTTTTGTGCTGGGCACCCCAGGGAGGCCCGGGGGCTGACTGGACAACGCGGTCTGCTGGGCTGGGGGGGGGGTTTGGAGGAGCAACTGATGCCCTTTGCACTTTGGGTAGCAAGTGTCTGAGGTGTCTCTGGGCCCTGTGCCATGTGGGGGCGGGGGCGGGGGCGGGGTGGGAGGAGGAGGAGGAGGAGGAGGAGGAGGAGGAGGAGGAGGTGGAGGAGGAGGAGGTGGGAAGGGCCGTGGCCTGCAGTCGTGTTCCCCGGGGTGGCACAGCATGTGGCTTCTTCCACAGGCTGCTTGGCCTGGGCTCCCTGCACCTGGGCCTTTGGAGGACTGGCCCTGTGCTTGCCAACACTTCCTGCAGGGACCCAGAGCTGGGAGGTTGCATCTCTCAGCCCTGGGTCGGGCAGAGCCCCAGCGGGCCATGCCCACAACCTCTCTCAGCAGGGGTCCCCCAGAAGGCTCCTTTGGGACCAGGATTCTCTTGCGGGTGACTCTTTAAGGTCTGGCCCCTGGATGGAGGGGCACCAGGAGTAGAGGAGCAGGAAGGGGAAGGGGGTGGCCATGCGAGGGGACACTTTGAGGCCAAGTCCCAGCTTCAGCCTGATCCTCCTGGGAACCCCGGGGTGGACATCACACCTCCTGGTTGCCCCGCTCTGAGACAAGGAGCCGGGCTTCGCATTCCCACAGCAGCCAGTCGTGGGCTGAGGACACCTGGGGCGTTGGGAACTCCCTGGCTTCTCCTTGGTTTAACATCTGGAGCTGCTTGTGAATTGTGCCGCCACACACACCCGAGTGCAGGTGTCTTCTGCACAGACTGCGGGCCTCGCTCTTCTGAATGCCGCTAGCTCGCGACCCACCCACGGGTGAACCTGGTCAGGGTACTTTCTCTCGGGGGCAGACTCTCATCCGGGCGGGCTACCGGTGTCTCTGTTTGCTCCTTTCTTTCTTCCATTTCGGGAAAGGCTTCCTTACTGGGTGTGGAAATCTCCTATGCCTTTCCTCGCCTATTCTGTCAGCTCTAAAATTCTCTTTCGGTTGCCACCCTCACAGATGGATTAGGAAACTCTTTGCGGTGCACTCATTAGTGAAATGACCTCAATGACGCTGGAATCCAATATCTAATCGCCGATTTTTAGCGAGTCCACACGCCAGGGTGGTTGGGGTCCAATGCAGCCCCGGCCAGGCCCAGGCCCCTTGGACTGGGCCACAGGAGGACACAGAGGAGGGTCCCGGCCCCCACGGTAGCGGTGCGGGCAGTTCTCCAAGGGCTTGGGTGTTTTCCAGAGGGAGGAGATGGAGGGGACTGATTTCTTCAGCGCCCCACAAACCACGCCACCCCACCCCACCCATGGGACACATCCCGAGAGAGAGAGAGACGCCCCATACACTGGCTCCCCTCCCCCGTGCGCTGTGCCCCAGCCCTGGCCCCGGGGAATAGGCGGCCGCCGGGCCACAGGGTGGGGGCGCAGCTGAAAGGGGTTGTGGGGGAGGGCCGCCCCTGGCTGGGGTCAAAGGGCGAGCCCCCCGCCCCTCCCGCCCATGCGCAGTCAGCGGCCCCGGCGCGCTGGGGGTGGGGGGCGGGGAGGTGAAGGAGGCCAGGCAAGGAGAGGAGGGGGGCTTGAAGGTCTCCACCTTGGCGGGTCCAGCCGTGGAGGCGCATCTTGTGTGAGTGTGAGTGTGAGTGAGTGAGTGTGAGTGTGAGTGTGTGTGTATACAGAGACAGCCCCCAACCCCGGCCCGCCGCTCCCTGCCCGCCCCGCCTGTCACCCCCGTCCCTCGGAGCCCGCGGGACCCGGCCGGCGAACTCAACAGGCCCGGCCCGGCGCGGGGCCTGGGGCGGGAGGAGGCGGCGGGGAAGCGCAGAGAGGCTCGGCTTCTTGAGCGGGGCAGGGGCGCCCTCCGCCGTCCACGGCCACACCACCCCGAACGCGCCCGATCCCGTCTGGTCTCGGAAGCTAAGCAGGGTCGGGCCTGGTTAGAACTTGGATGGGAGACCGCCCGGGAATACCGGGTGCCGTAGGCTTCTTCTTTTTTTTTTTTGCCTCTGGTTCTGTAGCGTTTCTGGGAGTGCGGGGGCGGCCCGGGGTGGGGGTGACCCCCACCCTCAGCGCCCGCCGCGGTGCCTGGCGCCCCAGCCCGCACCGTGGGGCCTCCTCTTGTCCCGAGCCGTGACACCGCCGCCACGCGGCAGCATGCGTGGCTTCTGGACAGTCAGGTCTCAGACCTAAGGTCTGCTCTGTGGGAGCCGACACGCTGGAGGAAACCTTGAGAGTCTGAGAGGGGAGGGAGTTCCAGAAGAAGGCCAGGATGTCATTTTGAGGGAGTATGTGACCAGAACTCCTCCCGTTGCTTTTGGGGTTCTATGAGCTACACGTAGGAATCTTTGGTGGTGGCACCTGATGTTCGGGGATCCGGAGTCACACCCAGACCTGCTCCACAGGCCTCCTTTTACTTTTCTCTTCGGATTCATTTTTTTTTTTTTTTTTTTTTTTGAGACAGAGTCTCGGTTTGTTGCCCAGGCTAGAGTGAGTGCCGTGGCGTCAGCCTAGCTCACAGCAACTTCAAACTCCTGGGCTCGAGTGATCCTTCTGCCTCAGCCTCCCGGGTAGCTGGGACTGCAGGCATGCGCCACCATGCCCCGCTAATTTTTTATATATATATCAGTTGGCCAATTAATTTCTTACTATTTATAGTAGAGACGGGGTCTCGCTCTTGCTCAGGCTGGTTTTGAACTCCTGACCTTGAGCAATCCGCCCGCCTCGGCCTCCCAAGTGCTAGGATTACAGGCGTGAGCCACAGCGCCCGGCCGGATTCATTATTTTGAAAAAGTGTCTCTTATCTCTATTATTGCATTTTCTTTTCTCTCTCTTTTCAAGCAGATGATGGGAGTCCAAGTATTAAGGTGACATGTGTTGCCCGTGCCCCCCTCCCCCCCCCGTGTTCTTATTCATTTACCTCTCATGTTGTTCCAGCATATTGTGGGGGCACCAATGTTAAGGTCGGGTGCGTTGCCCTCTCCCAGCCTCCCCCCTCGGGTCAGAGCTTCAAGTGCGCCCATCCCCCAGTCGGTGCGTACCCACCCCATTCCTAATGGATGTGTATGCCCATCCCCTCCCCCCACCCGCCCGACACCCACCCGAAGAAGGTGATTCCTCTGTGTCCACTTAGGTGTCCATCGGTTCGTACCCATTTGCTGGTGAGCGCGAGCACGTGGTGCTCGTGTGTCCATTCTTGGGATACTTGGCTTACTGGAACGGGTTCCAGCTCTGGCCAGGAGAACCACGAGAGGTGCCCCCTCACCGCTGCTCCTCATAGCCGAATAGCACTCCGTGGTGTCCACGCGCCACATTTTATTTACCCACTCGTGGGTCGATGGGCACTCGGGTGGCTTCCAGGTCTTTGCGATTGTGACTTGTGCCCTGACACTAACCCTAACCCTTGCCCAGCCCGTCTCCTCCACGGCCCCTGCCTGACTGACTCCTTCCCGCCCGGCCTATCACCTGTCACCGTCCTCTGCCCCTGCCTGACACGCTCCTCCCCGCCCGGGCCGTCACCGTCCTCGGCCCCTGCCTGACGGGGCTCCTCCGTCGCCTGGGCCTTCCAAGGGCTTGGTGTGGACGCTGGTTCCAGGACGCCCTCCCAGGAACCCGGTAGCAGGGCGGCCGCAGCGTCTCGCGCAACCCAACCGTCCGCCGGCTGGCCGCCGTCGCTAAGTGGCCTGCGGGGGACGTGCTCCCGCTGTGCCGTGGGGGCCCAGCCTGGTGTCTTCTCTGAGGCCCCGCGGCTGCCGCTCCCCGCAAGGGGATAGCCGCGGAGGTGGGGACCGCCTCCTCATGGGGATGTATACCCAGCTCTCCACGTCGGATTCCGGGGCTCTCTGTCCTGCCAGAAGGCCCAGCTGGCCTGCGGATCCTTAGAGTGGCAAAAACATCCGAAAACTGAGATTGAGGGTCCGGTGGGTGTCTGCACTTTTGTGCTGGGCACCCCAGGGAGGCCCGGGGGCTGGCTGGACAACGCGGTCTGCTGGGCTGGGGGGGGGGTTTGGAGGAGCAACTGATGCCCTTTGCACTTTGGGTAGCAAGTGTCTGAGGTGTCTCTGGGCCCTGTGCCATGTGGGGGCGGGGGCGGGGGCGGGGTGGGAGGAGGAGGAGGAGGAGGAGGAGGAGGAGGAGGAGGAGGTGGAGGAGGAGGAGGTGGGAAGGGCCGTGGCCTGCAGTCGTGTTCCCCGGGGTGGCACAGCATGTGGCTTCTTCCACAGGCTGCTTGGCCTGGGCTCCCTGCACCTGGGCCTTTGGAGGACTGGCCCTGTGCTTGCCAACACTTCCTGCAGGGACCCAGAGCTGGGAGGTTGCATCTCTCAGCCCTGGGTCGGGCAGAGCCCCAGCGGGCCATGCCCACAACCTCTCTCAGCAGGGGTCCCCCAGAAGGCTCCTTTGGGACCAGGATTCTCTTGCGGGTGACTCTTTAAGGTCTGGCCCCTGGATGGAGGGGCACCAGGAGTAGAGGAGCAGGAAGGGGAAGGGGGTGGCCATGCGAGGGGACACTTTGAGGCCAAGTCCCAGCTTCAGCCTGATCCTCCTGGGAACCCCGGGGTGGACATCACACCTCCTGGTTGCCCCGCTCTGAGACAAGGAGCCGGGCTTCGCATTCCCACAGCAGCCAGTCGTGGGCTGAGGACACCTGGGGCGTTGGGAACTCCCTGGCTTCTCCTTGGTTTAACATCTGGAGCTGCTTGTGAATTGTGCCGCCACACACACCCGAGTGCAGGTGTCTTCTGCACAGACTGCGGGCCTCGCTCTTCTGAATGCCGCTAGCTCGCGACCCACCCACGGGTGAACCTGGTCAGGGTACTTTCTCTCGGGGGCAGACTCTCATCCGGGCGGGCTACCGGTGTCTCTGTTTGCTCCTTTCTTTCTTCCATTTCGGGAAAGGCTTCCTTACTGGGTGTGGAAATCTCCTATGCCTTTCCTCGCCTATTCTGTCAGCTCTAAAATTCTCTTTCGGTTGCCACCCTCACAGATGGATTAGGAAACTCTTTGCGGTGCACTCATTAGTGAAATGACCTCAATGACGCTGGAATCCAATATCTAATCGCCGATTTTTAGCGAGTCCACACGCCAGGGTGGTTGGGGTCCAATGCAGCCCCGGCCAGGCCCAGGCCCCTTGGACTGGGCCACAGGAGGACACAGAGGAGGGTCCCGGCCCCCACGGTAGCGGTGCGGGCAGTTCTCCAAGGGCTTGGGTGTTTTCCAGAGGGAGGAGATGGAGGGGACTGATTTCTTCAGCGCCCCACAAACCACGCCACCCCACCCCACCCATGGGACACATCCCGAGAGAGAGAGAGACGCCCCATACACTGGCTCCCCTCCCCCGTGCGCTGTGCCCCAGCCCTGGCCCCGGGGAATAGGCGGCCGCCGGGCCACAGGGTGGGGGCGCAGCTGAAAGGGGTTGTGGGGGAGGGCCGCCCCTGGCTGGGGTCAAAGGGCGAGCCCCCCGCCCCTCCCGCCCGTGCGCAGTGAGCGGCCCCGGCGCGCTGGGGGTGGGGGGCGGGGAGGTGAAGGAGGCCAGGCAAGGAGAGGAGGGGGGCTTGAAGGTCTCCACCTTGGCGGGTCCAGCCGTGGAGGCGCATCTTGTGTGAGTGTGAGTGTGAGTGAGTGAGTGTGAGTGTGAGTGTGTGTGTATACAGAGACAGCCCCCAACCCCGGCCCGCCGCTCCCTGCCCGCCCCGCCTGTCACCCCCGTCCCTCGGAGCCCGCGGGACCCGGCCGGCGAACTCAACAGGCCCGGCCCGGCGCGGGGCCTGGGGCGGGAGGAGGCGGCGGGGAAGCGCAGAGAGGCTCGGCTTCTTGAGCGGGGCAGGGGCGCCCTCCGCCGTCCACGGCCACACCACCCCGAACGCGCCCGATCCCGTCTGGTCTCGGAAGCTAAGCAGGGTCGGGCCTGGTTAGAACTTGGATGGGAGACCGCCCGGGAATACCGGGTGCCGTAGGCTTCTTCTTTTTTTTTTTTGCCTCTGGTTCTGTAGCGTTTCTGGGAGTGCGGGGGCGGCCCGGGGTGGGGGTGACCCCCACCCTCAGCGCCCGCCGCGGTGCCTGGCGCCCCAGCCCGCACCGTGGGGCCTCCTCTTGTCCCGAGCCGTGACACCGCCGCCACGCGGCAGCATGCGTGGCTTCTGGACAGTCAGGTCTCAGACCTAAGGTCTGCTCTGTGGGAGCCGACACGCTGGAGGAAACCTTGAGAGTCTGAGAGGGGAGGGAGTTCCAGAAGAAGGCCAGGATGTCATTTTGAGGGAGTATGTGACCAGAACTCCTCCCGTTGCTTTTGGGGTTCTATGAGCTACACGTAGGAATCTTTGGTGGTGGCACCTGATGTTCGGGGATCCGGAGTCACACCCAGACCTGCTCCACAGGCCTCCTTTTACTTTTCTCTTCGGATTCATTTTTTTTTTTTTTTTTTTTTTTGAGACAGAGTCTCGGTTTGTTGCCCAGGCTAGAGTGAGTGCCGTGGCGTCAGCCTAGCTCACAGCAACTTCAAACTCCTGGGCTCGAGTGATCCTTCTGCCTCAGCCTCCCGGGTAGCTGGGACTGCAGGCATGCGCCACCATGCCCCGCTAATTTTTTATATATATATCAGTTGGCCAATTAATTTCTTACTATTTATAGTAGAGACGGGGTCTCGCTCTTGCTCAGGCTGGTTTTGAACTCCTGACCTTGAGCAATCCGCCCGCCTCGGCCTCCCAAGTGCTAGGATTACAGGCGTGAGCCACAGCGCCCGGCCGGATTCATTATTTTGAAAAAGTGTCTCTTATCTCTATTATTGCATTTTCTTTTCTCTCTCTTTTCAAGCAGATGATGGGAGTCCAAGTATTAAGGTGACATGTGTTGCCCGTGCCCCCCTCCCCCCCCCGTGTTCTTATTCATTTACCTCTCATGTTGTTCCAGCATATTGTGGGGGCACCAATGTTAAGGTCGGGTGCGTTGCCCTCTCCCAGCCTCCCCCCTCGGGTCAGAGCTTCAAGTGCGCCCATCCCCCAGTCGGTGCGTACCCACCCCATTCCTAATGGATGTGTATGCCCATCCCCTCCCCCCACCCGCCCGACACCCACCCGAAGAAGGTGATTCCTCTGTGTCCACTTAGGTGTCCATCGGTTCGTACCCATTTGCTGGTGAGCGCGAGCACGTGGTGCTCGTGTGTCCATTCTTGGGATACTTGGCTTACTGGAACGGGTTCCAGCTCTGGCCAGGAGAACCACGAGAGGTGCCCCCTCACCGCTGCTCCTCATAGCCGAATAGCACTCCGTGGTGTCCACGCGCCACATTTTATTTACCCACTCGTGGGTCGATGGGCACTCGGGTGGCTTCCAGGTCTTTGCGATTGTGACTTGTGCCCTGACACTAACCCTAACCCTTGCCCAGCCCGTCTCCTCCACGGCCCCTGCCTGACTGACTCCTTCCCGCCCGGCCTATCACCTGTCACCGTCCTCTGCCCCTGCCTGACACGCTCCTCCCCGCCCGGGCCGTCACCGTCCTCGGCCCCTGCCTGACGGGGCTCCTCCGTCGCCTGGGCCTTCCAAGGGCTTGGTGTGGACGCTGGTTCCAGGACGCCCTCCCAGGAACCCGGTAGCAGGGCGGCCGCAGCGTCTCGCGCAACCCAACCGTCCGCCGGCTGGCCGCCGTCGCTAAGTGGCCTGCGGGGGACGTGCTCCCGCTGTGCCGTGGGGGCCCAGCCTGGTGTCTTCTCTGAGGCCCCGCGGCTGCCGCTCCCCGCAAGGGGATAGCCGCGGAGGTGGGGACCGCATCCTCATGGGGACGTATACCCAGCTCTCCACGTCGGATTCCGGGGCTCTCTGTCCTGCCAGAAGGCCCAGCTGGCCTGCGGATCCTTAGAGTGGCAAAAACATCCGAAAACTGAGATTGAGGGTCCGGTGGGTGTCTGCGCTTTTGTGCTGGGCACCCCAGGGAGGCCCGGGGGCTGGCTGGACAACGCGGTCTGCTGGGCGGGGGGGGGGGTTAGAGGAGCAACTGATGCCCTTTGCACTTTGGGTAGCAAGAGTCTGAGGTGTCTCTGAGCCCTGTGCCATGTCGGGGGGGGGGCGGGGGGGGAAGAGGAGGAGGAGGAGGAGGTGGGAAGGGCCGGGGCCTGCAGTCGTGTTCCCGGGGTGGCAGGGCAAGTGGCTTCTTCCACAGGCTGCTTGGCCTGGGCTCCCTGCACCTGGGCCTTTGGAGGACCGGCCCTGTGCTTGCCAACGCTTCCTGCAGGGACCCAGAGCTGGGAGGTTGCATCTCTCAGCCCTGGGTCGGGCAGAGCCCCAGCGGGCCATGCCCACAACCTCTCTCAGTACCGGTCCCCCAGAAGGCTCCTTGGGGACCAGGATTCTCTTGCGGTGACTCTTTAAGGTCTGGCCCCTGGATGGAGGGGCACCAGGAGTAGAGGAGCAGGAAGGGGAAGGGGGTGGCCATGCGAGGGGACACTTTCAGGCCAAGTCCCAGCTTCAGCCTGATCCTCCTGGGAACCCCGGGGTGTACGTCACACCTCCTGGTTGTCCCGCTCTGAGACAAGGAGCCGGGCGTCGCATTCCCACAGCAGCCAGTCGTGGGCTGAGGACACCTGGGGCGTTGGGAACTCCCTGGCTTCTCCTTGGTTTAACATCTGGAGCTGCTTGTGAATCGTGCCGCCACACACACCCGAGTGCAGGTGTCTTCCGCACAGACTGCGGGCCTCGCTCTTCTGAATGCCGCTAGCTGGCCACCCACCCACGGGTGAACCTGGTCAGGGTACTTTCTCTCAGGGGCAGACTCTTTTCCGGGCGGGCTACCGGTGTCTCTGTTTGCTCCTTTCTTTCTTCCATTTCGGGAAAGTCTTCCTTGCTGGGTGTGGAAATCTCCTATGCCTTCCCTCGCCTATTCTGTCAGCTTTCAAATTCTCTTTCAGTTGCCACCCTCACAGATGGATTAGGAAACTCTTTCCGGTGCACTCATTAGTGAAATGACCTCAAGGAAGCTGGAATCCAATATCTAATCGCCGATTTTTAGCGAGTCCACACGCCAGGGTGGTCGGGGTCCAATGCAGCCCCGGCCAGGCCCAGGCCCCTTGGACCGGGCCACAGGAGGACACAGAGGAGGGTCCCGGCCCCCACGGTAGCGGTGCCGGCAGTTCTCCAAGGGCTTGGGCGTTTTCCAGAGGTAGGAGATGGAGGGGACTGATTTCTTCAGCGCCCCACAAACCACGCCACCCCACCCCACCCCACCCCACCCATGGGACACATCCCCAGAGAGAGATGCCCCATACACTCGCTCCCCTCCCCCTTGCGCTGTGCCCCAGCCCTGGCCCGGGGGAATAGGCGGCAGCCCGCCCACAGGGCGGGGGGCACAGCTGAAAGGGGTTGTGGGGGAGGGCGGCCCCTGGCTGGGGTCAAAGGGCGAGCGCCCGGTGCCGGTGCGCGCGTGCGCAGTCAGCGGCGGCGACGCGCTGGGGGTGGGCAGCGGGTAGGTGAAGGAGGCCAGGCGAGGAGACGAGGGGGGCTGGGAGGGCTCCACCTTGGCGGGTCCAGCCGTGGAGGCGCATCTTGTGTGAGTGTGAGTGAGTGAGTGAGTGTGAGTGTGAGTGTGTGTGTATACAGAGACAGCCCCCAACCCCGGCCCGCCGCTCCCTGCCCGCCCCGCCTGTCACCCCCGTCCCTCGGAGCCCGCGGGACCCGGCCGGCGAACTCAACAGGCCCGGCCCGGCGCGGGGCCTGGGGCGGGAGGAGGCGGCGGGGAAGCGCAGAGAGGCTCGGCTTCTTGAGCGGGGCAGGGGCGCCCTCCGCCGTCCACGGCCACACCACCCCGAACGCGCCCGATCCCGTCTGGTCTCGGAAGCTAAGCAGGGTCGGGCCTGGTTAGAACTTGGATGGGAGACCGCCCGGGAATACCGGGTGCCGTAGGCTTCTTCTTTTTTTTTTTTGCCTCTGGTTCTGTAGCGTTTCTGGGAGTGCGGGGGCGGCCCGGGGTGGGGGTGACCCCCACCCTCAGCGCCCGCCGCGGTGCCTGGCGCCCCAGCCCGCACCGTGGGGCCTCCTCTTGTCCCGAGCCGTGACACCGCCGCCACGCGGCAGCATGCGTGGCTTCTGGACAGTCAGGTCTCAGACCTAAGGTCTGCTCTGTGGGAGCCGACACGCTGGAGGAAACCTTGAGAGTCTGAGAGGGGAGGGAGTTCCAGAAGAAGGCCAGGATGTCATTTTGAGGGAGTATGTGACCAGAACTCCTCCCGTTGCTTTTGGGGTTCTATGAGCTACACGTAGGAATCTTTGGTGGTGGCACCTGATGTTCGGGGATCCGGAGTCACACCCAGACCTGCTCCACAGGCCTCCTTTTACTTTTCTCTTCGGATTCATTTTTTTTTTTTTTTTTTTTTGAGACAGAGTCTCGGTTTGTTGCCCAGGCTAGAGTGAGTGCCGTGGCGTCAGCCTAGCTCACAGCAACTTCAAACTCCTGGGCTCGAGTGATCCTTCTGCCTCAGCCTCCCGGGTAGCTGGGACTGCAGGCATGCGCCACCATGCCCCGCTAATTTTTTATATATATATCAGTTGGCCAATTAATTTCTTACTATTTATAGTAGAGACGGGGTCTCGCTCTTGCTCAGGCTGGTTTTGAACTCCTGACCTTGAGCAATCCGCCCGCCTCGGCCTCCCAAGTGCTAGGATTACAGGCGTGAGCCACAGCGCCCGGCCGGATTCATTATTTTGAAAAAGTGTCTCTTATCTCTATTATTGCATTTTCTTTTCTCTCTCTTTTCAAGCAGATGATGGGAGTCCAAGTATTAAGGTGACATGTGTTGCCCGTGCCCCCCTCCCCCCCCCGTGTTCTTATTCATTTACCTCTCATGTTGTTCCAGCATATTGTGGGGGCACCAATGTTAAGGTCGGGTGCGTTGCCCTCTCCCAGCCTCCCCCCTCGGGTCAGAGCTTCAAGTGCGCCCATCCCCCAGTCGGTGCGTACCCACCCCATTCCTAATGGATGTGTATGCCCATCCCCTCCCCCCACCCGCCCGACACCCACCCGAAGAAGGTGATTCCTCTGTGTCCACTTAGGTGTCCATCGGTTCGTACCCATTTGCTGGTGAGCGCGAGCACGTGGTGCTCGTGTGTCCATTCTTGGGATACTTGGCTTACTGGAACGGGTTCCAGCTCTGGCCAGGAGAACCACGAGAGGTGCCCCCTCACCGCTGCTCCTCATAGCCGAATAGCACTCCGTGGTGTCCACGCGCCACATTTTATTTACCCACTCGTGGGTCGATGGGCACTCGGGTGGCTTCCAGGTCTTTGCGATTGTGACTTGTGCCCTGACACTAACCCTAACCCTTACCCAGCCCGTCTCCTCCACGGCCCCTGCCTGACTGACTCCTTCCCGCCCGGCCTATCACCTGTCACCGTCCTCTGCCCCTGCCTGACACGCTCCTCCCCGCCCGGGCCGTCACCGTCCTCGGCCCCTGCCTGACGGGGCTCCTCCGTCGCCTGGGCCTTCCAAGGGCTTGGTGTGGACGCTGGTTCCAGGACGCCCTCCCAGGAACCCGGTAGCAGGGCGGCCGCAGCGTCTCGCGCAACCCAACCGTCCGCCGGCTGGCCGCCGTCGCTAAGTGGCCTGCGGGGGACGTGCTCCCGCTGTGCCGTGGGGGCCCAGCCTGGTGTCTTCTCTGAGGCCCCGCGGCTGCCGCTCCCCGCAAGGGGATAGCCGCGGAGGTGGGGACCGCCTCCTCATGGGGATGTATACCCAGCTCTCCACGTCGGATTCCGGGGCTCTCTGTCCTGCCAGAAGGCCCAGCTGGCCTGCGGATCCTTAGAGTGGCAAAAACATCCGAAAACTGAGATTGAGGGTCCGGTGGGTGTCTGCACTTTTGTGCTGGGCACCCCAGGGAGGCCCGGGGGCTGACTGGACAACGCGGTCTGCTGGGCTGGGGGGGGGGTTTGGAGGAGCAACTGATGCCCTTTGCACTTTGGGTAGCAAGTGTCTGAGGTGTCTCTGGGCCCTGTGCCATGTGGGGGCGGGGGCGGGGGCGGGGTGGGAGGAGGAGGAGGAGGAGGAGGAGGAGGAGGAGGAGGAGGTGGAGGAGGAGGAGGTGGGAAGGGCCGTGGCCTGCAGTCGTGTTCCCCGGGGTGGCACAGCATGTGGCTTCTTCCACAGGCTGCTTGGCCTGGGCTCCCTGCACCTGGGCCTTTGGAGGACTGGCCCTGTGCTTGCCAACACTTCCTGCAGGGACCCAGAGCTGGGAGGTTGCATCTCTCAGCCCTGGGTCGGGCAGAGCCCCAGCGGGCCATGCCCACAACCTCTCTCAGCAGGGGTCCCCCAGAAGGCTCCTTTGGGACCAGGATTCTCTTGCGGGTGACTCTTTAAGGTCTGGCCCCTGGATGGAGGGGCACCAGGAGTAGAGGAGCAGGAAGGGGAAGGGGGTGGCCATGCGAAGGGACACTTTGAGGCCAAGTCCCAGCTTCAGCCTGATCCTCCTGGGAACCCCGGGGTGGACATCACACCTCCTGGTTGCCCCGCTCTGAGACAAGGAGCCGGGCTTCGCATTCCCACAGCAGCCAGTCGTGGGCTGAGGACACCTGGGGCGTTGGGAACTCCCTGGCTTCTCCTTGGTTTAACATCTGGAGCTGCTTGTGAATTGTGCCGCCACACACACCCGAGTGCAGGTGTCTTCTGCACAGACTGCGGGCCTCGCTCTTCTGAATGCCGCTAGCTCGCGACCCACCCACGGGTGAACCTGGTCAGGGTACTTTCTCTCGGGGGCAGACTCTCATCCGGGCGGGCTACCGGTGTCTCTGTTTGCTCCTTTCTTTCTTCCATTTCGGGAAAGGCTTCCTTACTGGGTGTGGAAATCTCCTATGCCTTTCCTCGCCTATTCTGTCAGCTCTAAAATTCTCTTTCGGTTGCCACCCTCACAGATGGATTAGGAAACTCTTTGCGGTGCACTCATTAGTGAAATGACCTCAATGACGCTGGAATCCAATATCTAATCGCCGATTTTTAGCGAGTCCACACGCCAGGGTGGTTGGGGTCCAATGCAGCCCCGGCCAGGCCCAGGCCCCTTGGACTGGGCCACAGGAGGACACAGAGGAGGGTCCCGGCCCCCACGGTAGCGGTGCGGGCAGTTCTCCAAGGGCTTGGGTGTTTTCCAGAGGGAGGAGATGGAGGGGACTGATTTCTTCAGCGCCCCACAAACCACGCCACCCCACCCCACCCATGGGACACATCCCCCGAGAGAGAGAGAGAGACGCCCCATACACTGGCTCCCCTCCCCCGTGCGCTGTGCCCCAGCCCTGGCCCCGGGGAATAGGCGGCCGCCGGGCCACAGGGTGGGGGGCGCAGCTGAAAGGGGTTGTGGGGGAGGGCCGCCCCTGGCTGGGGTCAAAGGGCGAGCCCCCCGCCCCTCCCGCCCGTGCGCAGTCAGCGGCCCCGGCGCGCTGGGGGTGGGGGGCGGGGAGGTGAAGGAGGCCAGGCAAGGAGAGGAGGGGGGCTTGAAGGTCTCCACCTTGGCGGGTCCAGCCGTGGAGGCGCATCTTGTGTGAGTGTGAGTGTGAGTGAGTGAGTGTGAGTGTGAGTGTGTGTGTATACAGAGACAGCCCCCAACCCCGGCCCGCCGCTCCCTGCCCGCCCCGCCTGTCACCCCCGTCCCTCGGAGCCCGCGGGACCCGGCCGGCGAACTCAACAGGCCCGGCCCGGCGCGGGGCCTGGGGCGGGAGGAGGCGGCGGGGAAGCGCAGAGAGGCTCGGCTTCTTGAGCGGGGCAGGGGCGCCCTCCGCCGTCCACGGCCACACCACCCCGAACGCGCCCGATCCCGTCTGGTCTCGGAAGCTAAGCAGGGTCGGGCCTGGTTAGAACTTGGATGGGAGACCGCCCGGGAATACCGGGTGCCGTAGGCTTCTTCTTTTTTTTTTTTGCCTCTGGTTCTGTAGCGTTTCTGGGAGTGCGGGGGCGGCCCGGGGTGGGGGTGACCCCCACCCTCAGCGCCCGCCGCGGTGCCTGGCGCCCCAGCCCGCACCGTGGGGCCTCCTCTTGTCCCGAGCCGTGACACCGCCGCCACGCGGCAGCATGCGTGGCTTCTGGACAGTCAGGTCTCAGACCTAAGGTCTGCTCTGTGGGAGCCGACACGCTGGAGGAAACCTTGAGAGTCTGAGAGGGGAGGGAGTTCCAGAAGAAGGCCAGGATGTCATTTTGAGGGAGTATGTGACCAGAACTCCTCCCGTTGCTTTTGGGGTTCTATGAGCTACACGTAGGAATCTTTGGTGGTGGCACCTGATGTTCGGGGATCCGGAGTCACACCCAGACCTGCTCCACAGGCCTCCTTTTACTTTTCTCTTCGGATTCATTTTTTTTTTTTTTTTTTTTTGAGACAGAGTCTCGGTTTGTTGCCCAGGCTAGAGTGAGTGCCGTGGCGTCAGCCTAGCTCACAGCAACTTCAAACTCCTGGGCTCGAGTGATCCTTCTGCCTCAGCCTCCCGGGTAGCTGGGACTGCAGGCATGCGCCACCATGCCCCGCTAATTTTTTATATATATATCAGTTGGCCAATTAATTTCTTACTATTTATAGTAGAGACGGGGTCTCGCTCTTGCTCAGGCTGGTTTTGAACTCCTGACCTTGAGCAATCCGCCCGCCTCGGCCTCCCAAGTGCTAGGATTACAGGCGTGAGCCACAGCGCCCGGCCGGATTCATTATTTTGAAAAAGTGTCTCTTATCTCTATTATTGCATTTTCTTTTCTCTCTCTTTTCAAGCAGATGATGGGAGTCCAAGTATTAAGGTGACATGTGTTGCCCGTGCCCCCCTCCCCCCCCCGTGTTCTTATTCATTTACCTCTCATGTTGTTCCAGCATATTGTGGGGGCACCAATGTTAAGGTCGGGTGCATTGCCCTCTCCCAGCCTCCCCCCTCGGGTCAGAGCTTCAAGTGCGCCCATCCCCCAGTCGGTGCGTACCCACCCCATTCCTAATGGATGTGTATGCCCATCCCCTCCCCCCACCCGCCCGACACCCACCCGAAGAAGGTGATTCCTCTGTGTCCACTTAGGTGTCCATCGGTTCGTACCCATTTGCTGGTGAGCGCGAGCACGTGGTGCTCGTGTGTCCATTCTTGGGATACTTGGCTTACTGGAACGGGTTCCAGCTCTGGCCAGGAGAACCACGAGAGGTGCCCCCTCACCGCTGCTCCTCATAGCCGAATAGCACTCCGTGGTGTCCACGCGCCACATTTTATTTACCCACTCGTGGGTCGATGGGCACTCGGGTGGCTTCCAGGTCTTTGCGATTGTGACTTGTGCCCTGACACTAACCCTAACCCTTGCCCAGCCCGTCTCCTCCACGGCCCCTGCCTGACTGACTCCTTCCCGCCCGGCCTATCACCTGTCACCGTCCTCTGCCCCTGCCTGACACGCTCCTCCCCGCCCGGGCCGTCACCGTCCTCGGCCCCTGCCTGACGGGGCTCCTCCGTCGCCTGGGCCTTCCAAGGGCTTGGTGTGGACGCTGGTTCCAGGACGCCCTCCCAGGAACCCGGTAGCAGGGCGGCCGCAGCGTCTCGCGCAACCCAACCGTCCGCCGGCTGGCCGCCGTCGCTAAGTGGCCTGCTGGGGACGTGCTGGTGTCTTCTCTGAGGCCCCGCGGCTGCCGCTCCCCGCAAGGGGATAGCCGCGGAGGTGGGGACCGCATCCTCATGGGGACGTATACCCAGCTCTCCACGTCGGATTCCGGGGCTCTCTGTCCTGCCAGAAGGCCCAGCTGGCCTGCGGATCCTTAGAGTGGCAAAAACATCCGAAAACTGAGATTGAGGGTCCGGTGGGTGTCTGCGCTTTTGTGCTGGGCACCCCAGGGAGGCCCGGGGGCTGGCTGGACAACGCGGTCTGCTGGGCGGGGGGGGGGGTTAGAGGAGCAACTGATGCCCTTTGCACTTTGGGTAGCAAGAGTCTGAGGTGTCTCTGAGCCCTGTGCCATGTCGGGGGGGGGGGCGGGGGGGGAAGAGGAGGAGGAGGAGGAGGTGGGAAGGGCCGGGGCCTGCAGTCGTGTTCCCGGGGTGGCAGGGCAAGTGGCTTCTTCCACAGGCTGCTTGGCCTGGGCTCCCTGCACCTGGGCCTTTGGAGGACCGGCCCTGTGCTTGCCAACGCTTCCTGCAGGGACCCAGAGCTGGGAGGTTGCATCTCTCAGCCCTGGGTCGGGCAGAGCCCCAGCGGGCCATGCCCACAACCTCTCTCAGCACCGGTCCCCCAGAAGGCTCCTTGGGGACCAGGATTCTCTTGCGGTGACTCTTTAAGGTCTGGCCCCTGGATGGAGGGGCACCAGGAGTAGAGGAGCAGGAAGGGGAAGGGGGTGGCCATGCGAGGGGACACTTTGAGGCCAAGTCCCAGCTTCAGCCTGATCCTCCTGGGAACCCCGGGGTGTACGTCACACCTCCTGGTTGTCCCGCTCTGAGACAAGGAGCCGGGCTTCGCATTCCCACAGCAGCCAGTCGTGGGCTGAGGACACCTGGGGCGTTGGGAACTCCCTGGCTTCTCCTTGGTTTAACATCTGGAGCTGCTTGTGAATCGTGCCGCCACACACACCCGAGTGCAGGTGTCTTCCGCACAGACTGCGGGCCTCGCTCTTCTGAATGCCGCTAGCTGGCCACCCACCCACGGGTGAACCTGGTCAGGGTACTTTCTCTCAGGGGCAGACTCTTTTCCGGGCGGGCTACCGGTGTCTCTGTTTGCTCCTTTCTTTCTTCCATTTCGGGAAAGTCTTCCTTGCTGGGTGTGGAAATCTCCTATGCCTTCCCTCGCCTATTCTGTCAGCTTTCAAATTCTCTTTCAGTTGCCACCCTCACAGATGGATTAGGAAACTCTTTCCGGTGCACTCATTAGTGAAATGACCTCAAGGAAGCTGGAATCCAATATCTAATCGCCGATTTTTAGCGAGTCCACACGCCAGGGTGGTCGGGGTCCAATGCAGCCCCGGCCAGGCCCAGGCCCCTTGGACCGGGCCACAGGAGGACACAGAGGAGGGTCCCGGCCCCCACGGTAGCGGTGCCGGCAGTTCTCCAAGGGCTTGGGCGTTTTCCAGAGGTAGGAGATGGAGGGGACTGATTTCTTCAGCGCCCCACAAACCACGCCACCCCACCCCACCCCACCCCACCCATGGGACACATCCCCAGAGAGAGATGCCCCATACACTCGCTCCCCTCCCCCTTGCGCTGTGCCCCAGCCCTGGCCCGGGGGAATAGGCGGCAGCCCGCCCACAGGGCGGGGGGCACAGCTGAAAGGGGTTGTGGGGGAGGGCGGCCCCTGGCTGGGGTCAAAGGGCGAGCGCCCGGTGCGCGCGTGCGCAATCAGCGGCGGCGACGCACTGGGGGTGGGCAGCGGGTAGGTGAAGGAGGCCAGGCGAGGAGACGAGGGGGGCTGGGAGGGCTCCACCTTGGCGGGTCCAGCCGTGGAGGCGCATCTTGTGTGAGTGTGAGTGAGTGTGAGTGTGTGTGTGTGGAGAGAGAGACAGCCCCCCGCCCCGGCCCGCCCCGGCCGCCCGGCCCGGCCCGTCACCCCCGTCCCTCGGAGCCCGCCGGACCCGGCCGGCGAACTCAACAGGCCCGGCCGGGCGCGGGGCCTGGGGCGGGAGGAGGCGGCGGGGAAGCGCAGAGAAGCTGGGATCTTGAGCGGGGCAGGGGCGCCCTCCGCCGTCTAGGGCCACACCACCCTGAACGCCCCCCGGTCTCCTCTGGTCTCGGAAGCTAAGCAGGGTTGGGCCTGGTTAGTACTTGGATGGGAGAAGACCGCCTGGGAATACCGGGTGCCGTAGGCTTCTTCTTCTTTTTTTTTTTTTTTTTGCCTCTTGTTCTGTCCCCTTTCTGGGAGCGCGGCGGCGGCCCGGGGTGGGGGTCACCCCCACCCTCAGCGCCCGCCGTGGGGTGCCTGGCGCCCCAGCCCGCACCGTGGGGCCTCCTCTTGTCCCAAGCCGCGACACCGCCGCCACGCGGCAGCATGCGTGGCATCTGGACTGTCAGGTCTCAGACCAAAGGTCTGCTCTGTGGGAACCGACACGCTGGAGGAAACCTTGAGAGTCTGAGAGGGGAGGGAGTTCCAGAAGGAGGCCAGGATGTCATTTTGAGGGAGTATGGGACCAGAACTCGTCCCGTTGCTTTTGGGGTTCTATGGGCTCCACGTAGGAATCTTTGGTGGTGGCAGCTGATGTTGGGGGATCCGGAGTCACACCCAGACCTGCTCCACAGGCCTCCTTTTACTTTTCTCTTTGGAGTCGTTATTTTTAAAAAGTGTCTCTTACCTCTCTCATTGCATTTTCTTTTCTCTCTCTTTTCAAGCAGATGATGGGAGTACAAGTATTCAGGTGACATGTGTTGCCCGTGCCCCCTCCCCCCTGTGTTCTTATTCATTTACCTCTCATGTTGTTCCAGCGTATTGTGGGGGCACCAATGTTAAGGTCGGGTACGTTGCCCTCTCCCAGCCTCCCCCCTCGGGTCAGAGCTTCAAGTGCGCCCATCCCCCAGTCGGTGCGCACCCACCCCATTCCTAATGGAGGTGTATGCCCCTCCCCTCCCCCCACCCGCCCGACACCCACCCGATGATGAAGGTGATTCCTCTCTGTCCACTTAGGTGTCCATCCGTTCGTACCCATTTGCTGGTGAGCGCGCTCACGGGGCGCTCGTGTGTCCATTCTTGGGATACTTGGCTTACTGGAACGGGTTCCAGCTCTGGCCAGGAGAACACGAGAGGCGCCCTCTCACCGCTGCTCCTCACAGCCCAATGGCACTCCGTGGTGTCCACGCGCCACATTTTATTAATGCACTCCTGGATGGATGGGCACTCGGGTCGCTTCCACATCTTTGCGATTGTGTGAATTGTGCCCTAACTGTCACCCTAACCCTTACCCAGCCCGTGTCCTCTGCCCCTGCCTGACGCACTCCTCCCCGGCCAGGCCCAGGCCCGTCACTGTCCCGGGCCCCCGCCTGACCGGCTCCTTCCCGCCCGGCCTGTCACCGTCCTCTGCCCCTGCCTGACATGCTCCTTCCCGCCCGTCCGGCCTCTCACCGTCCTCGGCCCCTGCCTGACCGGCTCCTCCGTCGCCTGGGCCTTCCAAGGGCTTGGTGTGGACGCTGCTTCCAGGAAGCCCTCCAGAAACCCGGCAGCAGGGTGGCCGCAGAAGTCTCCAGCAGCCGTCCCTAAGTCGCGTGCGGGGCCCCCGCTGTGCCGCGGGGACCCAGCCTGGTGTCTTCCCTGAGGCCCTGCGGCTGCCGCTCCCCGCAAGGGGAGAGTCGCGGAGGTGGGGACCGCCTCCTGATGGGGATGTACACGCAGCTCTCCACGTCGGATTCCGGGGCTCTCTGTCCTGCCCGAAGGCCCAGCTGGCCTGCGGGTCCTTAGAGTGGCAAAAACATCCGAAAGCTGAGATTGAGGGTCCGGTGGGTGTCTGCGCTTTTGTGCTGGGCACCCCAGGGAGGCCCGGGGGCTGGCTGGACAACGCGGTCTGCTGGGCGGGGGGGGGGGTTAGAGGAGCAACTGATGCCCTTTGCACTTTGGGTAGCAAGAGTCTGAGGTGTCTCTGAGCCCTGTGCCATGTCGGGGGGGGGGGCGGGGGGGGAAGAGGAGGAGGAGGAGGAGGTGGGAAGGGCCGGGGCCTGCAGTCGTGTTCCCGGGGTGGCAGGGCAAGTGGCTTCTTCCACAGGCTGCTTGGCCTGGGCTCCCTGCACCTGGGCCTTTGGAGGACCGGCCCTGTGCTTGCCAACGCTTCCTGCAGGGACCCAGAGCTGGGAGGTTGCATCTCTCAGCCCTGGGTCGGGCAGAGCCCCAGCGGGCCATGCCCACAACCTCTCTCAGCACCGGTCCCCCAGAAGGCTCCTTGGGGACCAGGATTCTCTTGCGGTGACTCTTTAAGGTCTGGCCCCTGGATGGAGGGGCACCAGGAGTAGAGGAGCAGGAAGGGGAAGGGGGTGGCCATGCGAGGGGACACTTTGAGGCCAAGTCCCAGCTTCAGCCTGATCCTCCTGGGAACCCCGGGGTGTACGTCACACCTCCTGGTTGTGCCGCTCTGAGACAAGGAGCCGGGCTTCGCATTCCCACAGCAGCCAGTCGTGGGCTGAGGACACCTGGGGCGTTGGGAACTCCCTGGCTTCTCCTTGGTTTAACATCTGGAGCTGCTTGTGAATCGTGCCGCCACACACACCCGAGTGCAGGTGTCTTCCGCACAGACTGCGGGCCTCGCTCTTCTGAATGCCGCTAGCTGGCCACCCACCCACGGGTGAACCTGGTCAGGGTACTTTCTCTCAGGGGCAGACTCTTTTCCGGGCGGGCTACCGGTGTCTCTGTTTGCTCCTTTCTTTCTTCCATTTCGGGAAAGTCTTCCTTGCTGGGTGTGGAAATCTCCTATGCCTTCCCTCGCCTATTCTGTCAGCTTTCAAATTCTCTTTCAGTTGCCACCCTCACAGATGGATTAGGAAACTCTTTCCGGTGCACTCATTAGTGAAATGACCTCAAGGAAGCTGGAATCCAATATCTAATCGCCGATTTTTAGCGAGTCCACACGCCAGGGTGGTCGGGGTCCAATGCAGCCCCGGCCAGGCCCAGGCCCCTTGGACCGGGCCACAGGAGGACACAGAGGAGGGTCCCGGCCCCCACGGTAGCGGTGCCGGCAGTTCTCCAAGGGCTTGGGCGTTTTCCAGAGGTAGGAGATGGAGGGGACTGATTTCTTCAGCGCCCCACAAACCACGCCAC
Organism: Microcebus murinus; assembly: GCF_040939455.1. Classification (NCBI taxonomy): domain Eukaryota; kingdom Metazoa; phylum Chordata; class Mammalia; order Primates; family Cheirogaleidae; genus Microcebus; species Microcebus murinus. Next base: position 284,938 of record NW_027438969.1, on the reverse strand, counting down.
CCCACCCCACCCCACCCCACCCATGGGACACATCCCCAGAGAGAGATGCCCCATACACTCGCTCCCCTCCCCCTTGCGCTGTGCCCCAGCCCTGGCCCGGGGGAATAGGCGGCAGCCCGCCCACAGGGCGGGGGGCACAGCTGAAAGGGGTTGTGGGGGAGGGCGGCCCCTGGCTGGGGTCAAAGGGCGAGCGCCCGGTGCCGGTGCGCGCGTGCGCAGTCAGCGGCGGCGACGCGCTGGGGGTGGGCAGCGGGTAGGTGAAGGAGGCCAGGCGAGGAGACGAGGGGGGCTGGGAGGGCTCCACCTTGGCGGGTCCAGCCGTGGAGGCGCATCTTGTGTGAGTGTGAGTGAGTGTGAGTGTGTGTGTGTGGAGAGAGAGACAGCCCCCCGCCCCGGCCGCCCGGCCCGGCCCGTCACCCCCGTCCCTCGGAGCCCGCCGGACCCGGCCGGCGAACTCAACAGGCCCGGCCGGGCGCGGGGCCTGGGGCGGGAGGAGGCGGCGGGGAAGCGCAGAGACGCTGGGATCTTGAGCGGGGCAGGGGCGCCCTCCGCCGTCTAGGGCCACACCACCCTGAACGCCCCCCGGTCTCCTCTGGTCTCGGAAGCTAAGCAGGGTCGGGCCTGGTTAGTACTTGGATGGGAGAAGACCGCCTGGGAATACCGGGTGCCGTAGGCTTCTTCTTCTTCTTTTTTTTTTTTTTTGCCTCTTGTTCTGTCCCCTTTCTGGGAGCGCGGCGGCGGCCCGGGGTGGGGGTCACCCCCACCCTCAGCGCCCGCCGTGGGGTGCCTGGCGCCCCAGCCCGCACCGTGGGGCCTCCTCTTGTCCCAAGCCGCGACACCGCCGCCACGCGGCAGCATGCGTGGCATCTGGACTGTCAGGTCTCAGACCAAAGGTCTGCTCTGTGGGAACCGACACGCTGGAGGAAACCTTGAGAGTCTGAGAGGGGAGGGAGTTCCAGAAGGAGGCCAGGATGTCATTTTGAGGGAGTATGGGACCAGAACTCGTCCCGTTGCTTTTGGGGTTCTATGGGCTCCACGTAGGAATCTTTGGTGGTGGCAGCTGATGTTGGGAGATCCGGAGTCACACCCAGACCTGCTCCACAGGCCTCCTTTTACTTTTCTCTTTGGAGTCGTTATTTTTAAAAAGTGTCTCTTACCTCTCTCATTGCATTTTCTTTTCTCTCTCTTTTCAAGCAGATGATGGGAGTACAAGTATTCAGGTGACATGTGTTGCCCGTGCCCCCCTCCCCCCTGTGTTCTTATTCATTTACCTCTCATGTTGTTCCAGCGTATTGTGGGGGCACCAATGTTAAGGTCGGGTACGTTGCCCTCTCCCAGCCTCCCCCCTCGGGTCAGAGCTTCAAGTGCGCCCATCCCCCAGTCGGTGCGCACCCACCCCATTCCTAATGGAGGTGTATGCCCCTCCCCTCCCCCCACCCGCCCGACACCCACCCGATGATGAAGGTGATTCCTCTCTGTCCACTTAGGTGTCCATCCGTTCGTACCCATTTGCTGGTGAGCGCGCTCACGGGGCGCTCGTGTGTCCATTCTTGGGATACTTGGCTTACTGGAACGGGTTCCAGCTCTGGCCAGGAGAACACGAGAGGCGCCCTCTCACCGCTGCTCCTCACAGCCCAATGGCACTCCGTGGTGTCCACGCGCCACATTTTATTAATGCACTCCTGGATGGATGGGCACTCGGGTCGCTTCCACATCTTTGCGATTGTGTGAATTGTGCCCTAACTGTCACCCTAACCCTTACCCAGCCCGTGTCCTCTGCCCCTGCCTGACGCACTCCTCCCCGGCCAGGCCCAGGCCCGTCACTGTCCCGGGCCCCCGCCTGACCGGCTCCTTCCCGCCCGGCCTGTCACCGTCCTCTGCCCCTGCCTGACATGCTCCTTCCCGCCCGTCCGGCCTCTCACCGTCCTCGGCCCCTGCCTGACCGGCTCCTCCGTCGCCTGGGCCTTCCAAGGGCTTGGTGTGGACGCTGCTTCCAGGAAGCCCTCCAGAAACCCGGCAGCAGGGTGGCCGCAGCAGTCTCCAGCAGCCGTCCCTAAGTCGCGTGCGGGGCCCCCGCTGTGCCGCGGGGACCCAGCCTGGTGTCTTCCCTGAGGCCCTGCGGCTGCCGCTCCCCGCAAGGGGAGAGTCGCGGAGGTGGGGACCGCCTCCTGATGGGGACGTACACGCAGCTCTCCACGTCGGATTCCGGGGCTCTCTGTCCTGCCCGAAGGCCCAGCTGGCCTGCGGGTCCTTAGAGTGGCAAAAACATCCGAAAGCTGAGATTGAGGGTCCGGTGGGTGTCTGCGCTTTTGTGCTGGGCACCCCAGGGAGGCCCGGGGGCTGGCTGGACAACGCGGTCTGCTGGGCGGGGGGGGGGGGGGGGGGTTAGAGGAGCAACTGATGCCCTTTGCACTTTGGGTAGCAAGAGTCTGAGGTGTCTCTGAGCCCTGTGCCATGTCGGGGGGGGGGGCGGGGGGGGAAGAGGAGGAGGAGGAGGAGGTGGGAAGGGCCGGGGCCTGCAGTCGTGTTCCCGGGGTGGCAGGGCAAGTGGCTTCTTCCACAGGCTGCTTGGCCTGGGCTCCCTGCACCTGGGCCTTTGGAGGACCGGCCCTGTGCTTGCCAACGCTTCCTGCAGGGACCCAGAGCTGGGAGGTTGCATCTCTCAGCCCTGGGTCGGGCAGAGCCCCAGCGGGCCATGCCCACAACCTCTCTCAGCACCGGTCCCCCAGAAGGCTCCTTGGGGACCAGGATTCTCTTGCGGTGACTCTTTAAGGTCTGGCCCCTGGATGGAGGGGCACCAGGAGTAGAGGAGCAGGAAGGGGAAGGGGGTGGCCATGCGAGGGGACACTTTGAGGCCAAGTCCCAGCTTCAGCCTGATCCTCCTGGGAACCCCGGGGTGTACGTCACACCTCCTGGTTGTGCCGCTCTGAGACAAGGAGCCGGGCTTCGCATTCCCACAGCAGCCAGTCGTGGGCTGAGGACACCTGGGGCGTTGGGAACTCCCTGGCTTCTCCTTGGTTTAACATCTGGAGCTGCTTGTGAATCGTGCCGCCACACACACCCGAGTGCAGGTGTCTTCCGCACAGACTGCGGGCCTCGCTCTTCTGAATGCCGCTAGCTGGCCACCCACCCACGGGTGAACCTGGTCAGGGTACTTTCTCTCAGGGGCAGACTCTTTTCCGGGCGGGCTACCGGTGTCTCTGTTTGCTCCTTTCTTTCTTCCATTTCGGGAAAGTCTTCCTTGCTGGGTGTGGAAATCTCCTATGCCTTCCCTCGCCTATTCTGTCAGCTTTCAAATTCTCTTTCAGTTGCCACCCTCACAGATGGATTAGGAAACTCTTTCCGGTGCACTCATTAGTGAAATGACCTCAAGGAAGCTGGAATCCAATATCTAATCGCCGATTTTTAGCGAGTCCACACGCCAGGGTGGTCGGGGTCCAATGCAGCCCCGGCCAGGCCCAGGCCCCTTGGACCGGGCCACAGGAGGACACAGAGGAGGGTCCCGGCCCCCACGGTAGCGGTGCCGGCAGTTCTCCAAGGGCTTGGGCGTTTTCCAGAGGTAGGAGATGGAGGGGACTGATTTCTTCAGCGCCCCACAAACCACGCCACCCCACCCCACCCCACCCCACCCATGGGACACATCCCCAGAGAGAGATGCCCCATACACTCGCTCCCCTCCCCCTTGCGCTGTGCCCCAGCCCTGGCCCGGGGGAATAGGCGGCAGCCCGCCCACAGGGCGGGGGGCACAGCTGAAAGGGGTTGTGGGGGAGGGCGGCCCCTGGCTGGGGTCAAAGGGCGAGCGCCCGGTGCCGGTGCGCGCGTGCGCAGTCAGCGGCGGCGACGCGCTGGGGGTGGGCAGCGGGTAGGTGAAGGAGGCCAGGCGAGGAGACGAGGGGGGCTGGGAGGGCTCCACCTTGGCGGGTCCAGCCGTGGAGGCGCATCTTGTGTGAGTGTGAGTGAGTGAGTGAGTGTGAGTGTGAGTGTGTGTGTATACAGAGACAGCCCCCAACCCCGGCCCGCCGCTCCCTGCCCGCCCCGCCTGTCACCCCCGTCCCTCGGAGCCCGCGGGACCCGGCCGGCGAACTCAACAGGCCCGGCCCGGCGCGGGGCCTGGGGCGGGAGGAGGCGGCGGGGAAGCGCAGAGAGGCTCGGCTTCTTGAGCGGGGCAGGGGCGCCCTCCGCCGTCCACGGCCACACCACCCCGAACGCGCCCGATCCCGTCTGGTCTCGGAAGCTAAGCAGGGTCGGGCCTGGTTAGAACTTGGATGGGAGACCGCCCGGGAATACCGGGTGCCGTAGGCTTCTTCTTTTTTTTTTTTGCCTCTGGTTCTGTAGCGTTTCTGGGAGTGCGGGGGCGGCCCGGGGTGGGGGTGACCCCCACCCTCAGCGCCCGCCGCGGTGCCTGGCGCCCCAGCCCGCACCGTGGGGCCTCCTCTTGTCCCGAGCCGTGACACCGCCGCCACGCGGCAGCATGCGTGGCTTCTGGACAGTCAGGTCTCAGACCTAAGGTCTGCTCTGTGGGAGCCGACACGCTGGAGGAAACCTTGAGAGTCTGAGAGGGGAGGGAGTTCCAGAAGAAGGCCAGGATGTCATTTTGAGGGAGTATGTGACCAGAACTCCTCCCGTTGCTTTTGGGGTTCTATGAGCTACACGTAGGAATCTTTGGTGGTGGCACCTGATGTTCGGGGATCCGGAGTCACACCCAGACCTGCTCCACAGGCCTCCTTTTACTTTTCTCTTCGGATTCATTTTTTTTTTTTTTTTTTTTTTGAGACAGAGTCTCGGTTTGTTGCCCAGGCTAGAGTGAGTGCCGTGGCGTCAGCCTAGCTCACAGCAACTTCAAACTCCTGGGCTCGAGTGATCCTTCTGCCTCAGCCTCCCGGGTAGCTGGGACTGCAGGCATGCGCCACCATGCCCCGCTAATTTTTTATATATATATCAGTTGGCCAATTAATTTCTTACTATTTATAGTAGAGACGGGGTCTCGCTCTTGCTCAGGCTGGTTTTGAACTCCTGACCTTGAGCAATCCGCCCGCCTCGGCCTCCCAAGTGCTAGGATTACAGGCGTGAGCCACAGCGCCCGGCCGGATTCATTATTTTGAAAAAGTGTCTCTTATCTCTATTATTGCATTTTCTTTTCTCTCTCTTTTCAAGCAGATGATGGGAGTCCAAGTATTAAGGTGACATGTGTTGCCCGTGCCCCCCTCCCCCCCCCCCGTGTTCTTATTCATTTACCTCTCATGTTGTTCCAGCATATTGTGGGGGCACCAATGTTAAGGTCGGGTGCGTTGCCCTCTCCCAGCCTCCCCCCTCGGGTCAGAGCTTCAAGTGCGCCCATCCCCCAGTCGGTGCGTACCCACCCCATTCCTAATGGATGTGTATGCCCATCCCCTCCCCCCACCCGCCCGACACCCACCCGAAGAAGGTGATTCCTCTGTGTCCACTTAGGTGTCCATCGGTTCGTACCCATTTGCTGGTGAGCGCGAGCACGTGGTGCTCGTGTGTCCATTCTTGGGATACTTGGCTTACTGGAACGGGTTCCAGCTCTGGCCAGGAGAACCACGAGAGGTGCCCCCTCACCGCTGCTCCTCATAGCCGAATAGCACTCCGTGGTGTCCACGCGCCACATTTTATTTACCCACTCGTGGGTCGATGGGCACTCGGGTGGCTTCCAGGTCTTTGCGATTGTGACTTGTGCCCTGACACTAACCCTAACCCTTACCCAGCCCGTCTCCTCCACGGCCCCTGCCTGACTGACTCCTTCCCGCCCGGCCTATCACCTGTCACCGTCCTCTGCCCCTGCCTGACACGCTCCTCCCCGCCCGGGCCGTCACCGTCCTCGGCCCCTGCCTGACGGGGCTCCTCCGTCGCCTGGGCCTTCCAAGGGCTTGGTGTGGACGCTGGTTCCAGGACGCCCTCCCAGGAACCCGGTAGCAGGGCGGCCGCAGCGTCTCGCGCAACCCAACCGTCCGCCGGCTGGCCGCCGTCGCTAAGTGGCCTGCGGGGGACGTGCTCCCGCTGTGCCGTGGGGGCCCAGCCTGGTGTCTTCTCTGAGGCCCCGCGGCTGCCGCTCCCCGCAAGGGGATAGCCGCGGAGGTGGGGACCGCCTCCTCATGGGGATGTATACCCAGCTCTCCACGTCGGATTCCGGGGCTCTCTGTCCTGCCAGAAGGCCCAGCTGGCCTGCGGATCCTTAGAGTGGCAAAAACATCCGAAAACTGAGATTGAGGGTCCGGTGGGTGTCTGCACTTTTGTGCTGGGCACCCCAGGGAGGCCCGGGGGCTGACTGGACAACGCGGTCTGCTGGGCTGGGGGGGGGGGTTTGGAGGAGCAACTGATGCCCTTTGCACTTTGGGTAGCAAGTGTCTGAGGTGTCTCTGGGCCCTGTGCCATGTGGGGGCGGGGGCGGGGGCGGGGTGGGAGGAGGAGGAGGAGGAGGAGGAGGAGGAGGAGGAGGAGGTGGAGGAGGAGGAGGTGGGAAGGGCCGTGGCCTGCAGTCGTGTTCCCCGGGGTGGCACAGCATGTGGCTTCTTCCACAGGCTGCTTGGCCTGGGCTCCCTGCACCTGGGCCTTTGGAGGACTGGCCCTGTGCTTGCCAACACTTCCTGCAGGGACCCAGAGCTGGGAGGTTGCATCTCTCAGCCCTGGGTCGGGCAGAGCCCCAGCGGGCCATGCCCACAACCTCTCTCAGCAGGGGTCCCCCAGAAGGCTCCTTTGGGACCAGGATTCTCTTGCGGGTGACTCTTTAAGGTCTGGCCCCTGGATGGAGGGGCACCAGGAGTAGAGGAGCAGGAAGGGGAAGGGGGTGGCCATGCGAGGGGACACTTTGAGGCCAAGTCCCAGCTTCAGCCTGATCCTCCTGGGAACCCCGGGGTGGACATCACACCTCCTGGTTGCCCCGCTCTGAGACAAGGAGCCGGGCTTCGCATTCCCACAGCAGCCAGTCGTGGGCTGAGGACACCTGGGGCGTTGGGAACTCCCTGGCTTCTCCTTGGTTTAACATCTGGAGCTGCTTGTGAATTGTGCCGCCACACACACCCGAGTGCAGGTGTCTTCTGCACAGACTGCGGGCCTCGCTCTTCTGAATGCCGCTAGCTCGCGACCCACCCACGGGTGAACCTGGTCAGGGTACTTTCTCTCGGGGGCAGACTCTCATCCGGGCGGGCTACCGGTGTCTCTGTTTGCTCCTTTCTTTCTTCCATTTCGGGAAAGGCTTCCTTACTGGGTGTGGAAATCTCCTATGCCTTTCCTCGCCTATTCTGTCAGCTCTAAAATTCTCTTTCGGTTGCCACCCTCACAGATGGATTAGGAAACTCTTTGCGGTGCACTCATTAGTGAAATGACCTCAATGACGCTGGAATCCAATATCTAATCGCCGATTTTTAGCGAGTCCACACGCCAGGGTGGTTGGGGTCCAATGCAGCCCCGGCCAGGCCCAGGCCCCTTGGACTGGGCCACAGGAGGACACAGAGGAGGGTCCCGGCCCCCACGGTAGCGGTGCGGGCAGTTCTCCAAGGGCTTGGGTGTTTTCCAGAGGGAGGAGATGGAGGGGACTGATTTCTTCAGCGCCCCACAAACCACGCCACCCCACCCCACCCATGGGACACATCCCGAGAGAGAGAGAGACGCCCCATACACTGGCTCCCCTCCCCCGTGCGCTGTGCCCCAGCCCTGGCCCCGGGGAATAGGCGGCCGCCGGGCCACAGGGTGGGGGCGCAGCTGAAAGGGGTTGTGGGGGAGGGCCGCCCCTGGCTGGGGTCAAAGGGCGAGCCCCCCGCCCCTCCCGCCCATGCGCAGTCAGCGGCCCCGGCGCGCTGGGGGTGGGGGGCGGGGAGGTGAAGGAGGCCAGGCAAGGAGAGGAGGGGGGCTTGAAGGTCTCCACCTTGGCGGGTCCAGCCGTGGAGGCGCATCTTGTGTGAGTGTGAGTGTGAGTGAGTGAGTGTGAGTGTGAGTGTGTGTGTATACAGAGACAGCCCCCAACCCCGGCCCGCCGCTCCCTGCCCGCCCCGCCTGTCACCCCCGTCCCTCGGAGCCCGCGGGACCCGGCCGGCGAACTCAACAGGCCCGGCCCGGCGCGGGGCCTGGGGCGGGAGGAGGCGGCGGGGAAGCGCAGAGAGGCTCGGCTTCTTGAGCGGGGCAGGGGCGCCCTCCGCCGTCCACGGCCACACCACCCCGAACGCGCCCGATCCCGTCTGGTCTCGGAAGCTAAGCAGGGTCGGGCCTGGTTAGAACTTGGATGGGAGACCGCCCGGGAATACCGGGTGCCGTAGGCTTCTTCTTTTTTTTTTTTGCCTCTGGTTCTGTAGCGTTTCTGGGAGTGCGGGGGCGGCCCAGGGTGGGGGTGACCCCCACCCTCAGCGCCCGCCGCGGTGCCTGGCGCCCCAGCCCGCACCGTGGGGCCTCCTCTTGTCCCGAGCCGTGACACCGCCGCCACGCGGCAGCATGCGTGGCTTCTGGACAGTCAGGTCTCAGACCTAAGGTCTGCTCTGTGGGAGCCGACACGCTGGAGGAAACCTTGAGAGTCTGAGAGGGGAGGGAGTTCCAGAAGAAGGCCAGGATGTCATTTTGAGGGAGTATGTGACCAGAACTCCTCCCGTTGCTTTTGGGGTTCTATGAGCTACACGTAGGAATCTTTGGTGGTGGCACCTGATGTTCGGGGATCCGGAGTCACACCCAGACCTGCTCCACAGGCCTCCTTTTACTTTTCTCTTCGGATTCATTTTTTTTTTTTTTTTTTTTTTTGAGACAGAGTCTCGGTTTGTTGCCCAGGCTAGAGTGAGTGCCGTGGCGTCAGCCTAGCTCACAGCAACTTCAAACTCCTGGGCTCGAGTGATCCTTCTGCCTCAGCCTCCCGGGTAGCTGGGACTGCAGGCATGCGCCACCATGCCCCGCTAATTTTTTATATATATATCAGTTGGCCAATTAATTTCTTACTATTTATAGTAGAGACGGGGTCTCGCTCTTGCTCAGGCTGGTTTTGAACTCCTGACCTTGAGCAATCCGCCCGCCTCGGCCTCCCAAGTGCTAGGATTACAGGCGTGAGCCACAGCGCCCGGCCGGATTCATTATTTTGAAAAAGTGTCTCTTATCTCTATTATTGCATTTTCTTTTCTCTCTCTTTTCAAGCAGATGATGGGAGTCCAAGTATTAAGGTGACATGTGTTGCCCGTGCCCCCCTCCCCCCCCCGTGTTCTTATTCATTTACCTCTCATGTTGTTCCAGCATATTGTGGGGGCACCAATGTTAAGGTCGGGTGCGTTGCCCTCTCCCAGCCTCCCCCCTCGGGTCAGAGCTTCAAGTGCGCCCATCCCCCAGTCGGTGCGTACCCACCCCATTCCTAATGGATGTGTATGCCCATCCCCTCCCCCCACCCGCCCGACACCCACCCGAAGAAGGTGATTCCTCTGTGTCCACTTAGGTGTCCATCGGTTCGTACCCATTTGCTGGTGAGCGCGAGCACGTGGTGCTCGTGTGTCCATTCTTGGGATACTTGGCTTACTGGAACGGGTTCCAGCTCTGGCCAGGAGAACCACGAGAGGTGCCCCCTCACCGCTGCTCCTCATAGCCGAATAGCACTCCGTGGTGTCCACGCGCCACATTTTATTTACCCACTCGTGGGTCGATGGGCACTCGGGTGGCTTCCAGGTCTTTGCGATTGTGACTTGTGCCCTGACACTAACCCTAACCCTTGCCCAGCCCGTCTCCTCCACGGCCCCTGCCTGACTGACTCCTTCCCGCCCGGCCTATCACCTGTCACCGTCCTCTGCCCCTGCCTGACACGCTCCTCCCCGCCCGGGCCGTCACCGTCCTCGGCCCCTGCCTGACGGGGCTCCTCCGTCGCCTGGGCCTTCCAAGGGCTTGGTGTGGACGCTGGTTCCAGGACGCCCTCCCAGGAACCCGGTAGCAGGGCGGCCGCAGCGTCTCGCGCAACCCAACCGTCCGCCGGCTGGCCGCCGTCGCTAAGTGGCCTGCGGGGGACGTGCTCCCGCTGTGCCGTGGGGGCCCAGCCTGGTGTCTTCTCTGAGGCCCCGCGGCTGCCGCTCCCCGCAAGGGGATAGCCGCGGAGGTGGGGACCGCATCCTCATGGGGACGTATACCCAGCTCTCCACGTCGGATTCCGGGGCTCTCTGTCCTGCCAGAAGGCCCAGCTGGCCTGCGGATCCTTAGAGTGGCAAAAACATCCGAAAACTGAGATTGAGGGTCCGGTGGGTGTCTGCGCTTTTGTGCTGGGCACCCCAGGGAGGCCCGGGGGCTGGCTGGACAACGCGGTCTGCTGGGCGGGGGGGGGGTTAGAGGAGCAACTGATGCCCTTTGCACTTTGGGTAGCAAGAGTCTGAGGTGTCTCTGAGCCCTGTGCCATGTCGGGGGGGGGGCGGGGGGGGAAGAGGAGGAGGAGGAGGAGGTGGGAAGGGCCGGGGCCTGCAGTCGTGTTCCCGGGGTGGCAGGGCAAGTGGCTTCTTCCACAGGCTGCTTGGCCTGGGCTCCCTGCACCTGGGCCTTTGGAGGACCGGCCCTGTGCTTGCCAACGCTTCCTGCAGGGACCCAGAGCTGGGAGGTTGCATCTCTCAGCCCTGGGTCGGGCAGAGCCCCAGCGGGCCATGCCCACAACCTCTCTCAGTACCGGTCCCCCAGAAGGCTCCTTGGGGACCAGGATTCTCTTGCGGTGACTCTTTAAGGTCTGGCCCCTGGATGGAGGGGCACCAGGAGTAGAGGAGCAGGAAGGGGAAGGGGGTGGCCATGCGAGGGGACACTTTCAGGCCAAGTCCCAGCTTCAGCCTGATCCTCCTGGGAACCCCGGGGTGTACGTCACACCTCCTGGTTGTCCCGCTCTGAGACAAGGAGCCGGGCGTCGCATTCCCACAGCAGCCAGTCGTGGGCTGAGGACACCTGGGGCGTTGGGAACTCCCTGGCTTCTCCTTGGTTTAACATCTGGAGCTGCTTGTGAATCGTGCCGCCACACACACCCGAGTGCAGGTGTCTTCCGCACAGACTGCGGGCCTCGCTCTTCTGAATGCCGCTAGCTGGCCACCCACCCACGGGTGAACCTGGTCAGGGTACTTTCTCTCAGGGGCAGACTCTTTTCCGGGCGGGCTACCGGTGTCTCTGTTTGCTCCTTTCTTTCTTCCATTTCGGGAAAGTCTTCCTTGCTGGGTGTGGAAATCTCCTATGCCTTCCCTCGCCTATTCTGTCAGCTTTCAAATTCTCTTTCAGTTGCCACCCTCACAGATGGATTAGGAAACTCTTTCCGGTGCACTCATTAGTGAAATGACCTCAAGGAAGCTGGAATCCAATATCTAATCGCCGATTTTTAGCGAGTCCACACGCCAGGGTGGTCGGGGTCCAATGCAGCCCCGGCCAGGCCCAGGCCCCTTGGACCGGGCCACAGGAGGACACAGAGGAGGGTCCCGGCCCCCACGGTAGCGGTGCCGGCAGTTCTCCAAGGGCTTGGGCGTTTTCCAGAGGTAGGAGATGGAGGGGACTGATTTCTTCAGCGCCCCACAAACCACGCCACCCCACCCCACCCCACCCCACCCATGGGACACATCCCCAGAGAGAGATGCCCCATACACTCGCTCCCCTCCCCCTTGCGCTGTGCCCCAGCCCTGGCCCGGGGGAATAGGCGGCAGCCCGCCCACAGGGCGGGGGGCACAGCTGAAAGGGGTTGTGGGGGAGGGCGGCCCCTGGCTGGGGTCAAAGGGCGAGCGCCCGGTGCCGGTGCGCGCGTGCGCAGTCAGCGGCGGCGACGCGCTGGGGGTGGGCAGCGGGTAGGTGAAGGAGGCCAGGCGAGGAGACGAGGGGGGCTGGGAGGGCTCCACCTTGGCGGGTCCAGCCGTGGAGGCGCATCTTGTGTGAGTGTGAGTGAGTGAGTGAGTGTGAGTGTGAGTGTGTGTGTATACAGAGACAGCCCCCAACCCCGGCCCGCCGCTCCCTGCCCGCCCCGCCTGTCACCCCCGTCCCTCGGAGCCCGCGGGACCCGGCCGGCGAACTCAACAGGCCCGGCCCGGCGCGGGGCCTGGGGCGGGAGGAGGCGGCGGGGAAGCGCAGAGAGGCTCGGCTTCTTGAGCGGGGCAGGGGCGCCCTCCGCCGTCCACGGCCACACCACCCCGAACGCGCCCGATCCCGTCTGGTCTCGGAAGCTAAGCAGGGTCGGGCCTGGTTAGAACTTGGATGGGAGACCGCCCGGGAATACCGGGTGCCGTAGGCTTCTTCTTTTTTTTTTTTGCCTCTGGTTCTGTAGCGTTTCTGGGAGTGCGGGGGCGGCCCGGGGTGGGGGTGACCCCCACCCTCAGCGCCCGCCGCGGTGCCTGGCGCCCCAGCCCGCACCGTGGGGCCTCCTCTTGTCCCGAGCCGTGACACCGCCGCCACGCGGCAGCATGCGTGGCTTCTGGACAGTCAGGTCTCAGACCTAAGGTCTGCTCTGTGGGAGCCGACACGCTGGAGGAAACCTTGAGAGTCTGAGAGGGGAGGGAGTTCCAGAAGAAGGCCAGGATGTCATTTTGAGGGAGTATGTGACCAGAACTCCTCCCGTTGCTTTTGGGGTTCTATGAGCTACACGTAGGAATCTTTGGTGGTGGCACCTGATGTTCGGGGATCCGGAGTCACACCCAGACCTGCTCCACAGGCCTCCTTTTACTTTTCTCTTCGGATTCATTTTTTTTTTTTTTTTTTTTTTGAGACAGAGTCTCGGTTTGTTGCCCAGGCTAGAGTGAGTGCCGTGGCGTCAGCCTAGCTCACAGCAACTTCAAACTCCTGGGCTCGAGTGATCCTTCTGCCTCAGCCTCCCGGGTAGCTGGGACTGCAGGCATGCGCCACCATGCCCCGCTAATTTTTTATATATATATCAGTTGGCCAATTAATTTCTTACTATTTATAGTAGAGACGGGGTCTCGCTCTTGCTCAGGCTGGTTTTGAACTCCTGACCTTGAGCAATCCGCCCGCCTCGGCCTCCCAAGTGCTAGGATTACAGGCGTGAGCCACAGCGCCCGGCCGGATTCATTATTTTGAAAAAGTGTCTCTTATCTCTATTATTGCATTTTCTTTTCTCTCTCTTTTCAAGCAGATGATGGGAGTCCAAGTATTAAGGTGACATGTGTTGCCCGTGCCCCCCTCCCCCCCCCGTGTTCTTATTCATTTACCTCTCATGTTGTTCCAGCATATTGTGGGGGCACCAATGTTAAGGTCGGGTGCGTTGCCCTCTCCCAGCCTCCCCCCTCGGGTCAGAGCTTCAAGTGCGCCCATCCCCCAGTCGGTGCGTACCCACCCCATTCCTAATGGATGTGTATGCCCATCCCCTCCCCCCACCCGCCCGACACCCACCCGAAGAAGGTGATTCCTCTGTGTCCACTTAGGTGTCCATCGGTTCGTACCCATTTGCTGGTGAGCGCGAGCACGTGGTGCTCGTGTGTCCATTCTTGGGATACTTGGCTTACTGGAACGGGTTCCAGCTCTGGCCAGGAGAACCACGAGAGGTGCCCCCTCACCGCTGCTCCTCATAGCCGAATAGCACTCCGTGGTGTCCACGCGCCACATTTTATTTACCCACTCGTGGGTCGATGGGCACTCGGGTGGCTTCCAGGTCTTTGCGATTGTGACTTGTGCCCTGACACTAACCCTAACCCTTACCCAGCCCGTCTCCTCCACGGCCCCTGCCTGACTGACTCCTTCCCGCCCGGCCTATCACCTGTCACCGTCCTCTGCCCCTGCCTGACACGCTCCTCCCCGCCCGGGCCGTCACCGTCCTCGGCCCCTGCCTGACGGGGCTCCTCCGTCGCCTGGGCCTTCCAAGGGCTTGGTGTGGACGCTGGTTCCAGGACGCCCTCCCAGGAACCCGGTAGCAGGGCGGCCGCAGCGTCTCGCGCAACCCAACCGTCCGCCGGCTGGCCGCCGTCGCTAAGTGGCCTGCGGGGGACGTGCTCCCGCTGTGCCGTGGGGGCCCAGCCTGGTGTCTTCTCTGAGGCCCCGCGGCTGCCGCTCCCCGCAAGGGGATAGCCGCGGAGGTGGGGACCGCCTCCTCATGGGGATGTATACCCAGCTCTCCACGTCGGATTCCGGGGCTCTCTGTCCTGCCAGAAGGCCCAGCTGGCCTGCGGATCCTTAGAGTGGCAAAAACATCCGAAAACTGAGATTGAGGGTCCGGTGGGTGTCTGCACTTTTGTGCTGGGCACCCCAGGGAGGCCCGGGGGCTGACTGGACAACGCGGTCTGCTGGGCTGGGGGGGGGGTTTGGAGGAGCAACTGATGCCCTTTGCACTTTGGGTAGCAAGTGTCTGAGGTGTCTCTGGGCCCTGTGCCATGTGGGGGCGGGGGCGGGGGCGGGGTGGGAGGAGGAGGAGGAGGAGGAGGAGGAGGAGGAGGAGGAGGTGGAGGAGGAGGAGGTGGGAAGGGCCGTGGCCTGCAGTCGTGTTCCCCGGGGTGGCACAGCATGTGGCTTCTTCCACAGGCTGCTTGGCCTGGGCTCCCTGCACCTGGGCCTTTGGAGGACTGGCCCTGTGCTTGCCAACACTTCCTGCAGGGACCCAGAGCTGGGAGGTTGCATCTCTCAGCCCTGGGTCGGGCAGAGCCCCAGCGGGCCATGCCCACAACCTCTCTCAGCAGGGGTCCCCCAGAAGGCTCCTTTGGGACCAGGATTCTCTTGCGGGTGACTCTTTAAGGTCTGGCCCCTGGATGGAGGGGCACCAGGAGTAGAGGAGCAGGAAGGGGAAGGGGGTGGCCATGCGAGGGGACACTTTGAGGCCAAGTCCCAGCTTCAGCCTGATCCTCCTGGGAACCCCGGGGTGGACATCACACCTCCTGGTTGCCCCGCTCTGAGACAAGGAGCCGGGCTTCGCATTCCCACAGCAGCCAGTCGTGGGCTGAGGACACCTGGGGCGTTGGGAACTCCCTGGCTTCTCCTTGGTTTAACATCTGGAGCTGCTTGTGAATTGTGCCGCCACACACACCCGAGTGCAGGTGTCTTCTGCACAGACTGCGGGCCTCGCTCTTCTGAATGCCGCTAGCTCGCGACCCACCCACGGGTGAACCTGGTCAGGGTACTTTCTCTCGGGGGCAGACTCTCATCCGGGCGGGCTACCGGTGTCTCTGTTTGCTCCTTTCTTTCTTCCATTTCGGGAAAGGCTTCCTTACTGGGTGTGGAAATCTCCTATGCCTTTCCTCGCCTATTCTGTCAGCTCTAAAATTCTCTTTCGGTTGCCACCCTCACAGATGGATTAGGAAACTCTTTGCGGTGCACTCATTAGTGAAATGACCTCAATGACGCTGGAATCCAATATCTAATCGCCGATTTTTAGCGAGTCCACACGCCAGGGTGGTTGGGGTCCAATGCAGCCCCGGCCAGGCCCAGGCCCCTTGGACTGGGCCACAGGAGGACACAGAGGAGGGTCCCGGCCCCCACGGTAGCGGTGCGGGCAGTTCTCCAAGGGCTTGGGTGTTTTCCAGAGGGAGGAGATGGAGGGGACTGATTTCTTCAGCGCCCCACAAACCACGCCACCCCACCCCACCCATGGGACACATCCCGAGAGAGAGAGAGACGCCCCATACACTGGCTCCCCTCCCCCGTGCGCTGTGCCCCAGCCCTGGCCCCGGGGAATAGGCGGCCGCCGGGCCACAGGGTGGGGGCGCAGCTGAAAGGGGTTGTGGGGGAGGGCCGCCCCTGGCTGGGGTCAAAGGGCGAGCCCCCCGCCCCTCCCGCCCATGCGCAGTCAGCGGCCCCGGCGCGCTGGGGGTGGGGGGCGGGGAGGTGAAGGAGGCCAGGCAAGGAGAGGAGGGGGGCTTGAAGGTCTCCACCTTGGCGGGTCCAGCCGTGGAGGCGCATCTTGTGTGAGTGTGAGTGTGAGTGAGTGAGTGTGAGTGTGAGTGTGTGTGTATACAGAGACAGCCCCCAACCCCGGCCCGCCGCTCCCTGCCCGCCCCGCCTGTCACCCCCGTCCCTCGGAGCCCGCGGGACCCGGCCGGCGAACTCAACAGGCCCGGCCCGGCGCGGGGCCTGGGGCGGGAGGAGGCGGCGGGGAAGCGCAGAGAGGCTCGGCTTCTTGAGCGGGGCAGGGGCGCCCTCCGCCGTCCACGGCCACACCACCCCGAACGCGCCCGATCCCGTCTGGTCTCGGAAGCTAAGCAGGGTCGGGCCTGGTTAGAACTTGGATGGGAGACCGCCCGGGAATACCGGGTGCCGTAGGCTTCTTCTTTTTTTTTTTTGCCTCTGGTTCTGTAGCGTTTCTGGGAGTGCGGGGGCGGCCCAGGGTGGGGGTGACCCCCACCCTCAGCGCCCGCCGCGGTGCCTGGCGCCCCAGCCCGCACCGTGGGGCCTCCTCTTGTCCCGAGCCGTGACACCGCCGCCACGCGGCAGCATGCGTGGCTTCTGGACAGTCAGGTCTCAGACCTAAGGTCTGCTCTGTGGGAGCCGACACGCTGGAGGAAACCTTGAGAGTCTGAGAGGGGAGGGAGTTCCAGAAGAAGGCCAGGATGTCATTTTGAGGGAGTATGTGACCAGAACTCCTCCCGTTGCTTTTGGGGTTCTATGAGCTACACGTAGGAATCTTTGGTGGTGGCACCTGATGTTCGGGGATCCGGAGTCACACCCAGACCTGCTCCACAGGCCTCCTTTTACTTTTCTCTTCGGATTCATTTTTTTTTTTTTTTTTTTTTTTTGAGACAGAGTCTCGGTTTGTTGCCCAGGCTAGAGTGAGTGCCGTGGCGTCAGCCTAGCTCACAGCAACTTCAAACTCCTGGGCTCGAGTGATCCTTCTGCCTCAGCCTCCCGGGTAGCTGGGACTGCAGGCATGCGCCACCATGCCCCGCTAATTTTTTATATATATATCAGTTGGCCAATTAATTTCTTACTATTTATAGTAGAGACGGGGTCTCGCTCTTGCTCAGGCTGGTTTTGAACTCCTGACCTTGAGCAATCCGCCCGCCTCGGCCTCCCAAGTGCTAGGATTACAGGCGTGAGCCACAGCGCCCGGCCGGATTCATTATTTTGAAAAAGTGTCTCTTATCTCTATTATTGCATTTTCTTTTCTCTCTCTTTTCAAGCAGATGATGGGAGTCCAAGTATTAAGGTGACATGTGTTGCCCGTGCCCCCCTCCCCCCCCCGTGTTCTTATTCATTTACCTCTCATGTTGTTCCAGCATATTGTGGGGGCACCAATGTTAAGGTCGGGTGCGTTGCCCTCTCCCAGCCTCCCCCCTCGGGTCAGAGCTTCAAGTGCGCCCATCCCCCAGTCGGTGCGTACCCACCCCATTCCTAATGGATGTGTATGCCCATCCCCTCCCCCCACCCGCCCGACACCCACCCGAAGAAGGTGATTCCTCTGTGTCCACTTAGGTGTCCATCGGTTCGTACCCATTTGCTGGTGAGCGCGAGCACGTGGTGCTCGTGTGTCCATTCTTGGGATACTTGGCTTACTGGAACGGGTTCCAGCTCTGGCCAGGAGAACCACGAGAGGTGCCCCCTCACCGCTGCTCCTCATAGCCGAATAGCACTCCGTGGTGTCCACGCGCCACATTTTATTTACCCACTCGTGGGTCGATGGGCACTCGGGTGGCTTCCAGGTCTTTGCGATTGTGACTTGTGCCCTGACACTAACCCTAACCCTTGCCCAGCCCGTCTCCTCCACGGCCCCTGCCTGACTGACTCCTTCCCGCCCGGCCTATCACCTGTCACCGTCCTCTGCCCCTGCCTGACACGCTCCTCCCCGCCCGGGCCGTCACCGTCCTCGGCCCCTGGCTGACGGGGCTCCTCCGTCGCCTGGGCCTTCCAAGGGCTTGGTGTGGACGCTGGTTCCAGGACGCCCTCCCAGGAACCCGGTAGCAGGGCGGCCGCAGCGTCTCGCGCAACCCAACCGTCCGCCGGCTGGCCGCCGTCGCTAAGTGGCCTGCGGGGGACGTGCTCCCGCTGTGCCGTGGGGGCCCAGCCTGGTGTCTTCTCTGAGGCCCCGCGGCTGCCGCTCCCCGCAAGGGGATAGCCGCGGAGGTGGGGACCGCATCCTCATGGGGACGTATACCCAGCTCTCCACGTCGGATTCCGGGGCTCTCTGTCCTGCCAGAAGGCCCAGCTGGCCTGCGGATCCTTAGAGTGGCAAAAACATCCGAAAACTGAGATTGAGGGTCCGGTGGGTGTCTGCGCTTTTGTGCTGGGCACCCCAGGGAGGCCCGGGGGCTGGCTGGACAACGCGGTCTGCTGGGCGGGGGGGGGGTTAGAGGAGCAACTGATGCCCTTTGCACTTTGGGTAGCAAGAGTCTGAGGTGTCTCTGAGCCCTGTGCCATGTCGGGGGGGGGCGGGGGGGGAAGAGGAGGAGGAGGAGGAGGTGGGAAGGGCCGGGGCCTGCAGTCGTGTTCCCGGGGTGGCAGGGCAAGTGGCTTCTTCCACAGGCTGCTTGGCCTGGGCTCCCTGCACCTGGGCCTTTGGAGGACCGGCCCTGTGCTTGCCAACGCTTCCTGCAGGGACCCAGAGCTGGGAGGTTGCATCTCTCAGCCCTGGGTCGGGCAGAGCCCCAGCGGGCCATGCCCACAACCTCTCTCAGTACCGGTCCCCCAGAAGGCTCCTTGGGGACCAGGATTCTCTTGCGGTGACTCTTTAAGGTCTGGCCCCTGGATGGAGGGGCACCAGGAGTAGAGGAGCAGGAAGGGGAAGGGGGTGGCCATGCGAGGGGACACTTTCAGGCCAAGTCCCAGCTTCAGCCTGATCCTCCTGGGAACCCCGGGGTGTACGTCACACCTCCTGGTTGTCCCGCTCTGAGACAAGGAGCCGGGCTTCGCATTCCCACAGCAGCCAGTCGTGGGCTGAGGACACCTGGGGCGTTGGGAACTCCCTGGCTTCTCCTTGGTTTAACATCTGGAGCTGCTTGTGAATCGTGCCGCCACACACACCCGAGTGCAGGTGTCTTCCGCACAGACTGCGGGCCTCGCTCTTCTGAATGCCGCTAGCTGGCCACCCACCCACGGGTGAACCTGGTCAGGGTACTTTCTCTCAGGGGCAGACTCTTTTCCGGGCGGGCTACCGGTGTCTCTGTTTGCTCCTTTCTTTCTTCCATTTCGGGAAAGTCTTCCTTGCTGGGTGTGGAAATCTCCTATGCCTTCCCTCGCCTATTCTGTCAGCTTTCAAATTCTCTTTCAGTTGCCACCCTCACAGATGGATTAGGAAACTCTTTCCGGTGCACTCATTAGTGAAATGACCTCAAGGAAGCTGGAATCCAATATCTAATCGCCGATTTTTAGCGAGTCCACACGCCAGGGTGGTCGGGGTCCAATGCAGCCCCGGCCAGGCCCAGGCCCCTTGGACCGGGCCACAGGAGGACACAGAGGAGGGTCCCGGCCCCCACGGTAGCGGTGCCGGCAGTTCTCCAAGGGCTTGGGCGTTTTCCAGAGGTAGGAGATGGAGGGGACTGATTTCTTCAGCGCCCCACAAACCACGCCACCCCACCCCACCCCACCCCACCCATGGGACACATCCCCAGAGAGAGATGCCCCATACACTCGCTCCCCTCCCCCTTGCGCTGTGCCCCAGCCCTGGCCCGGGGGAATAGGCGGCAGCCCGCCCACAGGGCGGGGGGCACAGCTGAAAGGGGTTGTGGGGGAGGGCGGCCCCTGGCTGGGGTCAAAGGGCGAGCGCCCGGTGCCGGTGCGCGCGTGCGCAGTCAGCGGCGGCGACGCGCTGGGGGTGGGCAGCGGGTAGGTGAAGGAGGCCAGGCGAGGAGACGAGGGGGGCTGGGAGGGCTCCACCTTGGCGGGACCAGCCGTGGAGGCGCATCTTGTGTGAGTGTGAGTGAGTGAGTGAGTGTGAGTGTGAGTGTGTGTGTATACAGAGACAGCCCCCAACCCCGGCCCGCCGCTCCCTGCCCGCC
Organism: Microcebus murinus; assembly: GCF_040939455.1. Taxonomy (NCBI): domain Eukaryota; kingdom Metazoa; phylum Chordata; class Mammalia; order Primates; family Cheirogaleidae; genus Microcebus; species Microcebus murinus. The sequence goes on along the minus strand of NW_027438969.1, from coordinate 265,100 downwards.
CCGCCTGTCACCCCCGTCCCTCGGAGCCCGCGGGACCCGGCCGGCGAACTCAACAGGCCCGGCCCGGCGCGGGGCCTGGGGCGGGAGGAGGCGGCGGGGAAGCGCAGAGAGGCTCGGCTTCTTGAGCGGGGCAGGGGCGCCCTCCGCCGTCCACGGCCACACCACCCCGAACGCGCCCGATCCCGTCTGGTCTCGGAAGCTAAGCAGGGTCGGGCCTGGTTAGAACTTGGATGGGAGACCGCCCGGGAATACCGGGTGCCGTAGGCTTCTTCTTTTTTTTTTTTGCCTCTGGTTCTGTAGCGTTTCTGGGAGTGCGGGGGCGGCCCGGGGTGGGGGTGACCCCCACCCTCAGCGCCCGCCGCGGTGCCTGGCGCCCCAGCCCGCACCGTGGGGCCTCCTCTTGTCCCGAGCCGTGACACCGCCGCCACGCGGCAGCATGCGTGGCTTCTGGACAGTCAGGTCTCAGACCTAAGGTCTGCTCTGTGGGAGCCGACACGCTGGAGGAAACCTTGAGAGTCTGAGAGGGGAGGGAGTTCCAGAAGAAGGCCAGGATGTCATTTTGAGGGAGTATGTGACCAGAACTCCTCCCGTTGCTTTTGGGGTTCTATGAGCTACACGTAGGAATCTTTGGTGGTGGCACCTGATGTTCGGGGATCCGGAGTCACACCCAGACCTGCTCCACAGGCCTCCTTTTACTTTTCTCTTCGGATTCATTTTTTTTTTTTTTTTTTTTTTGAGACAGAGTCTCGGTTTGTTGCCCAGGCTAGAGTGAGTGCCGTGGCGTCAGCCTAGCTCACAGCAACTTCAAACTCCTGGGCTCGAGTGATCCTTCTGCCTCAGCCTCCCGGGTAGCTGGGACTGCAGGCATGCGCCACCATGCCCCGCTAATTTTTTATATATATATCAGTTGGCCAATTAATTTCTTACTATTTATAGTAGAGACGGGGTCTCGCTCTTGCTCAGGCTGGTTTTGAACTCCTGACCTTGAGCAATCCGCCCGCCTCGGCCTCCCAAGTGCTAGGATTACAGGCGTGAGCCACAGCGCCCGGCCGGATTCATTATTTTGAAAAAGTGTCTCTTATCTCTATTATTGCATTTTCTTTTCTCTCTCTTTTCAAGCAGATGATGGGAGTCCAAGTATTAAGGTGACATGTGTTGCCCGTGCCCCCCTCCCCCCCCCGTGTTCTTATTCATTTACCTCTCATGTTGTTCCAGCATATTGTGGGGGCACCAATGTTAAGGTCGGGTGCGTTGCCCTCTCCCAGCCTCCCCCCTCGGGTCAGAGCTTCAAGTGCGCCCATCCCCCAGTCGGTGCGTACCCACCCCATTCCTAATGGATGTGTATGCCCATCCCCTCCCCCCACCCGCCCGACACCCACCCGAAGAAGGTGATTCCTCTGTGTCCACTTAGGTGTCCATCGGTTCGTACCCATTTGCTGGTGAGCGCGAGCACGTGGTGCTCGTGTGTCCATTCTTGGGATACTTGGCTTACTGGAACGGGTTCCAGCTCTGGCCAGGAGAACCACGAGAGGTGCCCCCTCACCGCTGCTCCTCATAGCCGAATAGCACTCCGTGGTGTCCACGCGCCACATTTTATTTACCCACTCGTGGGTCGATGGGCACTCGGGTGGCTTCCAGGTCTTTGCGATTGTGACTTGTGCCCTGACACTAACCCTAACCCTTACCCAGCCCGTCTCCTCCACGGCCCCTGCCTGACTGACTCCTTCCCGCCCGGCCTATCACCTGTCACCGTCCTCTGCCCCTGCCTGACACGCTCCTCCCCGCCCGGGCCGTCACCGTCCTCGGCCCCTGCCTGACGGGGCTCCTCCGTCGCCTGGGCCTTCCAAGGGCTTGGTGTGGACGCTGGTTCCAGGACGCCCTCCCAGGAACCCGGTAGCAGGGCGGCCGCAGCGTCTCGCGCAACCCAACCGTCCGCCGGCTGGCCGCCGTCGCTAAGTGGCCTGCGGGGGACGTGCTCCCGCTGTGCCGTGGGGGCCCAGCCTGGTGTCTTCTCTGAGGCCCCGCGGCTGCCGCTCCCCGCAAGGGGATAGCCGCGGAGGTGGGGACCGCCTCCTCATGGGGATGTATACCCAGCTCTCCACGTCGGATTCCGGGGCTCTCTGTCCTGCCAGAAGGCCCAGCTGGCCTGCGGATCCTTAGAGTGGCAAAAACATCCGAAAACTGAGATTGAGGGTCCGGTGGGTGTCTGCACTTTTGTGCTGGGCACCCCAGGGAGGCCCGGGGGCTGACTGGACAACGCGGTCTGCTGGGCTGGGGGGGGGGTTTGGAGGAGCAACTGATGCCCTTTGCACTTTGGGTAGCAAGTGTCTGAGGTGTCTCTGGGCCCTGTGCCATGTGGGGGCGGGGGCGGGGGCGGGGTGGGAGGAGGAGGAGGAGGAGGAGGAGGAGGAGGAGGAGGAGGTGGAGGAGGAGGAGGTGGGAAGGGCCGTGGCCTGCAGTCGTGTTCCCCGGGGTGGCACAGCATGTGGCTTCTTCCACAGGCTGCTTGGCCTGGGCTCCCTGCACCTGGGCCTTTGGAGGACTGGCCCTGTGCTTGCCAACACTTCCTGCAGGGACCCAGAGCTGGGAGGTTGCATCTCTCAGCCCTGGGTCGGGCAGAGCCCCAGCGGGCCATGCCCACAACCTCTCTCAGCAGGGGTCCCCCAGAAGGCTCCTTTGGGACCAGGATTCTCTTGCGGGTGACTCTTTAAGGTCTGGCCCCTGGATGGAGGGGCACCAGGAGTAGAGGAGCAGGAAGGGGAAGGGGGTGGCCATGCGAGGGGACACTTTGAGGCCAAGTCCCAGCTTCAGCCTGATCCTCCTGGGAACCCCGGGGTGGACATCACACCTCCTGGTTGCCCCGCTCTGAGACAAGGAGCCGGGCTTCGCATTCCCACAGCAGCCAGTCGTGGGCTGAGGACACCTGGGGCGTTGGGAACTCCCTGGCTTCTCCTTGGTTTAACATCTGGAGCTGCTTGTGAATTGTGCCGCCACACACACCCGAGTGCAGGTGTCTTCTGCACAGACTGCGGGCCTCGCTCTTCTGAATGCCGCTAGCTCGCGACCCACCCACGGGTGAACCTGGTCAGGGTACTTTCTCTCGGGGGCAGACTCTCATCCGGGCGGGCTACCGGTGTCTCTGTTTGCTCCTTTCTTTCTTCCATTTCGGGAAAGGCTTCCTTACTGGGTGTGGAAATCTCCTATGCCTTTCCTCGCCTATTCTGTCAGCTCTAAAATTCTCTTTCGGTTGCCACCCTCACAGATGGATTAGGAAACTCTTTGCGGTGCACTCATTAGTGAAATGACCTCAATGACGCTGGAATCCAATATCTAATCGCCGATTTTTAGCGAGTCCACACGCCAGGGTGGTTGGGGTCCAATGCAGCCCCGGCCAGGCCCAGGCCCCTTGGACTGGGCCACAGGAGGACACAGAGGAGGGTCCCGGCCCCCACGGTAGCGGTGCGGGCAGTTCTCCAAGGGCTTGGGTGTTTTCCAGAGGGAGGAGATGGAGGGGACTGATTTCTTCAGCGCCCCACAAACCACGCCACCCCACCCCACCCATGGGACACATCCCGAGAGAGAGAGAGACGCCCCATACACTGGCTCCCCTCCCCCGTGCGCTGTGCCCCAGCCCTGGCCCCGGGGAATAGGCGGCCGCCGGGCCACAGGGTGGGGGCGCAGCTGAAAGGGGTTGTGGGGGAGGGCCGCCCCTGGCTGGGGTCAAAGGGCGAGCCCCCCGCCCCTCCCGCCCATGCGCAGTCAGCGGCCCCGGCGCGCTGGGGGTGGGGGGCGGGGAGGTGAAGGAGGCCAGGCAAGGAGAGGAGGGGGGCTTGAAGGTCTCCACCTTGGCGGGTCCAGCCGTGGAGGCGCATCTTGTGTGAGTGTGAGTGTGAGTGAGTGAGTGTGAGTGTGAGTGTGTGTGTATACAGAGACAGCCCCCAACCCCGGCCCGCCGCTCCCTGCCCGCCCCGCCTGTCACCCCCGTCCCTCGGAGCCCGCGGGACCCGGCCGGCGAACTCAACAGGCCCGGCCCGGCGCGGGGCCTGGGGCGGGAGGAGGCGGCGGGGAAGCGCAGAGAGGCTCGGCTTCTTGAGCGGGGCAGGGGCGCCCTCCGCCGTCCACGGCCACACCACCCCGAACGCGCCCGATCCCGTCTGGTCTCGGAAGCTAAGCAGGGTCGGGCCTGGTTAGAACTTGGATGGGAGACCGCCCGGGAATACCGGGTGCCGTAGGCTTCTTCTTTTTTTTTTTTGCCTCTGGTTCTGTAGCGTTTCTGGGAGTGCGGGGGCGGCCCAGGGTGGGGGTGACCCCCACCCTCAGCGCCCGCCGCGGTGCCTGGCGCCCCAGCCCGCACCGTGGGGCCTCCTCTTGTCCCGAGCCGTGACACCGCCGCCACGCGGCAGCATGCGTGGCTTCTGGACAGTCAGGTCTCAGACCTAAGGTCTGCTCTGTGGGAGCCGACACGCTGGAGGAAACCTTGAGAGTCTGAGAGGGGAGGGAGTTCCAGAAGAAGGCCAGGATGTCATTTTGAGGGAGTATGTGACCAGAACTCCTCCCGTTGCTTTTGGGGTTCTATGAGCTACACGTAGGAATCTTTGGTGGTGGCACCTGATGTTCGGGGATCCGGAGTCACACCCAGACCTGCTCCACAGGCCTCCTTTTACTTTTCTCTTCGGATTCATTTTTTTTTTTTTTTTTTTTTTTTGAGACAGAGTCTCGGTTTGTTGCCCAGGCTAGAGTGAGTGCCGTGGCGTCAGCCTAGCTCACAGCAACTTCAAACTCCTGGGCTCGAGTGATCCTTCTGCCTCAGCCTCCCGGGTAGCTGGGACTGCAGGCATGCGCCACCATGCCCCGCTAATTTTTTATATATATATCAGTTGGCCAATTAATTTCTTACTATTTATAGTAGAGACGGGGTCTCGCTCTTGCTCAGGCTGGTTTTGAACTCCTGACCTTGAGCAATCCGCCCGCCTCGGCCTCCCAAGTGCTAGGATTACAGGCGTGAGCCACAGCGCCCGGCCGGATTCATTATTTTGAAAAAGTGTCTCTTATCTCTATTATTGCATTTTCTTTTCTCTCTCTTTTCAAGCAGATGATGGGAGTCCAAGTATTAAGGTGACATGTGTTGCCCGTGCCCCCCTCCCCCCCCCGTGTTCTTATTCATTTACCTCTCATGTTGTTCCAGCATATTGTGGGGGCACCAATGTTAAGGTCGGGTGCGTTGCCCTCTCCCAGCCTCCCCCCTCGGGTCAGAGCTTCAAGTGCGCCCATCCCCCAGTCGGTGCGTACCCACCCCATTCCTAATGGATGTGTATGCCCATCCCCTCCCCCCACCCGCCCGACACCCACCCGAAGAAGGTGATTCCTCTGTGTCCACTTAGGTGTCCATCGGTTCGTACCCATTTGCTGGTGAGCGCGAGCACGTGGTGCTCGTGTGTCCATTCTTGGGATACTTGGCTTACTGGAACGGGTTCCAGCTCTGGCCAGGAGAACCACGAGAGGTGCCCCCTCACCGCTGCTCCTCATAGCCGAATAGCACTCCGTGGTGTCCACGCGCCACATTTTATTTACCCACTCGTGGGTCGATGGGCACTCGGGTGGCTTCCAGGTCTTTGCGATTGTGACTTGTGCCCTGACACTAACCCTAACCCTTGCCCAGCCCGTCTCCTCCACGGCCCCTGCCTGACTGACTCCTTCCCGCCCGGCCTATCACCTGTCACCGTCCTCTGCCCCTGCCTGACACGCTCCTCCCCGCCCGGGCCGTCACCGTCCTCGGCCCCTGGCTGACGGGGCTCCTCCGTCGCCTGGGCCTTCCAAGGGCTTGGTGTGGACGCTGGTTCCAGGACGCCCTCCCAGGAACCCGGTAGCAGGGCGGCCGCAGCGTCTCGCGCAACCCAACCGTCCGCCGGCTGGCCGCCGTCGCTAAGTGGCCTGCGGGGGACGTGCTCCCGCTGTGCCGTGGGGGCCCAGCCTGGTGTCTTCTCTGAGGCCCCGCGGCTGCCGCTCCCCGCAAGGGGATAGCCGCGGAGGTGGGGACCGCATCCTCATGGGGACGTATACCCAGCTCTCCACGTCGGATTCCGGGGCTCTCTGTCCTGCCAGAAGGCCCAGCTGGCCTGCGGATCCTTAGAGTGGCAAAAACATCCGAAAACTGAGATTGAGGGTCCGGTGGGTGTCTGCGCTTTTGTGCTGGGCACCCCAGGGAGGCCCGGGGGCTGGCTGGACAACGCGGTCTGCTGGGCGGGGGGGGGGTTAGAGGAGCAACTGATGCCCTTTGCACTTTGGGTAGCAAGAGTCTGAGGTGTCTCTGAGCCCTGTGCCATGTCGGGGGGGGGCGGGGGGGGAAGAGGAGGAGGAGGAGGAGGTGGGAAGGGCCGGGGCCTGCAGTCGTGTTCCCGGGGTGGCAGGGCAAGTGGCTTCTTCCACAGGCTGCTTGGCCTGGGCTCCCTGCACCTGGGCCTTTGGAGGACCGGCCCTGTGCTTGCCAACGCTTCCTGCAGGGACCCAGAGCTGGGAGGTTGCATCTCTCAGCCCTGGGTCGGGCAGAGCCCCAGCGGGCCATGCCCACAACCTCTCTCAGTACCGGTCCCCCAGAAGGCTCCTTGGGGACCAGGATTCTCTTGCGGTGACTCTTTAAGGTCTGGCCCCTGGATGGAGGGGCACCAGGAGTAGAGGAGCAGGAAGGGGAAGGGGGTGGCCATGCGAGGGGACACTTTCAGGCCAAGTCCCAGCTTCAGCCTGATCCTCCTGGGAACCCCGGGGTGTACGTCACACCTCCTGGTTGTCCCGCTCTGAGACAAGGAGCCGGGCTTCGCATTCCCACAGCAGCCAGTCGTGGGCTGAGGACACCTGGGGCGTTGGGAACTCCCTGGCTTCTCCTTGGTTTAACATCTGGAGCTGCTTGTGAATCGTGCCGCCACACACACCCGAGTGCAGGTGTCTTCCGCACAGACTGCGGGCCTCGCTCTTCTGAATGCCGCTAGCTGGCCACCCACCCACGGGTGAACCTGGTCAGGGTACTTTCTCTCAGGGGCAGACTCTTTTCCGGGCGGGCTACCGGTGTCTCTGTTTGCTCCTTTCTTTCTTCCATTTCGGGAAAGTCTTCCTTGCTGGGTGTGGAAATCTCCTATGCCTTCCCTCGCCTATTCTGTCAGCTTTCAAATTCTCTTTCAGTTGCCACCCTCACAGATGGATTAGGAAACTCTTTCCGGTGCACTCATTAGTGAAATGACCTCAAGGAAGCTGGAATCCAATATCTAATCGCCGATTTTTAGCGAGTCCACACGCCAGGGTGGTCGGGGTCCAATGCAGCCCCGGCCAGGCCCAGGCCCCTTGGACCGGGCCACAGGAGGACACAGAGGAGGGTCCCGGCCCCCACGGTAGCGGTGCCGGCAGTTCTCCAAGGGCTTGGGCGTTTTCCAGAGGTAGGAGATGGAGGGGACTGATTTCTTCAGCGCCCCACAAACCACGCCACCCCACCCCACCCCACCCCACCCATGGGACACATCCCCAGAGAGAGATGCCCCATACACTCGCTCCCCTCCCCCTTGCGCTGTGCCCCAGCCCTGGCCCGGGGGAATAGGCGGCAGCCCGCCCACAGGGCGGGGGGCACAGCTGAAAGGGGTTGTGGGGGAGGGCGGCCCCTGGCTGGGGTCAAAGGGCGAGCGCCCGGTGCCGGTGCGCGCGTGCGCAGTCAGCGGCGGCGACGCGCTGGGGGTGGGCAGCGGGTAGGTGAAGGAGGCCAGGCGAGGAGACGAGGGGGGCTGGGAGGGCTCCACCTTGGCGGGACCAGCCGTGGAGGCGCATCTTGTGTGAGTGTGAGTGAGTGAGTGAGTGTGAGTGTGAGTGTGTGTGTATACAGAGACAGCCCCCAACCCCGGCCCGCCGCTCCCTGCCCGCCCCGCCTGTCACCCCCGTCCCTCGGAGCCCGCGGGACCCGGCCGGCGAACTCAACAGGCCCGGCCCGGCGCGGGGCCTGGGGCGGGAGGAGGCGGCGGGGAAGCGCAGAGAGGCTCGGCTTCTTGAGCGGGGCAGGGGCGCCCTCCGCCGTCCACGGCCACACCACCCCGAACGCGCCCGATCCCGTCTGGTCTCGGAAGCTAAGCAGGGTCGGGCCTGGTTAGAACTTGGATGGGAGACCGCCCGGGAATACCGGGTGCCGTAGGCTTCTTCTTTTTTTTTTTTGCCTCTGGTTCTGTAGCGTTTCTGGGAGTGCGGGGGCGGCCCGGGGTGGGGGTGACCCCCACCCTCAGCGCCCGCCGCGGTGCCTGGCGCCCCAGCCCGCACCGTGGGGCCTCCTCTTGTCCCGAGCCGTGACACCGCCGCCACGCGGCAGCATGCGTGGCTTCTGGACAGTCAGGTCTCAGACCTAAGGTCTGCTCTGTGGGAGCCGACACGCTGGAGGAAACCTTGAGAGTCTGAGAGGGGAGGGAGTTCCAGAAGAAGGCCAGGATGTCATTTTGAGGGAGTATGTGACCAGAACTCCTCCCGTTGCTTTTGGGGTTCTATGAGCTACACGTAGGAATCTTTGGTGGTGGCACCTGATGTTCGGGGATCCGGAGTCACACCCAGACCTGCTCCACAGGCCTCCTTTTACTTTTCTCTTCGGATTCATTTTTTTTTTTTTTTTTTTTTTTGAGACAGAGTCTCGGTTTGTTGCCCAGGCTAGAGTGAGTGCCGTGGCGTCAGCCTAGCTCACAGCAACTTCAAACTCCTGGGCTCGAGTGATCCTTCTGCCTCAGCCTCCCGGGTAGCTGGGACTGCAGGCATGCGCCACCATGCCCCGCTAATTTTTTATATATATATCAGTTGGCCAATTAATTTCTTACTATTTATAGTAGAGACGGGGTCTCGCTCTTGCTCAGGCTGGTTTTGAACTCCTGACCTTGAGCAATCCGCCCGCCTCGGCCTCCCAAGTGCTAGGATTACAGGCGTGAGCCACAGCGCCCGGCCGGATTCATTATTTTGAAAAAGTGTCTCTTATCTCTATTATTGCATTTTCTTTTCTCTCTCTTTTCAAGCAGATGATGGGAGTCCAAGTATTAAGGTGACATGTGTTGCCCGTGCCCCCCTCCCCCCCCCGTGTTCTTATTCATTTACCTCTCATGTTGTTCCAGCATATTGTGGGGGCACCAATGTTAAGGTCGGGTGCGTTGCCCTCTCCCAGCCTCCCCCCTCGGGTCAGAGCTTCAAGTGCGCCCATCCCCCAGTCGGTGCGTACCCACCCCATTCCTAATGGATGTGTATGCCCATCCCCTCCCCCCACCCGCCCGACACCCACCCGAAGAAGGTGATTCCTCTGTGTCCACTTAGGTGTCCATCGGTTCGTACCCATTTGCTGGTGAGCGCGAGCACGTGGTGCTCGTGTGTCCATTCTTGGGATACTTGGCTTACTGGAACGGGTTCCAGCTCTGGCCAGGAGAACCACGAGAGGTGCCCCCTCACCGCTGCTCCTCATAGCCGAATAGCACTCCGTGGTGTCCACGCGCCACATTTTATTTACCCACTCGTGGGTCGATGGGCACTCGGGTGGCTTCCAGGTCTTTGCGATTGTGACTTGTGCCCTGACACTAACCCTAACCCTTACCCAGCCCGTCTCCTCCACGGCCCCTGCCTGACTGACTCCTTCCCGCCCGGCCTATCACCTGTCACCGTCCTCTGCCCCTGCCTGACACGCTCCTCCCCGCCCGGGCCGTCACCGTCCTCGGCCCCTGCCTGACGGGGCTCCTCCGTCGCCTGGGCCTTCCAAGGGCTTGGTGTGGACGCTGGTTCCAGGACGCCCTCCCAGGAACCCGGTAGCAGGGCGGCCGCAGCGTCTCGCGCAACCCAACCGTCCGCCGGCTGGCCGCCGTCGCTAAGTGGCCTGCGGGGGACGTGCTCCCGCTGTGCCGTGGGGGCCCAGCCTGGTGTCTTCTCTGAGGCCCCGCGGCTGCCGCTCCCCGCAAGGGGATAGCCGCGGAGGTGGGGACCGCCTCCTCATGGGGATGTATACCCAGCTCTCCACGTCGGATTCCGGGGCTCTCTGTCCTGCCAGAAGGCCCAGCTGGCCTGCGGATCCTTAGAGTGGCAAAAACATCCGAAAACTGAGATTGAGGGTCCGGTGGGTGTCTGCACTTTTGTGCTGGGCACCCCAGGGAGGCCCGGGGGCTGACTGGACAACGCGGTCTGCTGGGCTGGGGGGGGGGTTTGGAGGAGCAACTGATGCCCTTTGCACTTTGGGTAGCAAGTGTCTGAGGTGTCTCTGGGCCCTGTGCCATGTGGGGGCGGGGGCGGGGGCGGGGTGGGAGGAGGAGGAGGAGGAGGAGGAGGAGGAGGAGGTGGAGGAGGAGGAGGTGGGAAGGGCCGTGGCCTGCAGTCGTGTTCCCCGGGGTGGCACAGCATGTGGCTTCTTCCACAGGCTGCTTGGCCTGGGCTCCCTGCACCTGGGCCTTTGGAGGACTGGCCCTGTGCTTGCCAACACTTCCTGCAGGGACCCAGAGCTGGGAGGTTGCATCTCTCAGCCCTGGGTCGGGCAGAGCCCCAGCGGGCCATGCCCACAACCTCTCTCAGCAGGGGTCCCCCAGAAGGCTCCTTTGGGACCAGGATTCTCTTGCGGGTGACTCTTTAAGGTCTGGCCCCTGGATGGAGGGGCACCAGGAGTAGAGGAGCAGGAAGGGGAAGGGGGTGGCCATGCGAGGGGACACTTTGAGGCCAAGTCCCAGCTTCAGCCTGATCCTCCTGGGAACCCCGGGGTGGACATCACACCTCCTGGTTGCCCCGCTCTGAGACAAGGAGCCGGGCTTCGCATTCCCACAGCAGCCAGTCGTGGGCTGAGGACACCTGGGGCGTTGGGAACTCCCTGGCTTCTCCTTGGTTTAACATCTGGAGCTGCTTGTGAATTGTGCCGCCACACACACCCGAGTGCAGGTGTCTTCTGCACAGACTGCGGGCCTCGCTCTTCTGAATGCCGCTAGCTCGCGACCCACCCACGGGTGAACCTGGTCAGGGTACTTTCTCTCGGGGGCAGACTCTCATCCGGGCGGGCTACCGGTGTCTCTGTTTGCTCCTTTCTTTCTTCCATTTCGGGAAAGGCTTCCTTACTGGGTGTGGAAATCTCCTATGCCTTTCCTCGCCTATTCTGTCAGCTCTAAAATTCTCTTTCGGTTGCCACCCTCACAGATGGATTAGGAAACTCTTTGCGGTGCACTCATTAGTGAAATGACCTCAATGACGCTGGAATCCAATATCTAATCGCCGATTTTTAGCGAGTCCACACGCCAGGGTGGTTGGGGTCCAATGCAGCCCCGGCCAGGCCCAGGCCCCTTGGACTGGGCCACAGGAGGACACAGAGGAGGGTCCCGGCCCCCACGGTAGCGGTGCGGGCAGTTCTCCAAGGGCTTGGGTGTTTTCCAGAGGGAGGAGATGGAGGGGACTGATTTCTTCAGCGCCCCACAAACCACGCCACCCCACCCCACCCATGGGACACATCCCGAGAGAGAGAGAGACGCCCCATACACTGGCTCCCCTCCCCCGTGCGCTGTGCCCCAGCCCTGGCCCCGGGGAATAGGCGGCCGCCGGGCCACAGGGTGGGGGCGCAGCTGAAAGGGGTTGTGGGGGAGGGCCGCCCCTGGCTGGGGTCAAAGGGCGAGCCCCCCGCCCCTCCCGCCCGTGCGCAGTCAGCGGCCCCGGCGCGCTGGGGGTGGGGGGCGGGGAGGTGAAGGAGGCCAGGCAAGGAGAGGAGGGGGGCTTGAAGGTCTCCACCTTGGCGGGTCCAGCCGTGGAGGCGCATCTTGTGTGAGTGTGAGTGTGAGTGAGTGAGTGTGAGTGTGAGTGTGTGTGTATACAGAGACAGCCCCCAACCCCGGCCCGCCGCTCCCTGCCCGCCCCGCCTGTCACCCCCGTCCCTCGGAGCCCGCGGGACCCGGCCGGCGAACTCAACAGGCCCGGCCCGGCGCGGGGCCTGGGGCGGGAGGAGGCGGCGGGGAAGCGCAGAGAGGCTCGGCTTCTTGAGCGGGGCAGGGGCGCCCTCCGCCGTCCACGGCCACACCACCCCGAACGCGCCCGATCCCGTCTGGTCTCGGAAGCTAAGCAGGGTCGGGCCTGGTTAGAACTTGGATGGGAGACCGCCCGGGAATACCGGGTGCCGTAGGCTTCTTCTTTTTTTTTTTTGCCTCTGGTTCTGTAGCGTTTCTGGGAGTGCGGGGGCGGCCCGGGGTGGGGGTGACCCCCACCCTCAGCGCCCGCCGTGGTGCCTGGCGCCCCAGCCCGCACCGTGGGGCCTCCTCTTGTCCCGAGCCGTGACACCGCCGCCACGCGGCAGCATGCGTGGCTTCTGGACAGTCAGGTCTCAGACCTAAGGTCTGCTCTGTGGGAGCCGACACGCTGGAGGAAACCTTGAGAGTCTGAGAGGGGAGGGAGTTCCAGAAGAAGGCCAGGATGTCATTTTGAGGGAGTATGTGACCAGAACTCCTCCCGTTGCTTTTGGGGTTCTATGAGCTACACGTAGGAATCTTTGGTGGTGGCACCTGATGTTCGGGGATCCGGAGTCACACCCAGACCTGCTCCACAGGCCTCCTTTTACTTTTCTCTTCGGATTCATTTTTTTTTTTTTTTTTTTTTTTGAGACAGAGTCTCGGTTTGTTGCCCAGGCTAGAGTGAGTGCCGTGGCGTCAGCCTAGCTCACAGCAACTTCAAACTCCTGGGCTCGAGTGATCCTTCTGCCTCAGCCTCCCGGGTAGCTGGGACTGCAGGCATGCGCCACCATGCCCCGCTAATTTTTTATATATATATCAGTTGGCCAATTAATTTCTTACTATTTATAGTAGAGACGGGGTCTCGCTCTTGCTCAGGCTGGTTTTGAACTCCTGACCTTGAGCAATCCGCCCGCCTCGGCCTCCCAAGTGCTAGGATTACAGGCGTGAGCCACAGCGCCCGGCCGGATTCATTATTTTGAAAAAGTGTCTCTTATCTCTATTATTGCATTTTCTTTTCTCTCTCTTTTCAAGCAGATGATGGGAGTCCAAGTATTAAGGTGACATGTGTTGCCCGTGCCCCCCTCCCCCCCCCGTGTTCTTATTCATTTACCTCTCATGTTGTTCCAGCATATTGTGGGGGCACCAATGTTAAGGTCGGGTGCGTTGCCCTCTCCCAGCCTCCCCCCTCGGGTCAGAGCTTCAAGTGCGCCCATCCCCCAGTCGGTGCGTACCCACCCCATTCCTAATGGATGTGTATGCCCATCCCCTCCCCCCACCCGCCCGACACCCACCCGAAGAAGGTGATTCCTCTGTGTCCACTTAGGTGTCCATCGGTTCGTACCCATTTGCTGGTGAGCGCGAGCACGTGGTGCTCGTGTGTCCATTCTTGGGATACTTGGCTTACTGGAACGGGTTCCAGCTCTGGCCAGGAGAACCACGAGAGGTGCCCCCTCACCGCTGCTCCTCATAGCCGAATAGCACTCCGTGGTGTCCACGCGCCACATTTTATTTACCCACTCGTGGGTCGATGGGCACTCGGGTGGCTTCCAGGTCTTTGCGATTGTGACTTGTGCCCTGACACTAACCCTAACCCTTGCCCAGCCCGTCTCCTCCACGGCCCCTGCCTGACTGACTCCTTCCCGCCCGGCCTATCACCTGTCACCGTCCTCTGCCCCTGCCTGACACGCTCCTCCCCGCCCGGGCCGTCACCGTCCTCGGCCCCTGCCTGACGGGGCTCCTCCGTCGCCTGGGCCTTCCAAGGGCTTGGTGTGGACGCTGGTTCCAGGACGCCCTCCCAGGAACCCGGTAGCAGGGCGGCCGCAGCGTCTCGCGCAACCCAACCGTCCGCCGGCTGGCCGCCGTCGCTAAGTGGCCTGCGGGGGACGTGCTCCCGCTGTGCCGTGGGGGCCCAGCCTGGTGTCTTCTCTGAGGCCCCGCGGCTGCCGCTCCCCGCAAGGGGATAGCCGCGGAGGTGGGGACCGCCTCCTCATGGGGATGTATACCCAGCTCTCCACGTCGGATTCCGGGGCTCTCTGTCCTGCCAGAAGGCCCAGCTGGCCTGCGGATCCTTAGAGTGGCAAAAACATCCGAAAACTGAGATTGAGGGTCCGGTGGGTGTCTGCACTTTTGTGCTGGGCACCCCAGGGAGGCCCGGGGGCTGGCTGGACAACGCGGTCTGCTGGGCTGGGGGGGGGGTTTGGAGGAGCAACTGATGCCCTTTGCACTTTGGGTAGCAAGTGTCTGAGGTGTCTCTGGGCCCTGTGCCATGTGGGGGCGGGGGCGGGGGCGGGGTGGGAGGAGGAGGAGGAGGAGGAGGAGGAGGAGGAGGAGGAGGTGGAGGAGGAGGAGGTGGGAAGGGCCGTGGCCTGCAGTCGTGTTCCCCGGGGTGGCACAGCATGTGGCTTCTTCCACAGGCTGCTTGGCCTGGGCTCCCTGCACCTGGGCCTTTGGAGGACTGGCCCTGTGCTTGCCAACACTTCCTGCAGGGACCCAGAGCTGGGAGGTTGCATCTCTCAGCCCTGGGTCGGGCAGAGCCCCAGCGGGCCATGCCCACAACCTCTCTCAGCAGGGGTCCCCCAGAAGGCTCCTTTGGGACCAGGATTCTCTTGCGGGTGACTCTTTAAGGTCTGGCCCCTGGATGGAGGGGCACCAGGAGTAGAGGAGCAGGAAGGGGAAGGGGGTGGCCATGCGAGGGGACACTTTGAGGCCAAGTCCCAGCTTCAGCCTGATCCTCCTGGGAACCCCGGGGTGGACATCACACCTCCTGGTTGCCCCGCTCTGAGACAAGGAGCCGGGCTTCGCATTCCCACAGCAGCCAGTCGTGGGCTGAGGACACCTGGGGCGTTGGGAACTCCCTGGCTTCTCCTTGGTTTAACATCTGGAGCTGCTTGTGAATTGTGCCGCCACACACACCCGAGTGCAGGTGTCTTCTGCACAGACTGCGGGCCTCGCTCTTCTGAATGCCGCTAGCTCGCGACCCACCCACGGGTGAACCTGGTCAGGGTACTTTCTCTCGGGGGCAGACTCTCATCCGGGCGGGCTACCGGTGTCTCTGTTTGCTCCTTTCTTTCTTCCATTTCGGGAAAGGCTTCCTTACTGGGTGTGGAAATCTCCTATGCCTTTCCTCGCCTATTCTGTCAGCTCTAAAATTCTCTTTCGGTTGCCACCCTCACAGATGGATTAGGAAACTCTTTGCGGTGCACTCATTAGTGAAATGACCTCAATGACGCTGGAATCCAATATCTAATCGCCGATTTTTAGCGAGTCCACACGCCAGGGTGGTTGGGGTCCAATGCAGCCCCGGCCAGGCCCAGGCCCCTTGGACTGGGCCACAGGAGGACACAGAGGAGGGTCCCGGCCCCCACGGTAGCGGTGCGGGCAGTTCTCCAAGGGCTTGGGTGTTTTCCAGAGGGAGGAGATGGAGGGGACTGATTTCTTCAGCGCCCCACAAACCACGCCACCCCACCCCACCCATGGGACACATCCCGAGAGAGAGAGAGACGCCCCATACACTGGCTCCCCTCCCCCGTGCGCTGTGCCCCAGCCCTGGCCCCGGGGAATAGGCGGCCGCCGGGCCACAGGGTGGGGGCGCAGCTGAAAGGGGTTGTGGGGGAGGGCCGCCCCTGGCTGGGGTCAAAGGGCGAGCCCCCCGCCCCTCCCGCCCGTGCGCAGTGAGCGGCCCCGGCGCGCTGGGGGTGGGGGGCGGGGAGGTGAAGGAGGCCAGGCAAGGAGAGGAGGGGGGCTTGAAGGTCTCCACCTTGGCGGGTCCAGCCGTGGAGGCGCATCTTGTGTGAGTGTGAGTGTGAGTGAGTGAGTGTGAGTGTGAGTGTGTGTGTATACAGAGACAGCCCCCAACCCCGGCCCGCCGCTCCCTGCCCGCCCCGCCTGTCACCCCCGTCCCTCGGAGCCCGCGGGACCCGGCCGGCGAACTCAACAGGCCCGGCCCGGCGCGGGGCCTGGGGCGGGAGGAGGCGGCGGGGAAGCGCAGAGAGGCTCGGCTTCTTGAGCGGGGCAGGGGCGCCCTCCGCCGTCCACGGCCACACCACCCCGAACGCGCCCGATCCCGTCTGGTCTCGGAAGCTAAGCAGGGTCGGGCCTGGTTAGAACTTGGATGGGAGACCGCCCGGGAATACCGGGTGCCGTAGGCTTCTTCTTTTTTTTTTTTGCCTCTGGTTCTGTAGCGTTTCTGGGAGTGCGGGGGCGGCCCGGGGTGGGGGTGACCCCCACCCTCAGCGCCCGCCGCGGTGCCTGGCGCCCCAGCCCGCACCGTGGGGCCTCCTCTTGTCCCGAGCCGTGACACCGCCGCCACGCGGCAGCATGCGTGGCTTCTGGACAGTCAGGTCTCAGACCTAAGGTCTGCTCTGTGGGAGCCGACACGCTGGAGGAAACCTTGAGAGTCTGAGAGGGGAGGGAGTTCCAGAAGAAGGCCAGGATGTCATTTTGAGGGAGTATGTGACCAGAACTCCTCCCGTTGCTTTTGGGGTTCTATGAGCTACACGTAGGAATCTTTGGTGGTGGCACCTGATGTTCGGGGATCCGGAGTCACACCCAGACCTGCTCCACAGGCCTCCTTTTACTTTTCTCTTCGGATTCATTTTTTTTTTTTTTTTTTTTTTTGAGACAGAGTCTCGGTTTGTTGCCCAGGCTAGAGTGAGTGCCGTGGCGTCAGCCTAGCTCACAGCAACTTCAAACTCCTGGGCTCGAGTGATCCTTCTGCCTCAGCCTCCCGGGTAGCTGGGACTGCAGGCATGCGCCACCATGCCCCGCTAATTTTTTATATATATATCAGTTGGCCAATTAATTTCTTACTATTTATAGTAGAGACGGGGTCTCGCTCTTGCTCAGGCTGGTTTTGAACTCCTGACCTTGAGCAATCCGCCCGCCTCGGCCTCCCAAGTGCTAGGATTACAGGCGTGAGCCACAGCGCCCGGCCGGATTCATTATTTTGAAAAAGTGTCTCTTATCTCTATTATTGCATTTTCTTTTCTCTCTCTTTTCAAGCAGATGATGGGAGTCCAAGTATTAAGGTGACATGTGTTGCCCGTGCCCCCCTCCCCCCCCCGTGTTCTTATTCATTTACCTCTCATGTTGTTCCAGCATATTGTGGGGGCACCAATGTTAAGGTCGGGTGCGTTGCCCTCTCCCAGCCTCCCCCCTCGGGTCAGAGCTTCAAGTGCGCCCATCCCCCAGTCGGTGCGTACCCACCCCATTCCTAATGGATGTGTATGCCCATCCCCTCCCCCCACCCGCCCGACACCCACCCGAAGAAGGTGATTCCTCTGTGTCCACTTAGGTGTCCATCGGTTCGTACCCATTTGCTGGTGAGCGCGAGCACGTGGTGCTCGTGTGTCCATTCTTGGGATACTTGGCTTACTGGAACGGGTTCCAGCTCTGGCCAGGAGAACCACGAGAGGTGCCCCCTCACCGCTGCTCCTCATAGCCGAATAGCACTCCGTGGTGTCCACGCGCCACATTTTATTTACCCACTCGTGGGTCGATGGGCACTCGGGTGGCTTCCAGGTCTTTGCGATTGTGACTTGTGCCCTGACACTAACCCTAACCCTTGCCCAGCCCGTCTCCTCCACGGCCCCTGCCTGACTGACTCCTTCCCGCCCGGCCTATCACCTGTCACCGTCCTCTGCCCCTGCCTGACACGCTCCTCCCCGCCCGGGCCGTCACCGTCCTCGGCCCCTGCCTGACGGGGCTCCTCCGTCGCCTGGGCCTTCCAAGGGCTTGGTGTGGACGCTGGTTCCAGGACGCCCTCCCAGGAACCCGGTAGCAGGGCGGCCGCAGCGTCTCGCGCAACCCAACCGTCCGCCGGCTGGCCGCCGTCGCTAAGTGGCCTGCGGGGGACGTGCTCCCGCTGTGCCGTGGGGGCCCAGCCTGGTGTCTTCT
Organism: Microcebus murinus; assembly: GCF_040939455.1. NCBI lineage: Eukaryota > Metazoa > Chordata > Mammalia > Primates > Cheirogaleidae > Microcebus > Microcebus murinus. The sequence continues at coordinate 247,254 of NW_027438969.1, read as the reverse complement.
CTGAGGCCCCGCGGCTGCCGCTCCCCGCAAGGGGATAGCCGCGGAGGTGGGGACCGCATCCTCATGGGGACGTATACCCAGCTCTCCACGTCGGATTCCGGGGCTCTCTGTCCTGCCAGAAGGCCCAGCTGGCCTGCGGATCCTTAGAGTGGCAAAAACATCCGAAAACTGAGATTGAGGGTCCGGTGGGTGTCTGCGCTTTTGTGCTGGGCACCCCAGGGAGGCCCGGGGGCTGGCTGGACAACGCGGTCTGCTGGGCGGGGGGGGGGGTTAGAGGAGCAACTGATGCCCTTTGCACTTTGGGTAGCAAGAGTCTGAGGTGTCTCTGAGCCCTGTGCCATGTCGGGGGGGGGGGCGGGGGGGGAAGAGGAGGAGGAGGAGGAGGTGGGAAGGGCCGGGGCCTGCAGTCGTGTTCCCGGGGTGGCAGGGCAAGTGGCTTCTTCCACAGGCTGCTTGGCCTGGGCTCCCTGCACCTGGGCCTTTGGAGGACCGGCCCTGTGCTTGCCAACGCTTCCTGCAGGGACCCAGAGCTGGGAGGTTGCATCTCTCAGCCCTGGGTCGGGCAGAGCCCCAGCGGGCCATGCCCACAACCTCTCTCAGTACCGGTCCCCCAGAAGGCTCCTTGGGGACCAGGATTCTCTTGCGGTGACTCTTTAAGGTCTGGCCCCTGGATGGAGGGGCACCAGGAGTAGAGGAGCAGGAAGGGGAAGGGGGTGGCCATGCGAGGGGACACTTTCAGGCCAAGTCCCAGCTTCAGCCTGATCCTCCTGGGAACCCCGGGGTGTACGTCACACCTCCTGGTTGTCCCGCTCTGAGACAAGGAGCCGGGCGTCGCATTCCCACAGCAGCCAGTCGTGGGCTGAGGACACCTGGGGCGTTGGGAACTCCCTGGCTTCTCCTTGGTTTAACATCTGGAGCTGCTTGTGAATCGTGCCGCCACACACACCCGAGTGCAGGTGTCTTCCGCACAGACTGCGGGCCTCGCTCTTCTGAATGCCGCTAGCTGGCCACCCACCCACGGGTGAACCTGGTCAGGGTACTTTCTCTCAGGGGCAGACTCTTTTCCGGGCGGGCTACCGGTGTCTCTGTTTGCTCCTTTCTTTCTTCCATTTCGGGAAAGTCTTCCTTGCTGGGTGTGGAAATCTCCTATGCCTTCCCTCGCCTATTCTGTCAGCTTTCAAATTCTCTTTCAGTTGCCACCCTCACAGATGGATTAGGAAACTCTTTCCGGTGCACTCATTAGTGAAATGACCTCAAGGAAGCTGGAATCCAATATCTAATCGCCGATTTTTAGCGAGTCCACACGCCAGGGTGGTCGGGGTCCAATGCAGCCCCGGCCAGGCCCAGGCCCCTTGGACCGGGCCACAGGAGGACACAGAGGAGGGTCCCGGCCCCCACGGTAGCGGTGCCGGCAGTTCTCCAAGGGCTTGGGCGTTTTCCAGAGGTAGGAGATGGAGGGGACTGATTTCTTCAGCGCCCCACAAACCACGCCACCCCACCCCACCCCACCCCACCCATGGGACACATCCCCAGAGAGAGATGCCCCATACACTCGCTCCCCTCCCCCTTGCGCTGTGCCCCAGCCCTGGCCCGGGGGAATAGGCGGCAGCCCGCCCACAGGGCGGGGGGCACAGCTGAAAGGGGTTGTGGGGGAGGGCGGCCCCTGGCTGGGGTCAAAGGGCGAGCGCCCGGTGCCGGTGCGCGCGTGCGCAGTCAGCGGCGGCGACGCGCTGGGGGTGGGCAGCGGGTAGGTGAAGGAGGCCAGGCGAGGAGACGAGGGGGGCTGGGAGGGCTCCACCTTGGCGGGTCCAGCCGTGGAGGCGCATCTTGTGTGAGTGTGAGTGAGTGAGTGAGTGTGAGTGTGAGTGTGTGTGTATACAGAGACAGCCCCCAACCCCGGCCCGCCGCTCCCTGCCCGCCCCGCCTGTCACCCCCGTCCCTCGGAGCCCGCGGGACCCGGCCGGCGAACTCAACAGGCCCGGCCCGGCGCGGGGCCTGGGGCGGGAGGAGGCGGCGGGGAAGCGCAGAGAGGCTCGGCTTCTTGAGCGGGGCAGGGGCGCCCTCCGCCGTCCACGGCCACACCACCCCGAACGCGCCCGATCCCGTCTGGTCTCGGAAGCTAAGCAGGGTCGGGCCTGGTTAGAACTTGGATGGGAGACCGCCCGGGAATACCGGGTGCCGTAGGCTTCTTCTTTTTTTTTTTTGCCTCTGGTTCTGTAGCGTTTCTGGGAGTGCGGGGGCGGCCCGGGGTGGGGGTGACCCCCACCCTCAGCGCCCGCCGCGGTGCCTGGCGCCCCAGCCCGCACCGTGGGGCCTCCTCTTGTCCCGAGCCGTGACACCGCCGCCACGCGGCAGCATGCGTGGCTTCTGGACAGTCAGGTCTCAGACCTAAGGTCTGCTCTGTGGGAGCCGACACGCTGGAGGAAACCTTGAGAGTCTGAGAGGGGAGGGAGTTCCAGAAGAAGGCCAGGATGTCATTTTGAGGGAGTATGTGACCAGAACTCCTCCCGTTGCTTTTGGGGTTCTATGAGCTACACGTAGGAATCTTTGGTGGTGGCACCTGATGTTCGGGGATCCGGAGTCACACCCAGACCTGCTCCACAGGCCTCCTTTTACTTTTCTCTTCGGATTCATTTTTTTTTTTTTTTTTTTTTGAGACAGAGTCTCGGTTTGTTGCCCAGGCTAGAGTGAGTGCCGTGGCGTCAGCCTAGCTCACAGCAACTTCAAACTCCTGGGCTCGAGTGATCCTTCTGCCTCAGCCTCCCGGGTAGCTGGGACTGCAGGCATGCGCCACCATGCCCCGCTAATTTTTTATATATATATCAGTTGGCCAATTAATTTCTTACTATTTATAGTAGAGACGGGGTCTCGCTCTTGCTCAGGCTGGTTTTGAACTCCTGACCTTGAGCAATCCGCCCGCCTCGGCCTCCCAAGTGCTAGGATTACAGGCGTGAGCCACAGCGCCCGGCCGGATTCATTATTTTGAAAAAGTGTCTCTTATCTCTATTATTGCATTTTCTTTTCTCTCTCTTTTCAAGCAGATGATGGGAGTCCAAGTATTAAGGTGACATGTGTTGCCCGTGCCCCCCTCCCCCCCCCGTGTTCTTATTCATTTACCTCTCATGTTGTTCCAGCATATTGTGGGGGCACCAATGTTAAGGTCGGGTGCGTTGCCCTCTCCCAGCCTCCCCCCTCGGGTCAGAGCTTCAAGTGCGCCCATCCCCCAGTCGGTGCGTACCCACCCCATTCCTAATGGATGTGTATGCCCATCCCCTCCCCCCACCCGCCCGACACCCACCCGAAGAAGGTGATTCCTCTGTGTCCACTTAGGTGTCCATCGGTTCGTACCCATTTGCTGGTGAGCGCGAGCACGTGGTGCTCGTGTGTCCATTCTTGGGATACTTGGCTTACTGGAACGGGTTCCAGCTCTGGCCAGGAGAACCACGAGAGGTGCCCCCTCACCGCTGCTCCTCATAGCCGAATAGCACTCCGTGGTGTCCACGCGCCACATTTTATTTACCCACTCGTGGGTCGATGGGCACTCGGGTGGCTTCCAGGTCTTTGCGATTGTGACTTGTGCCCTGACACTAACCCTAACCCTTACCCAGCCCGTCTCCTCCACGGCCCCTGCCTGACTGACTCCTTCCCGCCCGGCCTATCACCTGTCACCGTCCTCTGCCCCTGCCTGACACGCTCCTCCCCGCCCGGGCCGTCACCGTCCTCGGCCCCTGCCTGACGGGGCTCCTCCGTCGCCTGGGCCTTCCAAGGGCTTGGTGTGGACGCTGGTTCCAGGACGCCCTCCCAGGAACCCGGTAGCAGGGCGGCCGCAGCGTCTCGCGCAACCCAACCGTCCGCCGGCTGGCCGCCGTCGCTAAGTGGCCTGCGGGGGACGTGCTCCCGCTGTGCCGTGGGGGCCCAGCCTGGTGTCTTCTCTGAGGCCCCGCGGCTGCCGCTCCCCGCAAGGGGATAGCCGCGGAGGTGGGGACCGCCTCCTCATGGGGATGTATACCCAGCTCTCCACGTCGGATTCCGGGGCTCTCTGTCCTGCCAGAAGGCCCAGCTGGCCTGCGGATCCTTAGAGTGGCAAAAACATCCGAAAACTGAGATTGAGGGTCCGGTGGGTGTCTGCACTTTTGTGCTGGGCACCCCAGGGAGGCCCGGGGGCTGACTGGACAACGCGGTCTGCTGGGCTGGGGGGGGGTTTGGAGGAGCAACTGATGCCCTTTGCACTTTGGGTAGCAAGTGTCTGAGGTGTCTCTGGGCCCTGTGCCATGTGGGGGCGGGGGCGGGGGCGGGGTGGGAGGAGGAGGAGGAGGAGGAGGAGGAGGAGGAGGAGGAGGTGGAGGAGGAGGAGGTGGGAAGGGCCGTGGCCTGCAGTCGTGTTCCCCGGGGTGGCACAGCATGTGGCTTCTTCCACAGGCTGCTTGGCCTGGGCTCCCTGCACCTGGGCCTTTGGAGGACTGGCCCTGTGCTTGCCAACACTTCCTGCAGGGACCCAGAGCTGGGAGGTTGCATCTCTCAGCCCTGGGTCGGGCAGAGCCCCAGCGGGCCATGCCCACAACCTCTCTCAGCAGGGGTCCCCCAGAAGGCTCCTTTGGGACCAGGATTCTCTTGCGGGTGACTCTTTAAGGTCTGGCCCCTGGATGGAGGGGCACCAGGAGTAGAGGAGCAGGAAGGGGAAGGGGGTGGCCATGCGAAGGGACACTTTGAGGCCAAGTCCCAGCTTCAGCCTGATCCTCCTGGGAACCCCGGGGTGGACATCACACCTCCTGGTTGCCCCGCTCTGAGACAAGGAGCCGGGCTTCGCATTCCCACAGCAGCCAGTCGTGGGCTGAGGACACCTGGGGCGTTGGGAACTCCCTGGCTTCTCCTTGGTTTAACATCTGGAGCTGCTTGTGAATTGTGCCGCCACACACACCCGAGTGCAGGTGTCTTCTGCACAGACTGCGGGCCTCGCTCTTCTGAATGCCGCTAGCTCGCGACCCACCCACGGGTGAACCTGGTCAGGGTACTTTCTCTCGGGGGCAGACTCTCATCCGGGCGGGCTACCGGTGTCTCTGTTTGCTCCTTTCTTTCTTCCATTTCGGGAAAGGCTTCCTTACTGGGTGTGGAAATCTCCTATGCCTTTCCTCGCCTATTCTGTCAGCTCTAAAATTCTCTTTCGGTTGCCACCCTCACAGATGGATTAGGAAACTCTTTGCGGTGCACTCATTAGTGAAATGACCTCAATGACGCTGGAATCCAATATCTAATCGCCGATTTTTAGCGAGTCCACACGCCAGGGTGGTTGGGGTCCAATGCAGCCCCGGCCAGGCCCAGGCCCCTTGGACTGGGCCACAGGAGGACACAGAGGAGGGTCCCGGCCCCCACGGTAGCGGTGCGGGCAGTTCTCCAAGGGCTTGGGTGTTTTCCAGAGGGAGGAGATGGAGGGGACTGATTTCTTCAGCGCCCCACAAACCACGCCACCCCACCCCACCCATGGGACACATCCCCCGAGAGAGAGAGAGAGACGCCCCATACACTGGCTCCCCTCCCCCGTGCGCTGTGCCCCAGCCCTGGCCCCGGGGAATAGGCGGCCGCCGGGCCACAGGGTGGGGGGCGCAGCTGAAAGGGGTTGTGGGGGAGGGCCGCCCCTGGCTGGGGTCAAAGGGCGAGCCCCCCGCCCCTCCCGCCCGTGCGCAGTCAGCGGCCCCGGCGCGCTGGGGGTGGGGGGCGGGGAGGTGAAGGAGGCCAGGCAAGGAGAGGAGGGGGGCTTGAAGGTCTCCACCTTGGCGGGTCCAGCCGTGGAGGCGCATCTTGTGTGAGTGTGAGTGTGAGTGAGTGAGTGTGAGTGTGAGTGTGTGTGTATACAGAGACAGCCCCCAACCCCGGCCCGCCGCTCCCTGCCCGCCCCGCCTGTCACCCCCGTCCCTCGGAGCCCGCGGGACCCGGCCGGCGAACTCAACAGGCCCGGCCCGGCGCGGGGCCTGGGGCGGGAGGAGGCGGCGGGGAAGCGCAGAGAGGCTCGGCTTCTTGAGCGGGGCAGGGGCGCCCTCCGCCGTCCACGGCCACACCACCCCGAACGCGCCCGATCCCGTCTGGTCTCGGAAGCTAAGCAGGGTCGGGCCTGGTTAGAACTTGGATGGGAGACCGCCCGGGAATACCGGGTGCCGTAGGCTTCTTCTTTTTTTTTTTTGCCTCTGGTTCTGTAGCGTTTCTGGGAGTGCGGGGGCGGCCCGGGGTGGGGGTGACCCCCACCCTCAGCGCCCGCCGCGGTGCCTGGCGCCCCAGCCCGCACCGTGGGGCCTCCTCTTGTCCCGAGCCGTGACACCGCCGCCACGCGGCAGCATGCGTGGCTTCTGGACAGTCAGGTCTCAGACCTAAGGTCTGCTCTGTGGGAGCCGACACGCTGGAGGAAACCTTGAGAGTCTGAGAGGGGAGGGAGTTCCAGAAGAAGGCCAGGATGTCATTTTGAGGGAGTATGTGACCAGAACTCCTCCCGTTGCTTTTGGGGTTCTATGAGCTACACGTAGGAATCTTTGGTGGTGGCACCTGATGTTCGGGGATCCGGAGTCACACCCAGACCTGCTCCACAGGCCTCCTTTTACTTTTCTCTTCGGATTCATTTTTTTTTTTTTTTTTTTTTTGAGACAGAGTCTCGGTTTGTTGCCCAGGCTAGAGTGAGTGCCGTGGCGTCAGCCTAGCTCACAGCAACTTCAAACTCCTGGGCTCGAGTGATCCTTCTGCCTCAGCCTCCCGGGTAGCTGGGACTGCAGGCATGCGCCACCATGCCCCGCTAATTTTTTATATATATATCAGTTGGCCAATTAATTTCTTACTATTTATAGTAGAGACGGGGTCTCGCTCTTGCTCAGGCTGGTTTTGAACTCCTGACCTTGAGCAATCCGCCCGCCTCGGCCTCCCAAGTGCTAGGATTACAGGCGTGAGCCACAGCGCCCGGCCGGATTCATTATTTTGAAAAAGTGTCTCTTATCTCTATTATTGCATTTTCTTTTCTCTCTCTTTTCAAGCAGATGATGGGAGTCCAAGTATTAAGGTGACATGTGTTGCCCGTGCCCCCCTCCCCCCCCCGTGTTCTTATTCATTTACCTCTCATGTTGTTCCAGCATATTGTGGGGGCACCAATGTTAAGGTCGGGTGCGTTGCCCTCTCCCAGCCTCCCCCCTCGGGTCAGAGCTTCAAGTGCGCCCATCCCCCAGTCGGTGCGTACCCACCCCATTCCTAATGGATGTGTATGCCCATCCCCTCCCCCCACCCGCCCGACACCCACCCGAAGAAGGTGATTCCTCTGTGTCCACTTAGGTGTCCATCGGTTCGTACCCATTTGCTGGTGAGCGCGAGCACGTGGTGCTCGTGTGTCCATTCTTGGGATACTTGGCTTACTGGAACGGGTTCCAGCTCTGGCCAGGAGAACCACGAGAGGTGCCCCCTCACCGCTGCTCCTCATAGCCGAATAGCACTCCGTGGTGTCCACGCGCCACATTTTATTTACCCACTCGTGGGTCGATGGGCACTCGGGTGGCTTCCAGGTCTTTGCGATTGTGACTTGTGCCCTGACACTAACCCTAACCCTTGCCCAGCCCGTCTCCTCCACGGCCCCTGCCTGACTGACTCCTTCCCGCCCGGCCTATCACCTGTCACCGTCCTCTGCCCCTGCCTGACACGCTCCTCCCCGCCCGGGCCGTCACCGTCCTCGGCCCCTGCCTGACGGGGCTCCTCCGTCGCCTGGGCCTTCCAAGGGCTTGGTGTGGACGCTGGTTCCAGGACGCCCTCCCAGGAACCCGGTAGCAGGGCGGCCGCAGCGTCTCGCGCAACCCAACCGTCCGCCGGCTGGCCGCCGTCGCTAAGTGGCCTGCGGGGGACGTGCTCCCGCTGTGCCGTGGGGGCCCAGCCTGGTGTCTTCTCTGAGGCCCCGCGGCTGCCGCTCCCCGCAAGGGGATAGCCGCGGAGGTGGGGACCGCATCCTCATGGGGACGTATACCCAGCTCTCCACGTCGGATTCCGGGGCTCTCTGTCCTGCCAGAAGGCCCAGCTGGCCTGCGGATCCTTAGAGTGGCAAAAACATCCGAAAACTGAGATTGAGGGTCCGGTGGGTGTCTGCGCTTTTGTGCTGGGCACCCCAGGGAGGCCCGGGGGCTGGCTGGACAACGCGGTCTGCTGGGCGGGGGGGGGGGTTAGAGGAGCAACTGATGCCCTTTGCACTTTGGGTAGCAAGAGTCTGAGGTGTCTCTGAGCCCTGTGCCATGTCGGGGGGGGGGGCGGGGGGGGAAGAGGAGGAGGAGGAGGAGGTGGGAAGGGCCGGGGCCTGCAGTCGTGTTCCCGGGGTGGCAGGGCAAGTGGCTTCTTCCACAGGCTGCTTGGCCTGGGCTCCCTGCACCTGGGCCTTTGGAGGACCGGCCCTGTGCTTGCCAACGCTTCCTGCAGGGACCCAGAGCTGGGAGGTTGCATCTCTCAGCCCTGGGTCGGGCAGAGCCCCAGCGGGCCATGCCCACAACCTCTCTCAGTACCGGTCCCCCAGAAGGCTCCTTGGGGACCAGGATTCTCTTGCGGTGACTCTTTAAGGTCTGGCCCCTGGATGGAGGGGCACCAGGAGTAGAGGAGCAGGAAGGGGAAGGGGGTGGCCATGCGAGGGGACACTTTCAGGCCAAGTCCCAGCTTCAGCCTGATCCTCCTGGGAACCCCGGGGTGTACGTCACACCTCCTGGTTGTCCGGCTCTGAGACAAGGAGCCGGGCGTCGCATTCCCACAGCAGCCAGTCGTGGGCTGAGGACACCTGGGGCGTTGGGAACTCCCTGGCTTCTCCTTGGTTTAACATCTGGAGCTGCTTGTGAATCGTGCCGCCACACACACCCGAGTGCAGGTGTCTTCCGCACAGACTGCGGGCCTCGCTCTTCTGAATGCCGCTAGCTGGCCACCCACCCACGGGTGAACCTGGTCAGGGTACTTTCTCTCAGGGGCAGACTCTTTTCCGGGCGGGCTACCGGTGTCTCTGTTTGCTCCTTTCTTTCTTCCATTTCGGGAAAGTCTTCCTTGCTGGGTGTGGAAATCTCCTATGCCTTCCCTCGCCTATTCTGTCAGCTTTCAAATTCTCTTTCAGTTGCCACCCTCACAGATGGATTAGGAAACTCTTTCCGGTGCACTCATTAGTGAAATGACCTCAAGGAAGCTGGAATCCAATATCTAATCGCCGATTTTTAGCGAGTCCACACGCCAGGGTGGTCGGGGTCCAATGCAGCCCCGGCCAGGCCCAGGCCCCTTGGACCGGGCCACAGGAGGACACAGAGGAGGGTCCCGGCCCCCACGGTAGCGGTGCCGGCAGTTCTCCAAGGGCTTGGGCGTTTTCCAGAGGTAGGAGATGGAGGGGACTGATTTCTTCAGCGCCCCACAAACCACGCCACCCCACCCCACCCCACCCCACCCATGGGACACATCCCCAGAGAGAGATGCCCCATACACTCGCTCCCCTCCCCCTTGCGCTGTGCCCCAGCCCTGGCCCGGGGGAATAGGCGGCAGCCCGCCCACAGGGCGGGGGGCACAGCTGAAAGGGGTTGTGGGGGAGGGCGGCCCCTGGCTGGGGTCAAAGGGCGAGCGCCCGGTGCCGGTGCGCGCGTGCGCAGTCAGCGGCGGCGACGCGCTGGGGGTGGGCAGCGGGTAGGTGAAGGAGGCCAGGCGAGGAGACGAGGGGGGCTGGGAGGGCTCCACCTTGGCGGGTCCAGCCGTGGAGGCGCATCTTGTGTGAGTGTGAGTGAGTGAGTGAGTGTGAGTGTGAGTGTGTGTGTATACAGAGACAGCCCCCAACCCCGGCCCGCCGCTCCCTGCCCGCCCCGCCTGTCACCCCCGTCCCTCGGAGCCCGCGGGACCCGGCCGGCGAACTCAACAGGCCCGGCCCGGCGCGGGGCCTGGGGCGGGAGGAGGCGGCGGGGAAGCGCAGAGAGGCTCGGCTTCTTGAGCGGGGCAGGGGCGCCCTCCGCCGTCCACGGCCACACCACCCCGAACGCGCCCGATCCCGTCTGGTCTCGGAAGCTAAGCAGGGTCGGGCCTGGTTAGAACTTGGATGGGAGACCGCCCGGGAATACCGGGTGCCGTAGGCTTCTTCTTTTTTTTTTTTGCCTCTGGTTCTGTAGCGTTTCTGGGAGTGCGGGGGCGGCCCGGGGTGGGGGTGACCCCCACCCTCAGCGCCCGCCGCGGTGCCTGGCGCCCCAGCCCGCACCGTGGGGCCTCCTCTTGTCCCGAGCCGTGACACCGCCGCCACGCGGCAGCATGCGTGGCTTCTGGACAGTCAGGTCTCAGACCTAAGGTCTGCTCTGTGGGAGCCGACACGCTGGAGGAAACCTTGAGAGTCTGAGAGGGGAGGGAGTTCCAGAAGAAGGCCAGGATGTCATTTTGAGGGAGTATGTGACCAGAACTCCTCCCGTTGCTTTTGGGGTTCTATGAGCTACACGTAGGAATCTTTGGTGGTGGCACCTGATGTTCGGGGATCCGGAGTCACACCCAGACCTGCTCCACAGGCCTCCTTTTACTTTTCTCTTCGGATTCATTTTTTTTTTTTTTTTTTTTTGAGACAGAGTCTCGGTTTGTTGCCCAGGCTAGAGTGAGTGCCGTGGCGTCAGCCTAGCTCACAGCAACTTCAAACTCCTGGGCTCGAGTGATCCTTCTGCCTCAGCCTCCCGGGTAGCTGGGACTGCAGGCATGCGCCACCATGCCCCGCTAATTTTTTATATATATATCAGTTGGCCAATTAATTTCTTACTATTTATAGTAGAGACGGGGTCTCGCTCTTGCTCAGGCTGGTTTTGAACTCCTGACCTTGAGCAATCCGCCCGCCTCGGCCTCCCAAGTGCTAGGATTACAGGCGTGAGCCACAGCGCCCGGCCGGATTCATTATTTTGAAAAAGTGTCTCTTATCTCTATTATTGCATTTTCTTTTCTCTCTCTTTTCAAGCAGATGATGGGAGTCCAAGTATTAAGGTGACATGTGTTGCCCGTGCCCCCCTCCCCCCCCGTGTTCTTATTCATTTACCTCTCATGTTGTTCCAGCATATTGTGGGGGCACCAATGTTAAGGTCGGGTGCGTTGCCCTCTCCCAGCCTCCCCCCTCGGGTCAGAGCTTCAAGTGCGCCCATCCCCCAGTCGGTGCGTACCCACCCCATTCCTAATGGATGTGTATGCCCATCCCCTCCCCCCACCCGCCCGACACCCACCCGAAGAAGGTGATTCCTCTGTGTCCACTTAGGTGTCCATCGGTTCGTACCCATTTGCTGGTGAGCGCGAGCACGTGGTGCTCGTGTGTCCATTCTTGGGATACTTGGCTTACTGGAACGGGTTCCAGCTCTGGCCAGGAGAACCACGAGAGGTGCCCCCTCACCGCTGCTCCTCATAGCCGAATAGCACTCCGTGGTGTCCACGCGCCACATTTTATTTACCCACTCGTGGGTCGATGGGCACTCGGGTGGCTTCCAGGTCTTTGCGATTGTGACTTGTGCCCTGACACTAACCCTAACCCTTACCCAGCCCGTCTCCTCCACGGCCCCTGCCTGACTGACTCCTTCCCGCCCGGCCTATCACCTGTCACCGTCCTCTGCCCCTGCCTGACACGCTCCTCCCCGCCCGGGCCGTCACCGTCCTCGGCCCCTGCCTGACGGGGCTCCTCCGTCGCCTGGGCCTTCCAAGGGCTTGGTGTGGACGCTGGTTCCAGGACGCCCTCCCAGGAACCCGGTAGCAGGGCGGCCGCAGCGTCTCGCGCAACCCAACCGTCCGCCGGCTGGCCGCCGTCGCTAAGTGGCCTGCTGGGGACGTGCTGGTGTCTTCTCTGAGGCCCCGCGGCTGCCGCTCCCCGCAAGGGGATAGCCGCGGAGGTGGGGACCGCATCCTCATGGGGACGTATACCCAGCTCTCCACGTCGGATTCCGGGGCTCTCTGTCCTGCCAGAAGGCCCAGCTGGCCTGCGGATCCTTAGAGTGGCAAAAACATCCGAAAACTGAGATTGAGGGTCCGGTGGGTGTCTGCGCTTTTGTGCTGGGCACCCCAGGGAGGCCCGGGGGCTGGCTGGACAACGCGGTCTGCTGGGCGGGGGGGGGGGTTAGAGGAGCAACTGATGCCCTTTGCACTTTGGGTAGCAAGAGTCTGAGGTGTCTCTGAGCCCTGTGCCATGTCGGGGGGGGGGGCGGGGGGGGAAGAGGAGGAGGAGGAGGAGGTGGGAAGGGCCGGGGCCTGCAGTCGTGTTCCCGGGGTGGCAGGGCAAGTGGCTTCTTCCACAGGCTGCTTGGCCTGGGCTCCCTGCACCTGGGCCTTTGGAGGACCGGCCCTGTGCTTGCCAACGCTTCCTGCAGGGACCCAGAGCTGGGAGGTTGCATCTCTCAGCCCTGGGTCGGGCAGAGCCCCAGCGGGCCATGCCCACAACCTCTCTCAGCACCGGTCCCCCAGAAGGCTCCTTGGGGACCAGGATTCTCTTGCGGTGACTCTTTAAGGTCTGGCCCCTGGATGGAGGGGCACCAGGAGTAGAGGAGCAGGAAGGGGAAGGGGGTGGCCATGCGAGGGGACACTTTCAGGCCAAGTCCCAGCTTCAGCCTGATCCTCCTGGGAACCCCGGGGTGTACGTCACACCTCCTGGTTGTCCCGCTCTGAGACAAGGAGCCGGGCTTCGCATTCCCACAGCAGCCAGTCGTGGGCTGAGGACACCTGGGGCGTTGGGAACTCCCTGGCTTCTCCTTGGTTTAACATCTGGAGCTGCTTGTGAATCGTGCCGCCACACACACCCGAGTGCAGGTGTCTTCCGCACAGACTGCGGGCCTCGCTCTTCTGAATGCCGCTAGCTGGCCACCCACCCACGGGTGAACCTGGTCAGGGTACTTTCTCTCAGGGGCAGACTCTTTTCCGGGCGGGCTACCGGTGTCTCTGTTTGCTCCTTTCTTTCTTCCATTTCGGGAAAGTCTTCCTTGCTGGGTGTGGAAATCTCCTATGCCTTCCCTCGCCTATTCTGTCAGCTTTCAAATTCTCTTTCAGTTGCCACCCTCACAGATGGATTAGGAAACTCTTTCCGGTGCACTCATTAGTGAAATGACCTCAAGGAAGCTGGAATCCAATATCTAATCGCCGATTTTTAGCGAGTCCACACGCCAGGGTGGTCGGGGTCCAATGCAGCCCCGGCCAGGCCCAGGCCCCTTGGACCGGGCCACAGGAGGACACAGAGGAGGGTCCCGGCCCCCACGGTAGCGGTGCCGGCAGTTCTCCAAGGGCTTGGGCGTTTTCCAGAGGTAGGAGATGGAGGGGACTGATTTCTTCAGCGCCCCACAAACCACGCCACCCCACCCCACCCCACCCCACCCATGGGACACATCCCCAGAGAGAGATGCCCCATACACTCGCTCCCCTCCCCCTTGCGCTGTGCCCCAGCCCTGGCCCGGGGGAATAGGCGGCAGCCCGCCCACAGGGCGGGGGGCACAGCTGAAAGGGGTTGTGGGGGAGGGCGGCCCCTGGCTGGGGTCAAAGGGCGAGCGCCCGGTGCGCGCGTGCGCAATCAGCGGCGGCGACGCACTGGGGGTGGGCAGCGGGTAGGTGAAGGAGGCCAGGCGAGGAGACGAGGGGGGCTGGGAGGGCTCCACCTTGGCGGGTCCAGCCGTGGAGGCGCATCTTGTGTGAGTGTGAGTGAGTGTGAGTGTGTGTGTGTGGAGAGAGAGACAGCCCCCCGCCCCGGCCCGCCCCGGCCGCCCGGCCCGGCCCGTCACCCCCGTCCCTCGGAGCCCGCCGGACCCGGCCGGCGAACTCAACAGGCCCGGCCGGGCGCGGGGCCTGGGGCGGGAGGAGGCGGCGGGGAAGCGCAGAGAAGCTGGGATCTTGAGCGGGGCAGGGGCGCCCTCCGCCGTCTAGGGCCACACCACCCTGAACGCCCCCCGGTCTCCTCTGGTCTCGGAAGCTAAGCAGGGTTGGGCCTGGTTAGTACTTGGATGGGAGAAGACCGCCTGGGAATACCGGGTGCCGTAGGCTTCTTCTTCTTTTTTTTTTTTTTTTTGCCTCTTGTTCTGTCCCCTTTCTGGGAGCGCGGCGGCGGCCCGGGGTGGGGGTCACCCCCACCCTCAGCGCCCGCCGTGGGGTGCCTGGCGCCCCAGCCCGCACCGTGGGGCCTCCTCTTGTCCCAAGCCGCGACACCGCCGCCACGCGGCAGCATGCGTGGCATCTGGACTGTCAGGTCTCAGACCAAAGGTCTGCTCTGTGGGAACCGACACGCTGGAGGAAACCTTGAGAGTCTGAGAGGGGAGGGAGTTCCAGAAGGAGGCCAGGATGTCATTTTGAGGGAGTATGGGACCAGAACTCGTCCCGTTGCTTTTGGGGTTCTATGGGCTCCACGTAGGAATCTTTGGTGGTGGCAGCTGATGTTGGGGGATCCGGAGTCACACCCAGACCTGCTCCACAGGCCTCCTTTTACTTTTCTCTTTGGAGTCGTTATTTTTAAAAAGTGTCTCTTACCTCTCTCATTGCATTTTCTTTTCTCTCTCTTTTCAAGCAGATGATGGGAGTACAAGTATTCAGGTGACATGTGTTGCCCGTGCCCCCTCCCCCCTGTGTTCTTATTCATTTACCTCTCATGTTGTTCCAGCGTATTGTGGGGGCACCAATGTTAAGGTCGGGTACGTTGCCCTCTCCCAGCCTCCCCCCTCGGGTCAGAGCTTCAAGTGCGCCCATCCCCCAGTCGGTGCGCACCCACCCCATTCCTAATGGAGGTGTATGCCCCTCCCCTCCCCCCACCCGCCCGACACCCACCCGATGATGAAGGTGATTCCTCTCTGTCCACTTAGGTGTCCATCCGTTCGTACCCATTTGCTGGTGAGCGCGCTCACGGGGCGCTCGTGTGTCCATTCTTGGGATACTTGGCTTACTGGAACGGGTTCCAGCTCTGGCCAGGAGAACACGAGAGGCGCCCTCTCACCGCTGCTCCTCACAGCCCAATGGCACTCCGTGGTGTCCACGCGCCACATTTTATTAATGCACTCCTGGATGGATGGGCACTCGGGTCGCTTCCACATCTTTGCGATTGTGTGAATTGTGCCCTAACTGTCACCCTAACCCTTACCCAGCCCGTGTCCTCTGCCCCTGCCTGACGCACTCCTCCCCGGCCAGGCCCAGGCCCGTCACTGTCCCGGGCCCCCGCCTGACCGGCTCCTTCCCGCCCGGCCTGTCACCGTCCTCTGCCCCTGCCTGACATGCTCCTTCCCGCCCGTCCGGCCTCTCACCGTCCTCGGCCCCTGCCTGACCGGCTCCTCCGTCGCCTGGGCCTTCCAAGGGCTTGGTGTGGACGCTGCTTCCAGGAAGCCCTCCAGAAACCCGGCAGCAGGGTGGCCGCAGAAGTCTCCAGCAGCCGTCCCTAAGTCGCGTGCGGGGCCCCCGCTGTGCCGCGGGGACCCAGCCTGGTGTCTTCCCTGAGGCCCTGCGGCTGCCGCTCCCCGCAAGGGGAGAGTCGCGGAGGTGGGGACCGCCTCCTGATGGGGATGTACACGCAGCTCTCCACGTCGGATTCCGGGGCTCTCTGTCCTGCCCGAAGGCCCAGCTGGCCTGCGGGTCCTTAGAGTGGCAAAAACATCCGAAAGCTGAGATTGAGGGTCCGGTGGGTGTCTGCGCTTTTGTGCTGGGCACCCCAGGGAGGCCCGGGGGCTGGCTGGACAACGCGGTCTGCTGGGCGGGGGGGGGGGTTAGAGGAGCAACTGATGCCCTTTGCACTTTGGGTAGCAAGAGTCTGAGGTGTCTCTGAGCCCTGTGCCATGTCGGGGGGGGGGGCGGGGGGGAAGAGGAGGAGGAGGAGGAGGTGGGAAGGGCCGGGGCCTGCAGTCGTGTTCCCGGGGTGGCAGGGCAAGTGGCTTCTTCCACAGGCTGCTTGGCCTGGGCTCCCTGCACCTGGGCCTTTGGAGGACCGGCCCTGTGCTTGCCAACGCTTCCTGCAGGGACCCAGAGCTGGGAGGTTGCATCTCTCAGCCCTGGGTCGGGCAGAGCCCCAGCGGGCCATGCCCACAACCTCTCTCAGCACCGGTCCCCCAGAAGGCTCCTTGGGGACCAGGATTCTCTTGCGGTGACTCTTTAAGGTCTGGCCCCTGGATGGAGGGGCACCAGGAGTAGAGGAGCAGGAAGGGGAAGGGGGTGGCCATGCGAGGGGACACTTTGAGGCCAAGTCCCAGCTTCAGCCTGATCCTCCTGGGAACCCCGGGGTGTACGTCACACCTCCTGGTTGTGCCGCTCTGAGACAAGGAGCCGGGCTTCGCATTCCCACAGCAGCCAGTCGTGGGCTGAGGACACCTGGGGCGTTGGGAACTCCCTGGCTTCTCCTTGGTTTAACATCTGGAGCTGCTTGTGAATCGTGCCGCCACACACACCCGAGTGCAGGTGTCTTCCGCACAGACTGCGGGCCTCGCTCTTCTGAATGCCGCTAGCTGGCCACCCACCCACGGGTGAACCTGGTCAGGGTACTTTCTCTCAGGGGCAGACTCTTTTCCGGGCGGGCTACCGGTGTCTCTGTTTGCTCCTTTCTTTCTTCCATTTCGGGAAAGTCTTCCTTGCTGGGTGTGGAAATCTCCTATGCCTTCCCTCGCCTATTCTGTCAGCTTTCAAATTCTCTTTCAGTTGCCACCCTCACAGATGGATTAGGAAACTCTTTCCGGTGCACTCATTAGTGAAATGACCTCAAGGAAGCTGGAATCCAATATCTAATCGCCGATTTTTAGCGAGTCCACACGCCAGGGTGGTCGGGGTCCAATGCAGCCCCGGCCAGGCCCAGGCCCCTTGGACCGGGCCACAGGAGGACACAGAGGAGGGTCCCGGCCCCCACGGTAGCGGTGCCGGCAGTTCTCCAAGGGCTTGGGCGTTTTCCAGAGGTAGGAGATGGAGGGGACTGATTTCTTCAGCGCCCCACAAACCACGCCACCCCACCCCACCCCACCCCACCCATGGGACACATCCCCAGAGAGAGATGCCCCATACACTCGCTCCCCTCCCCCTTGCGCTGTGCCCCAGCCCTGGCCCGGGGGAATAGGCGGCAGCCCGCCCACAGGGCGGGGGGCACAGCTGAAAGGGGTTGTGGGGGAGGGCGGCCCCTGGCTGGGGTCAAAGGGCGAGCGCCCGGTGCCGGTGCGCGCGTGCGCAGTCAGCGGCGGCGACGCGCTGGGGGTGGGCAGCGGGTAGGTGAAGGAGGCCAGGCGAGGAGACGAGGGGGGCTGGGAGGGCTCCACCTTGGCGGGTCCAGCCGTGGAGGCGCATCTTGTGTGAGTGTGAGTGAGTGTGAGTGTGTGTGTGTGGAGAGAGAGACAGCCCCCCGCCCCGGCCGCCCGGCCCGGCCCGTCACCCCCGTCCCTCGGAGCCCGCCGGACCCGGCCGGCGAACTCAACAGGCCCGGCCGGGCGCGGGGCCTGGGGCGGGAGGAGGCGGCGGGGAAGCGCAGAGACGCTGGGATCTTGAGCGGGGCAGGGGCGCCCTCCGCCGTCTAGGGCCACACCACCCTGAACGCCCCCCGGTCTCCTCTGGTCTCGGAAGCTAAGCAGGGTCGGGCCTGGTTAGTACTTGGATGGGAGAAGACCGCCTGGGAATACCGGGTGCCGTAGGCTTCTTCTTCTTCTTTTTTTTTTTTTTTGCCTCTTGTTCTGTCCCCTTTCTGGGAGCGCGGCGGCGGCCCGGGGTGGGGGTCACCCCCACCCTCAGCGCCCGCCGTGGGGTGCCTGGCGCCCCAGCCCGCACCGTGGGGCCTCCTCTTGTCCCAAGCCGCGACACCGCCGCCACGCGGCAGCATGCGTGGCATCTGGACTGTCAGGTCTCAGACCAAAGGTCTGCTCTGTGGGAACCGACACGCTGGAGGAAACCTTGAGAGTCTGAGAGGGGAGGGAGTTCCAGAAGGAGGCCAGGATGTCATTTTGAGGGAGTATGGGACCAGAACTCGTCCCGTTGCTTTTGGGGTTCTATGGGCTCCACGTAGGAATCTTTGGTGGTGGCAGCTGATGTTGGGAGATCCGGAGTCACACCCAGACCTGCTCCACAGGCCTCCTTTTACTTTTCTCTTTGGAGTCGTTATTTTTAAAAAGTGTCTCTTACCTCTCTCATTGCATTTTCTTTTCTCTCTCTTTTCAAGCAGATGATGGGAGTACAAGTATTCAGGTGACATGTGTTGCCCGTGCCCCCCTCCCCCCTGTGTTCTTATTCATTTACCTCTCATGTTGTTCCAGCGTATTGTGGGGGCACCAATGTTAAGGTCGGGTACGTTGCCCTCTCCCAGCCTCCCCCCTCGGGTCAGAGCTTCAAGTGCGCCCATCCCCCAGTCGGTGCGCACCCACCCCATTCCTAATGGAGGTGTATGCCCCTCCCCTCCCCCCACCCGCCCGACACCCACCCGATGATGAAGGTGATTCCTCTCTGTCCACTTAGGTGTCCATCCGTTCGTACCCATTTGCTGGTGAGCGCGCTCACGGGGCGCTCGTGTGTCCATTCTTGGGATACTTGGCTTACTGGAACGGGTTCCAGCTCTGGCCAGGAGAACACGAGAGGCGCCCTCTCACCGCTGCTCCTCACAGCCCAATGGCACTCCGTGGTGTCCACGCGCCACATTTTATTAATGCACTCCTGGATGGATGGGCACTCGGGTCGCTTCCACATCTTTGCGATTGTGTGAATTGTGCCCTAACTGTCACCCTAACCCTTACCCAGCCCGTGTCCTCTGCCCCTGCCTGACGCACTCCTCCCCGGCCAGGCCCAGGCCCGTCACTGTCCCGGGCCCCCGCCTGACCGGCTCCTTCCCGCCCGGCCTGTCACCGTCCTCTGCCCCTGCCTGACATGCTCCTTCCCGCCCGTCCGGCCTCTCACCGTCCTCGGCCCCTGCCTGACCGGCTCCTCCGTCGCCTGGGCCTTCCAAGGGCTTGGTGTGGACGCTGCTTCCAGGAAGCCCTCCAGAAACCCGGCAGCAGGGTGGCCGCAGCAGTCTCCAGCAGCCGTCCCTAAGTCGCGTGCGGGGCCCCCGCTGTGCCGCGGGGACCCAGCCTGGTGTCTTCCCTGAGGCCCTGCGGCTGCCGCTCCCCGCAAGGGGAGAGTCGCGGAGGTGGGGACCGCCTCCTGATGGGGACGTACACGCAGCTCTCCACGTCGGATTCCGGGGCTCTCTGTCCTGCCCGAAGGCCCAGCTGGCCTGCGGGTCCTTAGAGTGGCAAAAACATCCGAAAGCTGAGATTGAGGGTCCGGTGGGTGTCTGCGCTTTTGTGCTGGGCACCCCAGGGAGGCCCGGGGGCTGGCTGGACAACGCGGTCTGCTGGGCGGGGGGGGGGGGGGGGGGGGTTAGAGGAGCAACTGATGCCCTTTGCACTTTGGGTAGCAAGAGTCTGAGGTGTCTCTGAGCCCTGTGCCATGTCGGGGGGGGGGCGGGGGGGGAAGAGGAGGAGGAGGAGGAGGTGGGAAGGGCCGGGGCCTGCAGTCGTGTTCCCGGGGTGGCAGGGCAAGTGGCTTCTTCCACAGGCTGCTTGGCCTGGGCTCCCTGCACCTGGGCCTTTGGAGGACCGGCCCTGTGCTTGCCAACGCTTCCTGCAGGGACCCAGAGCTGGGAGGTTGCATCTCTCAGCCCTGGGTCGGGCAGAGCCCCAGCGGGCCATGCCCACAACCTCTCTCAGCACCGGTCCCCCAGAAGGCTCCTTGGGGACCAGGATTCTCTTGCGGTGACTCTTTAAGGTCTGGCCCCTGGATGGAGGGGCACCAGGAGTAGAGGAGCAGGAAGGGGAAGGGGGTGGCCATGCGAGGGGACACTTTGAGGCCAAGTCCCAGCTTCAGCCTGATCCTCCTGGGAACCCCGGGGTGTACGTCACACCTCCTGGTTGTGCCGCTCTGAGACAAGGAGCCGGGCTTCGCATTCCCACAGCAGCCAGTCGTGGGCTGAGGACACCTGGGGCGTTGGGAACTCCCTGGCTTCTCCTTGGTTTAACATCTGGAGCTGCTTGTGAATCGTGCCGCCACACACACCCGAGTGCAGGTGTCTTCCGCACAGACTGCGGGCCTCGCTCTTCTGAATGCCGCTAGCTGGCCACCCACCCACGGGTGAACCTGGTCAGGGTACTTTCTCTCAGGGGCAGACTCTTTTCCGGGCGGGCTACCGGTGTCTCTGTTTGCTCCTTTCTTTCTTCCATTTCGGGAAAGTCTTCCTTGCTGGGTGTGGAAATCTCCTATGCCTTCCCTCGCCTATTCTGTCAGCTTTCAAATTCTCTTTCAGTTGCCACCCTCACAGATGGATTAGGAAACTCTTTCCGGTGCACTCATTAGTGAAATGACCTCAAGGAAGCTGGAATCCAATATCTAATCGCCGATTTTTAGCGAGTCCACACGCCAGGGTGGTCGGGGTCCAATGCAGCCCCGGCCAGGCCCAGGCCCCTTGGACCGGGCCACAGGAGGACACAGAGGAGGGTCCCGGCCCCCACGGTAGCGGTGCCGGCAGTTCTCCAAGGGCTTGGGCGTTTTCCAGAGGTAGGAGATGGAGGGGACTGATTTCTTCAGCGCCCCACAAACCACGCCACCCCACCCCACCCCACCCCACCCATGGGACACATCCCCAGAGAGAGATGCCCCATACACTCGCTCCCCTCCCCCTTGCGCTGTGCCCCAGCCCTGGCCCGGGGGAATAGGCGGCAGCCCGCCCACAGGGCGGGGGGCACAGCTGAAAGGGGTTGTGGGGGAGGGCGGCCCCTGGCTGGGGTCAAAGGGCGAGCGCCCGGTGCCGGTGCGCGCGTGCGCAGTCAGCGGCGGCGACGCGCTGGGGGTGGGCAGCGGGTAGGTGAAGGAGGCCAGGCGAGGAGACGAGGGGGGCTGGGAGGGCTCCACCTTGGCGGGTCCAGCCGTGGAGGCGCATCTTGTGTGAGTGTGAGTGAGTGAGTGAGTGTGAGTGTGAGTGTGTGTGTATACAGAGACAGCCCCCAACCCCGGCCCGCCGCTCCCTGCCCGCCCCGCCTGTCACCCCCGTCCCTCGGAGCCCGCGGGACCCGGCCGGCGAACTCAACAGGCCCGGCCCGGCGCGGGGCCTGGGGCGGGAGGAGGCGGCGGGGAAGCGCAGAGAGGCTCGGCTTCTTGAGCGGGGCAGGGGCGCCCTCCGCCGTCCACGGCCACACCACCCCGAACGCGCCCGATCCCGTCTGGTCTCGGAAGCTAAGCAGGGTCGGGCCTGGTTAGAACTTGGATGGGAGACCGCCCGGGAATACCGGGTGCCGTAGGCTTCTTCTTTTTTTTTTTTGCCTCTGGTTCTGTAGCGTTTCTGGGAGTGCGGGGGCGGCCCGGGGTGGGGGTGACCCCCACCCTCAGCGCCCGCCGCGGTGCCTGGCGCCCCAGCCCGCACCGTGGGGCCTCCTCTTGTCCCGAGCCGTGACACCGCCGCCACGCGGCAGCATGCGTGGCTTCTGGACAGTCAGGTCTCAGACCTAAGGTCTGCTCTGTGGGAGCCGACACGCTGGAGGAAACCTTGAGAGTCTGAGAGGGGAGGGAGTTCCAGAAGAAGGCCAGGATGTCATTTTGAGGGAGTATGTGACCAGAACTCCTCCCGTTGCTTTTGGGGTTCTATGAGCTACACGTAGGAATCTTTGGTGGTGGCACCTGATGTTCGGGGATCCGGAGTCACACCCAGACCTGCTCCACAGGCCTCCTTTTACTTTTCTCTTCGGATTCATTTTTTTTTTTTTTTTGAGACAGAGTCTCGGTTTGTTGCCCAGGCTAGAGTGAGTGCCGTGGCGTCAGCCTAGCTCACAGCAACTTCAAACTCCTGGGCTCGAGTGATCCTTCTGCCTCAGCCTCCCGGGTAGCTGGGACTGCAGGCATGCGCCACCATGCCCCGCTAATTTTTTATATATATATCAGTTGGCCAATTAATTTCTTACTATTTATAGTAGAGACGGGGTCTCGCTCTTGCTCAGGCTGGTTTTGAACTCCTGACCTTGAGCAATCCGCCCGCCTCGGCCTCCCAAGTGCTAGGATTACAGGCGTGAGCCACAGCGCCCGGCCGGATTCATTATTTTGAAAAAGTGTCTCTTATCTCTATTATTGCATTTTCTTTTCTCTCTCTTTTCAAGCAGATGATGGGAGTCCAAGTATTAAGGTGACATGTGTTGCCCGTGCCCCCCTCCCCCCCCCCGTGTTCTTATTCATTTACCTCTCATGTTGTTCCAGCATATTGTGGGGGCACCAATGTTAAGGTCGGGTGCGTTGCCCTCTCCCAGCCTCCCCCCTCGGGTCAGAGCTTCAAGTGCGCCCATCCCCCAGTCGGTGCGTACCCACCCCATTCCTAATGGATGTGTATGCCCATCCCCTCCCCCCACCCGCCCGACACCCACCCGAAGAAGGTGATTCCTCTGTGTCCACTTAGGTGTCCATCGGTTCGTACCCATTTGCTGGTGAGCGCGAGCACGTGGTGCTCGTGTGTCCATTCTTGGGATACTTGGCTTACTGGAACGGGTTCCAGCTCTGGCCAGGAGAACCACGAGAGGTGCCCCCTCACCGCTGCTCCTCATAGCCGAATAGCACTCCGTGGTGTCCACGCGCCACATTTTATTTACCCACTCGTGGGTCGATGGGCACTCGGGTGGCTTCCAGGTCTTTGCGATTGTGACTTGTGCCCTGACACTAACCCTAACCCTTACCCAGCCCGTCTCCTCCACGGCCCCTGCCTGACTGACTCCTTCCCGCCCGGCCTATCACCTGTCACCGTCCTCTGCCCCTGCCTGACACGCTCCTCCCCGCCCGGGCCGTCACCGTCCTCGGCCCCTGCCTGACGGGGCTCCTCCGTCGCCTGGGCCTTCCAAGGGCTTGGTGTGGACGCTGGTTCCAGGACGCCCTCCCAGGAACCCGGTAGCAGGGCGGCCGCAGCGTCTCGCGCAACCCAACCGTCCGCCGGCTGGCCGCCGTCGCTAAGTGGCCTGCGGGGGACGTGCTCCCGCTGTGCCGTGGGGGCCCAGCCTGGTGTCTTCTCTGAGGCCCCGCGGCTGCCGCTCCCCGCAAGGGGATAGCCGCGGAGGTGGGGACCGCCTCCTCATGGGGATGTATACCCAGCTCTCCACGTCGGATTCCGGGGCTCTCTGTCCTGCCAGAAGGCCCAGCTGGCCTGCGGATCCTTAGAGTGGCAAAAACATCCGAAAACTGAGATTGAGGGTCCGGTGGGTGTCTGCACTTTTGTGCTGGGCACCCCAGGGAGGCCCGGGGGCTGACTGGACAACGCGGTCTGCTGGGCTGGGGGGGGGGGGTTTGGAGGAGCAACTGATGCCCTTTGCACTTTGGGTAGCAAGTGTCTGAGGTGTCTCTGGGCCCTGTGCCATGTGGGGGCGGGGGCGGGGGCGGGGTGGGAGGAGGAGGAGGAGGAGGAGGAGGAGGAGGAGGAGGAGGTGGAGGAGGAGGAGGTGGGAAGGGCCGTGGCCTGCAGTCGTGTTCCCCGGGGTGGCACAGCATGTGGCTTCTTCCACAGGCTGCTTGGCCTGGGCTCCCTGCACCTGGGCCTTTGGAGGACTGGCCCTGTGCTTGCCAACACTTCCTGCAGGGACCCAGAGCTGGGAGGTTGCATCTCTCAGCCCTGGGTCGGGCAGAGCCCCAGCGGGCCATGCCCACAACCTCTCTCAGCAGGGGTCCCCCAGAAGGCTCCTTTGGGACCAGGATTCTCTTGCGGGTGACTCTTTAAGGTCTGGCCCCTGGATGGAGGGGCACCAGGAGTAGAGGAGCAGGAAGGGGAAGGGGGTGGCCATGCGAGGGGACACTTTGAGGCCAAGTCCCAGCTTCAGCCTGATCCTCCTGGGAACCCCGGGGTGGACATCACACCTCCTGGTTGCCCCGCTCTGAGACAAGGAGCCGGGCTTCGCATTCCCACAGCAGCCAGTCGTGGGCTGAGGACACCTGGGGCGTTGGGAACTCCCTGGCTTCTCCTTGGTTTAACATCTGGAGCTGCTTGTGAATTGTGCCGCCACACACACCCGAGTGCAGGTGTCTTCTGCACAGACTGCGGGCCTCGCTCTTCTGAATGCCGCTAGCTCGCGACCCACCCACGGGTGAACCTGGTCAGGGTACTTTCTCTCGGGGGCAGACTCTCATCCGGGCGGGCTACCGGTGTCTCTGTTTGCTCCTTTCTTTCTTCCATTTCGGGAAAGGCTTCCTTACTGGGTGTGGAAATCTCCTATGCCTTTCCTCGCCTATTCTGTCAGCTCTAAAATTCTCTTTCGGTTGCCACCCTCACAGATGGATTAGGAAACTCTTTGCGGTGCACTCATTAGTGAAATGACCTCAATGACGCTGGAATCCAATATCTAATCGCCGATTTTTAGCGAGTCCACACGCCAGGGTGGTTGGGGTCCAATGCAGCCCCGGCCAGGCCCAGGCCCCTTGGACTGGGCCACAGGAGGACACAGAGGAGGGTCCCGGCCCCCACGGTAGCGGTGCGGGCAGTTCTCCAAGGGCTTGGGTGTTTTCCAGAGGGAGGAGATGGAGGGGACTGATTTCTTCAGCGCCCCACAAACCACGCCACCCCACCCCACCCATGGGACACATCCCGAGAGAGAGAGAGACGCCCCATACACTGGCTCCCCTCCCCCGTGCGCTGTGCCCCAGCCCTGGCCCCGGGGAATAGGCGGCCGCCGGGCCACAGGGTGGGGGGCGCAGCTGAAAGGGGTTGTGGGGGAGGGCCGCCCCTGGCTGGGGTCAAAGGGCGAGCCCCCCGCCCCTCCCGCCCGTGCGCAGTCAGCGGCCCCGGCGCGCTGGGGGTGGGGGGCGGGGAGGTGAAGGAGGCCAGGCAAGGAGAGGAGGGGGGCTTGAAGGTCTCCACCTTGGCGGGTCCAGCCGTGGAGGCGCATCTTGTGTGAGTGTGAGTGTGAGTGAGTGAGTGTGAGTGTGAGTGTGTGTGTATACAGAGACAGCCCCCAACCCCGGCCCGCCGCTCCCTGCCCGCCCCGCCTGTCACCCCCGTCCCTCGGAGCCCGCGGGACCCGGCCGGCGAACTCAACAGGCCCGGCCCGGCGCGGGGCCTGGGGCGGGAGGAGGCGGCGGGGAAGCGCAGAGAGGCTCGGCTTCTTGAGCGGGGCAGGGGCGCCCTCCGCCGTCCACGGCCACACCACCCCGAACGCGCCCGATCCCGTCTGGTCTCGGAAGCTAAGCAGGGTCGGGCCTGGTTAGAACTTGGATGGGAGACCGCCCGGGAATACCGGGTGCCGTAGGCTTCTTCTTTTTTTTTTTTGCCTCTGGTTCTGTAGCGTTTCTGGGAGTGCGGGGGCGGCCCGGGGTGGGGGTGACCCCCACCCTCAGCGCCCGCCGCGGTGCCTGGCGCCCCAGCCCGCACCGTGGGGCCTCCTCTTGTCCCGAGCCGTGACACCGCCGCCACGCGGCAGCATGCGTGGCTTCTGGACAGTCAGGTCTCAGACCTAAGGTCTGCTCTGTGGGAGCCGACACGCTGGAGGAAACCTTGAGAGTCTGAGAGGGGAGGGAGTTCCAGAAGAAGGCCAGGATGTCATTTTGAGGGAGTATGTGACCAGAACTCCTCCCGTTGCTTTTGGGGTTCTATGAGCTACACGTAGGAATCTTTGGTGGTGGCACCTGATGTTCGGGGATCCGGAGTCACACCCAGACCTGCTCCACAGGCCTCCTTTTACTTTTCTCTTCGGATTCATTTTTTTTTTTTTTTTGAGACAGAGTCTCGGTTTGTTGCCCAGGCTAGAGTGAGTGCCGTGGCGTCAGCCTAGCTCACAGCAACTTCAAACTCCTGGGCTCGAGTGATCCTTCTGCCTCAGCCTCCCGGGTAGCTGGGACTGCAGGCATGCGCCACCATGCCCCGCTAATTTTTTATATATATATCAGTTGGCCAATTAATTTCTTACTATTTATAGTAGAGACGGGGTCTCGCTCTTGCTCAGGCTGGTTTTGAACTCCTGACCTTGAGCAATCCGCCCGCCTCGGCCTCCCAAGTGCTAGGATTACAGGCGTGAGCCACAGCGCCCGGCCGGATTCATTATTTTGAAAAAGTGTCTCTTATCTCTATTATTGCATTTTCTTTTCTCTCTCTTTTCAAGCAGATGATGGGAGTCCAAGTATTAAGGTGACATGTGTTGCCCGTGCCCCCCTCCCCCCCCCCCGTGTTCTTATTCATTTACCTCTCATGTTGTTCCAGCATATTGTGGGGGCACCAATGTTAAGGTCGGGTGCGTTGCCCTCTCCCAGCCTCCCCCCTCGGGTCAGAGCTTCAAGTGCGCCCATCCCCCAGTCGGTGCGTACCCACCCCATTCCTAATGGATGTGTATGCCCATCCCCTCCCCCCACCCGCCCGACACCCACCCGAAGAAGGTGATTCCTCTGTGTCCACTTAGGTGTCCATCGGTTCGTACCCATTTGCTGGTGAGCGCGAGCACGTGGTGCTCGTGTGTCCATTCTTGGGATACTTGGCTTACTGGAACGGGTTCCAGCTCTGGCCAGGAGAACCACGAGAGGTGCCCCCTCACCGCTGCTCCTCATAGCCGAATAGCACTCCGTGGTGTCCACGCGCCACATTTTATTTACCCACTCGTGGGTCGATGGGCACTCGGGTGGCTTCCAGGTCTTTGCGATTGTGACTTGTGCCCTGACACTAACCCTAACCCTTACCCAGCCCGTCTCCTCCACGGCCCCTGCCTGACTGACTCCTTCCCGCCCGGCCTATCACCTGTCACCGTCCTCTGCCCCTGCCTGACACGCTCCTCCCCGCCCGGGCCGTCACCGTCCTCGGCCCCTGCCTGACGGGGCTCCTCCGTCGCCTGGGCCTTCCAAGGGCTTGGTGTGGACGCTGGTTCCAGGACGCCCTCCCAGGAACCCGGTAGCAGGGCGGCCGCAGCGTCTCGCGCAACCCAACCGTCCGCCGGCTGGCCGCCGTCGCTAAGTGGCCTGCGGGGGACGTGCTCCCGCTGTGCCGTGGGGGCCCAGCCTGGTGTCTTCTCTGAGGCCCCGCGGCTGCCGCTCCCCGCAAGGGGATAGCCGCGGAGGTGGGGACCGCCTCCTCATGGGGATGTATACCCAGCTCTCCACGTCGGATTCCGGGGCTCTCTGTCCTGCCAGAAGGCCCAGCTGGCCTGCGGATCCTTAGAGTGGCAAAAACATCCGAAAACTGAGATTGAGGGTCCGGTGGGTGTCTGCACTTTTGTGCTGGGCACCCCAGGGAGGCCCGGGGGCTGACTGGACAACGCGGTCTGCTGGGCTGGGGGGGGGGGTTTGGAGGAGCAACTGATGCCCTTTGCACTTTGGGTAGCAAGTGTCTGAGGTGTCTCTGGGCCCTGTGCCATGTGGGGGCGGGGGCGGGGGCGGGGTGGGAGGAGGAGGAGGAGGAGGAGGAGGAGGAGGAGGAGGAGGTGGAGGAGGAGGAGGTGGGAAGGGCCGTGGCCTGCAGTCGTGTTCCCCGGGGTGGCACAGCATGTGGCTTCTTCCACAGGCTGCTTGGCCTGGGCTCCCTGCACCTGGGCCTTTGGAGGACTGGCCCTGTGCTTGCCAACACTTCCTGCAGGGACCCAGAGCTGGGAGGTTGCATCTCTCAGCCCTGGGTCGGGCAGAGCCCCAGCGGGCCATGCCCACAACCTCTCTCAGCAGGGGTCCCCCAGAAGGCTCCTTTGGGACCAGGATTCTCTTGCGGGTGACTCTTTAAGGTCTGGCCCCTGGATGGAGGGGCACCAGGAGTAGAGGAGCAGGAAGGGGAAGGGGGTGGCCATGCGAGGGGACACTTTGAGGCCAAGTCCCAGCTTCAGCCTGATCCTCCTGGGAACCCCGGGGTGGACATCACACCTCCTGGTTGCCCCGCTCTGAGACAAGGAGCCGGGCTTCGCATTCCCACAGCAGCCAGTCGTGGGCTGAGGACACCTGGGGCGTTGGGAACTCCCTGGCTTCTCCTTGGTTTAACATCTGGAGCTGCTTGTGAATTGTGCCGCCACACACACCCGAGTGCAGGTGTCTTCTGCACAGACTGCGGGCCTCGCTCTTCTGAATGCCGCTAGCTCGCGACCCACCCACGGGTGAACCTGGTCAGGGTACTTTCTCTCGGGGGCAGACTCTCATCCGGGCGGGCTACCGGTGTCTCTGTTTGCTCCTTTCTTTCTTCCATTTCGGGAAAGGCTTCCTTACTGGGTGTGGAAATCTCCTATGCCTTTCCTCGCCTATTCTGTCAGCTCTAAAATTCTCTTTCGGTTGCCACCCTCACAGATGGATTAGGAAACTCTTTGCGGTGCACTCATTAGTGAAATGACCTCAATGACGCTGGAATCCAATATCTAATCGCCGATTTTTAGCGAGTCCACACGCCAGGGTGGTTGGGGTCCAATGCAGCCCCGGCCAGGCCCAGGCCCCTTGGACTGGGCCACAGGAGGACACAGAGGAGGGTCCCGGCCCCCACGGTAGCGGTGCGGGCAGTTCTCCAAGGGCTTGGGTGTTTTCCAGAGGGAGGAGATGGAGGGGACTGATTTCTTCAGCGCCCCACAAACCACGCCACCCCACCCCACCCATGGGACACATCCCGAGAGAGAGAGAGACGCCCCATACACTGGCTCCCCTCCCCCGTGCGCTGTGCCCCAGCCCTGGCCCCGGGGAATAGGCGGCCGCCGGGCCACAGGGTGGGGGGCGCAGCTGAAAGGGGTTGTGGGGGAGGGCCGCCCCTGGCTGGGGTCAAAGGGCGAGCCCCCCGCCCCTCCCGCCCGTGCGCAGTCAGCGGCCCCGGCGCGCTGGGGGTGGGGGGCGGGGAGGTGAAGGAGGCCAGGCAAGGAGAGGAGGGGGGCTTGAAGGTCTCCACCTTGGCGGGTCCAGCCGTGGAGGCGCATCTTGTGTGAGTGTGAGTGTGAGTGAGTGAGTGTGAGTGTGAGTGTGTGTGTATACAGAGACAGCCCCCAACCCCGGCCCGCCGCTCCCTGCCCGCCCCGCCTGTCACCCCCGTCCCTCGGAGCCCGCGGGACCCGGCCGGCGAACTCAACAGGCCCGGCCCGGCGCGGGGCCTGGGGCGGGAGGAGGCGGCGGGGAAGCGCAGAGAGGCTCGGCTTCTTGAGCGGGGCAGGGGCGCCCTCCGCCGTCCACGGCCACACCACCCCGAACGCGCCCGATCCCGTCTGGTCTCGGAAGCTAAGCAGGGTCGGGCCTGGTTAGAACTTGGATGGGAGACCGCCCGGGAATACCGGGTGCCGTAGGCTTCTTCTTTTTTTTTTTTGCCTCTGGTTCTGTAGCGTTTCTGGGAGTGCGGGGGCGGCCCGGGGTGGGGGTGACCCCCACCCTCAGCGCCCGCCGCGGTGCCTGGCGCCCCAGCCCGCACCGTGGGGCCTCCTCTTGTCCCGAGCCGTGACACCGCCGCCACGCGGCAGCATGCGTGGCTTCTGGACAGTCAGGTCTCAGACCTAAGGTCTGCTCTGTGGGAGCCGACACGCTGGAGGAAACCTTGAGAGTCTGAGAGGGGAGGGAGTTCCAGAAGAAGGCCAGGATGTCATTTTGAGGGAGTATGTGACCAGAACTCCTCCCGTTGCTTTTGGGGTTCTATGAGCTACACGTAGGAATCTTTGGTGGTGGCACCTGATGTTCGGGGATCCGGAGTCACACCCAGACCTGCTCCACAGGCCTCCTTTTACTTTTCTCTTCGGATTCATTTTTTTTTTTTTTTTTTTTTGAGACAGAGTCTCGGTTTGTTGCCCAGGCTAGAGTGAGTGCCGTGGCGTCAGCCTAGCTCACAGCAACTTCAAACTCCTGGGCTCGAGTGATCCTTCTGCCTCAGCCTCCCGGGTAGCTGGGACTGCAGGCATGCGCCACCATGCCCCGCTAATTTTTTATATATATATCAGTTGGCCAATTAATTTCTTACTATTTATAGTAGAGACGGGGTCTCGCTCTTGCTCAGGCTGGTTTTGAACTCCTGACCTTGAGCAATCCGCCCGCCTCGGCCTCCCAAGTGCTAGGATTACAGGCGTGAGCCACAGCGCCCGGCCGGATTCATTATTTTGAAAAAGTGTCTCTTATCTCTATTATTGCATTTTCTTTTCTCTCTCTTTTCAAGCAGATGATGGGAGTCCAAGTATTAAGGTGACATGTGTTGCCCGTGCCCCCCTCCCCCCCCCCCGTGTTCTTATTCATTTACCTCTCATGTTGTTCCAGCATATTGTGGGGGCACCAATGTTAAGGTCGGGTGCGTTGCCCTCTCCCAGCCTCCCCCCTCGGGTCAGAGCTTCAAGTGCGCCCATCCCCCAGTCGGTGCGTACCCACCCCATTCCTAATGGATGTGTATGCCCATCCCCTCCCCCCACCCGCCCGACACCCACCCGAAGAAGGTGATTCCTCTGTGTCCACTTAGGTGTCCATCGGTTCGTACCCATTTGCTGGTGAGCGCGAGCACGTGGTGCTCGTGTGTCCATTCTTGGGATACTTGGCTTACTGGAACGGGTTCCAGCTCTGGCCAGGAGAACCACGAGAGGTGCCCCCTCACCGCTGCTCCTCATAGCCGAATAGCACTCCGTGGTGTCCACGCGCCACATTTTATTTACCCACTCGTGGGTCGATGGGCACTCGGGTGGCTTCCAGGTCTTTGCGATTGTGACTTGTGACCTGACACTAACCCTAACCCTTACCCAGCCTGTCTCCTCCACGGCCCCTGCCTGACTGACTCCTTCCCGCCCGGCCTATCACCTGTCACCGTCCTCTGCCCCTGCCTGACACGCTCCTCCCCGCCCGGGCCGTCACCGTCCTCGGCCCCTGCCTGACGGGGCTCCTCCGTCGCCTGGGCCTTCCAAGGGCTTGGTGTGGACGCTGGTTCCAGGACGCCCTCCCAGGAACCCGGTAGCAGGGCAGCCGCAGCGTCTCGCGCAACCCAACCGTCCGCCGGCTGGCCGCCGTCGCTAAGTGGCCTGCGGGGGACGTGCTCCCGCTGTGCCGTGGGGGCCCAGCCTGGTGTCTTCTCTGAGGCCCCGCGGCTGCCGCTCCCCGCAAGGGGATAGCCGCGGAGGTGGGGACCGCATCCTCATGGGGACGTATACCCAGCTCTCCACGTCGGATTCCGGGGCTCTCTGTCCTGCCCGAAGGCCCAGCTGGCCTGCGGATCCTTAGAGTGGCAAAAACATCCGAAAACTGAGATTGAGGGTCCGGTGGGTGTCTGCGCTTTTGTGCTGGGCACCCCAGGGAGGCCCGGGGGCTGGCTGGACAACGCGGTCTGCTGGGCGGGGGGGGGGGGTTAGAGGAGCAACTGATGCCCTTTGCACTTTGGGTAGCAAGAGTCTGAGGTGTCTCTGAGCCCTGTGCCATGTCGGGGGGGGGCGGGGGGGGAAGAGGAGGAGGAGGAGGAGGTGGGAAGGGCCGGGGCCTGCAGTCGTGTTCCCGGGGTGGCAGGGCAAGTGGCTTCTTCCACAGGCTGCTTGGCCTGGGCTCCCTGCACCTGGGCCTTTGGAGGA
Source organism: Microcebus murinus (assembly GCF_040939455.1). Classification (NCBI taxonomy): domain Eukaryota; kingdom Metazoa; phylum Chordata; class Mammalia; order Primates; family Cheirogaleidae; genus Microcebus; species Microcebus murinus. The sequence goes on along the minus strand of NW_027438969.1, from coordinate 215,878 downwards.
CCGGCCCTGTGCTTGCCAACGCTTCCTGCAGGGACCCAGAGCTGGGAGGTTGCATCTCTCAGCCCTGGGTCGGGCAGAGCCCCAGCGGGCCATGCCCACAACCTCTCTCAGTACCGGTCCCCCAGAAGGCTCCTTGGGGACCAGGATTCTCTTGCGGTGACTCTTTAAGGTCTGGCCCCTGGATGGAGGGGCACCAGGAGTAGAGGAGCAGGAAGGGGAAGGGGGTGGCCATGCGAGGGGACACTTTGAGGCCAAGTCCCAGCTTCAGCCTGATCCTCCTGGGAACCCCGGGGTGTACGTCACACCTCCTGGTTGTCCCGCTCTGAGACAAGGAGCCGGGCTTCGCATTCCCACAGCAGCCAGTCGTGGGCTGAGGACACCTGGGGCGTTGGGAACTCCCTGGCTTCTCCTTGGTTTAACATCTGGAGCTGCTTGTGAATCGTGCCGCCACACACACCCGAGTGCAGGTGTCTTCCGCACAGACTGCGGGCCTCGCTCTTCTGAATGCCGCTAGCTGGCCACCCACCCACGGGTGAACCTGGTCAGGGTACTTTCTCTCAGGGGCAGACTCTTTTCCGGGCGGGCTACCGGTGTCTCTGTTTGCTCCTTTCTTTCTTCCATTTCGGGAAAGTCTTCCTTGCTGGGTGTGGAAATCTCCTATGCCTTCCCTCGCCTATTCTGTCAGCTTTCAAATTCTCTTTCAGTTGCCACCCTCACAGATGGATTAGGAAACTCTTTCCGGTGCACTCATTAGTGAAATGACCTCAAGGAAGCTGGAATCCAATATCTAATCGCCGATTTTTAGCGAGTCCACACGCCAGGGTGGTCGGGGTCCAATGCAGCCCCGGCCAGGCCCAGGCCCCTTGGACCGGGCCACAGGAGGACACAGAGGAGGGTCCCGGCCCCCACGGTAGCGGTGCCGGCAGTTCTCCAAGGGCTTGGGCGTTTTCCAGAGGTAGGAGATGGAGGGGACTGATTTCTTCAGCGCCCCACAAACCACGCCACCCCACCCCACCCCACCCCACCCATGGGACACATCCCCAGAGAGAGATGCCCCATACACTCGCTCCCCTCCCCCTTGCGCTGTGCCCCAGCCCTGGCCCGGGGGAATAGGCGGCAGCCCGCCCACAGGGCGGGGGGCACAGCTGAAAGGGGTTGTGGGGGAGGGCGGCCCCTGGCTGGGGTCAAAGGGCGAGCGCCCGGTGCGCGCGTGCGCAATCAGCGGCGGCGACGCACTGGGGGTGGGCAGCGGGTAGGTGAAGGAGGCCAGGCGAGGAGACGAGGGGGGCTGGGAGGGCTCCACCTTGGCGGGTCCAGCCGTGGAGGCGCATCTTGTGTGAGTGTGAGTGAGTGTGAGTGTGTGTGTGTGGAGAGAGAGACAGCCCCCCGCCCCGGCCCGCCCCGGCCGCCCGGCCCGGCCCGTCACCCCCGTCCCTCGGAGCCCGCCGGACCCGGCCGGCGAACTCAACAGGCCCGGCCGGGCGCGGGGCCTGGGGCGGGAGGAGGCGGCGGGGAAGCGCAGAGACGCTGGGATCTTGAGCGGGGCAGGGGCGCCCTCCGCCGTCTAGGGCCACACCACCCTGAACGCCCCCCGGTCTCCTCTGGTCTCGGAAGCTAAGCAGGGTCGGGCCTGGTTAGTACTTGGATGGGAGAAGACCGCCTGGGAATACCGGGTGCCGTAGGCTTCTTCTTCTTCTTTTTTTTTTTTTTTGCCTCTTGTTCTGTCCCCTTTCTGGGAGCGCGGCGGCGGCCCGGGGTGGGGGTCACCCCCACCCTCAGCGCCCGCCGTGGGGTGCCTGGCGCCCCAGCCCGCACCGTGGGGCCTCCTCTTGTCCCAAGCCGCGACACCGCCGCCACGCGGCAGCATGCGTGGCATCTGGACTGTCAGGTCTCAGACCAAAGGTCTGCTCTGTGGGAACCGACACGCTGGAGGAAACCTTGAGAGTCTGAGAGGGGAGGGAGTTCCAGAAGGAGGCCAGGATGTCATTTTGAGGGAGTATGGGACCAGAACTCGTCCCGTTGCTTTTGGGGTTCTATGGGCTCCACGTAGGAATCTTTGGTGGTGGCAGCTGATGTTGGGGGATCCGGAGTCACACCCAGACCTGCTCCACAGGCCTCCTTTTACTTTTCTCTTTGGAGTCGTTATTTTTAAAAAGTGTCTCTTACCTCTCTCATTGCATTTTCTTTTCTCTCTCTTTTCAAGCAGATGATGGGAGTACAAGTATTCAGGTGACATGTGTTGCCCGTGCCCCCTCCCCCCTGTGTTCTTATTCATTTACCTCTCATGTTGTTCCAGCGTATTGTGGGGGCACCAATGTTAAGGTCGGGTACGTTGCCCTCTCCCAGCCTCCCCCCTCGGGTCAGAGCTTCAAGTGCGCCCATCCCCCAGTCGGTGCGCACCCACCCCATTCCTAATGGAGGTGTATGCCCCTCCCCTCCCCCCACCCGCCCGACACCCACCCGATGATGAAGGTGATTCCTCTCTGTCCACTTAGGTGTCCATCCGTTCGTACCCATTTGCTGGTGAGCGCGCTCACGGGGCGCTCGTGTGTCCATTCTTGGGATACTTGGCTTACTGGAACGGGTTCCAGCTCTGGCCAGGAGAACACGAGAGGCGCCCTCTCACCGCTGCTCCTCACAGCCCAATGGCACTCCGTGGTGTCCACGCGCCACATTTTATTAATGCACTCCTGGATGGATGGGCACTCGGGTCGCTTCCACATCTTTGCGATTGTGTGAATTGTGCCCTAACTGTCACCCTAACCCTTACCCAGCCCGTGTCCTCTGCCCCTGCCTGACGCACTCCTCCCCGGCCAGGCCCAGGCCCGTCACTGTCCCGGGCCCCCGCCTGACCGGCTCCTTCCCGCCCGGCCTGTCACCGTCCTCTGCCCCTGCCTGACATGCTCCTTCCCGCCCGTCCGGCCTCTCACCGTCCTCGGCCCCTGCCTGACCGGCTCCTCCGTCGCCTGGGCCTTCCAAGGGCTTGGTGTGGACGCTGCTTCCAGGAAGCCCTCCAGAAACCCGGCAGCAGGGTGGCCGCAGAAGTCTCCAGCAGCCGTCCCTAAGTCGCGTGCGGGGCCCCCGCTGTGCCGCGGGGACCCAGCCTGGTGTCTTCCCTGAGGCCCTGCGGCTGCCGCTCCCCGCAAGGGGAGAGTCGCGGAGGTGGGGACCGCCTCCTGATGGGGATGTACACGCAGCTCTCCACGTCGGATTCCGGGGCTCTCTGTCCTGCCCGAAGGCCCAGCTGGCCTGCGGGTCCTTAGAGTGGCAAAAACATCCGAAAGCTGAGATTGAGGGTCCGGTGGGTGTCTGCGCTTTTGTGCTGGGCACCCCAGGGAGGCCCGGGGGCTGGCTGGACAACGCGGTCTGCTGGGCGGGGGGGGGGGTTAGAGGAGCAACTGATGCCCTTTGCACTTTGGGTAGCAAGAGTCTGAGGTGTCTCTGAGCCCTGTGCCATGTCGGGGGGGGGGGCGGGGGGGGAAGAGGAGGAGGAGGAGGAGGTGGGAAGGGCCGGGGCCTGCAGTCGTGTTCCCGGGGTGGCAGGGCAAGTGGCTTCTTCCACAGGCTGCTTGGCCTGGGCTCCCTGCACCTGGGCCTTTGGAGGACCGGCCCTGTGCTTGCCAACGCTTCCTGCAGGGACCCAGAGCTGGGAGGTTGCATCTCTCAGCCCTGGGTCGGGCAGAGCCCCAGCGGGCCATGCCCACAACCTCTCTCAGCACCGGTCCCCCAGAAGGCTCCTTGGGGACCAGGATTCTCTTGCGGTGACTCTTTAAGGTCTGGCCCCTGGATGGAGGGGCACCAGGAGTAGAGGAGCAGGAAGGGGAAGGGGGTGGCCATGCGAGGGGACACTTTGAGGCCAAGTCCCAGCTTCAGCCTGATCCTCCTGGGAACCCCGGGGTGTACGTCACACCTCCTGGTTGTGCCGCTCTGAGACAAGGAGCCGGGCTTCGCATTCCCACAGCAGCCAGTCGTGGGCTGAGGACACCTGGGGCGTTGGGAACTCCCTGGCTTCTCCTTGGTTTAACATCTGGAGCTGCTTGTGAATCGTGCCGCCACACACACCCGAGTGCAGGTGTCTTCCGCACAGACTGCGGGCCTCGCTCTTCTGAATGCCGCTAGCTGGCCACCCACCCACGGGTGAACCTGGTCAGGGTACTTTCTCTCAGGGGCAGACTCTTTTCCGGGCGGGCTACCGGTGTCTCTGTTTGCTCCTTTCTTTCTTCCATTTCGGGAAAGTCTTCCTTGCTGGGTGTGGAAATCTCCTATGCCTTCCCTCGCCTATTCTGTCAGCTTTCAAATTCTCTTTCAGTTGCCACCCTCACAGATGGATTAGGAAACTCTTTCCGGTGCACTCATTAGTGAAATGACCTCAAGGAAGCTGGAATCCAATATCTAATCGCCGATTTTTAGCGAGTCCACACGCCAGGGTGGTCGGGGTCCAATGCAGCCCCGGCCAGGCCCAGGCCCCTTGGACCGGGCCACAGGAGGACACAGAGGAGGGTCCCGGCCCCCACGGTAGCGGTGCCGGCAGTTCTCCAAGGGCTTGGGCGTTTTCCAGAGGTAGGAGATGGAGGGGACTGATTTCTTCAGCGCCCCACAAACCACGCCACCCCACCCCACCCCACCCCACCCATGGGACACATCCCCAGAGAGAGATGCCCCATACACTCGCTCCCCTCCCCCTTGCGCTGTGCCCCAGCCCTGGCCCGGGGGAATAGGCGGCAGCCCGCCCACAGGGCGGGGGGCACAGCTGAAAGGGGTTGTGGGGGAGGGCGGCCCCTGGCTGGGGTCAAAGGGCGAGCGCCCGGTGCCGGTGCGCGCGTGCGCAGTCAGCGGCGGCGACGCGCTGGGGGTGGGCAGCGGGTAGGTGAAGGAGGCCAGGCGAGGAGACGAGGGGGGCTGGGAGGGCTCCACCTTGGCGGGTCCAGCCGTGGAGGCGCATCTTGTGTGAGTGTGAGTGAGTGTGAGTGTGTGTGTGTGGAGAGAGAGACAGCCCCCCGCCCCGGCCGCCCGGCCCGGCCCGTCACCCCCGTCCCTCGGAGCCCGCCGGACCCGGCCGGCGAACTCAACAGGCCCGGCCCGGCGCGGGGCCTGGGGCGGGAGGAGGCGGCGGGGAAGCGCAGAGACGCTGGGATCTTGAGCGGGGCAGGGGCGCCCTCCGCCGTCTAGGGCCACACCACCCTGAACGCCCCCCGGTCTCCTCTGGTCTCGGAAGCTAAGCAGGGTCGGGCCTGGTTAGTACTTGGATGGGAGAAGACCGCCTGGGAATACCGGGTGCCGTAGGCTTCTTCTTCTTCTTTTTTTTTTTTTTTGCCTCTTGTTCTGTCCCCTTTCTGGGAGCGCGGCGGCGGCCCGGGGTGGGGGTCACCCCCACCCTCAGCGCCCGCCGTGGGGTGCCTGGCGCCCCAGCCCGCACCGTGGGGCCTCCTCTTGTCCCAAGCCGCGACACCGCCGCCACGCGGCAGCATGCGTGGCATCTGGACTGTCAGGTCTCAGACCAAAGGTCTGCTCTGTGGGAACCGACACGCTGGAGGAAACCTTGAGAGTCTGAGAGGGGAGGGAGTTCCAGAAGGAGGCCAGGATGTCATTTTGAGGGAGTATGGGACCAGAACTCGTCCCGTTGCTTTTGGGGTTCTATGGGCTCCACGTAGGAATCTTTGGTGGTGGCAGCTGATGTTGGGAGATCCGGAGTCACACCCAGACCTGCTCCACAGGCCTCCTTTTACTTTTCTCTTTGGAGTCGTTATTTTTAAAAAGTGTCTCTTACCTCTCTCATTGCATTTTCTTTTCTCTCTCTTTTCAAGCAGATGATGGGAGTACAAGTATTCAGGTGACATGTGTTGCCCGTGCCCCCCTCCCCCCTGTGTTCTTATTCATTTACCTCTCATGTTGTTCCAGCGTATTGTGGGGGCACCAATGTTAAGGTCGGGTACGTTGCCCTCTCCCAGCCTCCCCCCTCGGGTCAGAGCTTCAAGTGCGCCCATCCCCCAGTCGGTGCGCACCCACCCCATTCCTAATGGAGGTGTATGCCCCTCCCCTCCCCCCACCCGCCCGACACCCACCCGATGATGAAGGTGATTCCTCTCTGTCCACTTAGGTGTCCATCCGTTCGTACCCATTTGCTGGTGAGCGCGCTCACGGGGCGCTCGTGTGTCCATTCTTGGGATACTTGGCTTACTGGAACGGGTTCCAGCTCTGGCCAGGAGAACACGAGAGGCGCCCTCTCACCGCTGCTCCTCACAGCCCAATGGCACTCCGTGGTGTCCACGCGCCACATTTTATTAATGCACTCCTGGATGGATGGGCACTCGGGTCGCTTCCACATCTTTGCGATTGTGTGAATTGTGCCCTAACTGTCACCCTAACCCTTACCCAGCCCGTGTCCTCTGCCCCTGCCTGACGCACTCCTCCCCGGCCAGGCCCAGGCCCGTCACTGTCCCGGGCCCCCGCCTGACCGGCTCCTTCCCGCCCGGCCTGTCACCGTCCTCTGCCCCTGCCTGACATGCTCCTTCCCGCCCGTCCGGCCTCTCACCGTCCTCGGCCCCTGCCTGACCGGCTCCTCCGTCGCCTGGGCCTTCCAAGGGCTTGGTGTGGACGCTGCTTCCAGGAAGCCCTCCAGAAACCCGGCAGCAGGGTGGCCGCAGCAGTCTCCAGCAGCCGTCCCTAAGTCGCGTGCGGGGCCCCCGCTGTGCCGCGGGGACCCAGCCTGGTGTCTTCCCTGAGGCCCTGCGGCTGCCGCTCCCCGCAAGGGGAGAGTCGCGGAGGTGGGGACCGCCTCCTGATGGGGACGTACACGCAGCTCTCCACGTCGGATTCCGGGGCTCTCTGTCCTGCCCGAAGGCCCAGCTGGCCTGCGGGTCCTTAGAGTGGCAAAAACATCCGAAAGCTGAGATTGAGGGTCCGGTGGGTGTCTGCGCTTTTGTGCTGGGCACCCCAGGGAGGCCCGGGGGCTGGCTGGACAACGCGGTCTGCTGGGCGGGGGGGGGGGGGGGGGTTAGAGGAGCAACTGATGCCCTTTGCACTTTGGGTAGCAAGAGTCTGAGGTGTCTCTGAGCCCTGTGCCATGTCGGGGGGGGGGCGGGGGGGGAAGAGGAGGAGGAGGAGGAGGTGGGAAGGGCCGGGGCCTGCAGTCGTGTTCCCGGGGTGGCAGGGCAAGTGGCTTCTTCCACAGGCTGCTTGGCCTGGGCTCCCTGCACCTGGGCCTTTGGAGGACCGGCCCTGTGCTTGCCAACGCTTCCTGCAGGGACCCAGAGCTGGGAGGTTGCATCTCTCAGCCCTGGGTCGGGCAGAGCCCCAGCGGGCCATGCCCACAACCTCTCTCAGCACCGGTCCCCCAGAAGGCTCCTTGGGGACCAGGATTCTCTTGCGGTGACTCTTTAAGGTCTGGCCCCTGGATGGAGGGGCACCAGGAGTAGAGGAGCAGGAAGGGGAAGGGGGTGGCCATGCGAGGGGACACTTTGAGGCCAAGTCCCAGCTTCAGCCTGATCCTCCTGGGAACCCCGGGGTGTACGTCACACCTCCTGGTTGTGCCGCTCTGAGACAAGGAGCCGGGCTTCGCATTCCCACAGCAGCCAGTCGTGGGCTGAGGACACCTGGGGCGTTGGGAACTCCCTGGCTTCTCCTTGGTTTAACATCTGGAGCTGCTTGTGAATCGTGCCGCCACACACACCCGAGTGCAGGTGTCTTCCGCACAGACTGCGGGCCTCGCTCTTCTGAATGCCGCTAGCTGGCCACCCACCCACGGGTGAACCTGGTCAGGGTACTTTCTCTCAGGGGCAGACTCTTTTCCGGGCGGGCTACCGGTGTCTCTGTTTGCTCCTTTCTTTCTTCCATTTCGGGAAAGTCTTCCTTGCTGGGTGTGGAAATCTCCTATGCCTTCCCTCGCCTATTCTGTCAGCTTTCAAATTCTCTTTCAGTTGCCACCCTCACAGATGGATTAGGAAACTCTTTCCGGTGCACTCATTAGTGAAATGACCTCAAGGAAGCTGGAATCCAATATCTAATCGCCGATTTTTAGCGAGTCCACACGCCAGGGTGGTCGGGGTCCAATGCAGCCCCGGCCAGGCCCAGGCCCCTTGGACCGGGCCACAGGAGGACACAGAGGAGGGTCCCGGCCCCCACGGTAGCGGTGCCGGCAGTTCTCCAAGGGCTTGGGCGTTTTCCAGAGGTAGGAGATGGAGGGGACTGATTTCTTCAGCGCCCCACAAACCACGCCACCCCACCCCACCCCACCCCACCCATGGGACACATCCCCAGAGAGAGATGCCCCATACACTCGCTCCCCTCCCCCTTGCGCTGTGCCCCAGCCCTGGCCCGGGGGAATAGGCGGCAGCCCGCCCACAGGGCGGGGGGCACAGCTGAAAGGGGTTGTGGGGGAGGGCGGCCCCTGGCTGGGGTCAAAGGGCGAGCGCCCGGTGCCGGTGCGCGCGTGCGCAGTCAGCGGCGGCGACGCGCTGGGGGTGGGCAGCGGGTAGGTGAAGGAGGCCAGGCGAGGAGACGAGGGGGGCTGGGAGGGCTCCACCTTGGCGGGTCCAGCCGTGGAGGCGCATCTTGTGTGAGTGTGAGTGAGTGAGTGAGTGTGAGTGTGAGTGTGTGTGTATACAGAGACAGCCCCCAACCCCGGCCCGCCGCTCCCTGCCCGCCCCGCCTGTCACCCCCGTCCCTCGGAGCCCGCGGGACCCGGCCGGCGAACTCAACAGGCCCGGCCCGGCGCGGGGCCTGGGGCGGGAGGAGGCGGCGGGGAAGCGCAGAGAGGCTCGGCTTCTTGAGCGGGGCAGGGGCGCCCTCCGCCGTCCACGGCCACACCACCCCGAACGCGCCCGATCCCGTCTGGTCTCGGAAGCTAAGCAGGGTCGGGCCTGGTTAGAACTTGGATGGGAGACCGCCCGGGAATACCGGGTGCCGTAGGCTTCTTCTTTTTTTTTTTTGCCTCTGGTTCTGTAGCGTTTCTGGGAGTGCGGGGGCGGCCCGGGGTGGGGGTGACCCCCACCCTCAGCGCCCGCCGCGGTGCCTGGCGCCCCAGCCCGCACCGTGGGGCCTCCTCTTGTCCCGAGCCGTGACACCGCCGCCACGCGGCAGCATGCGTGGCTTCTGGACAGTCAGGTCTCAGACCTAAGGTCTGCTCTGTGGGAGCCGACACGCTGGAGGAAACCTTGAGAGTCTGAGAGGGGAGGGAGTTCCAGAAGAAGGCCAGGATGTCATTTTGAGGGAGTATGTGACCAGAACTCCTCCCGTTGCTTTTGGGGTTCTATGAGCTACACGTAGGAATCTTTGGTGGTGGCACCTGATGTTCGGGGATCCGGAGTCACACCCAGACCTGCTCCACAGGCCTCCTTTTACTTTTCTCTTCGGATTCATTTTTTTTTTTTTTTTGAGACAGAGTCTCGGTTTGTTGCCCAGGCTAGAGTGAGTGCCGTGGCGTCAGCCTAGCTCACAGCAACTTCAAACTCCTGGGCTCGAGTGATCCTTCTGCCTCAGCCTCCCGGGTAGCTGGGACTGCAGGCATGCGCCACCATGCCCCGCTAATTTTTTATATATATATCAGTTGGCCAATTAATTTCTTACTATTTATAGTAGAGACGGGGTCTCGCTCTTGCTCAGGCTGGTTTTGAACTCCTGACCTTGAGCAATCCGCCCGCCTCGGCCTCCCAAGTGCTAGGATTACAGGCGTGAGCCACAGCGCCCGGCCGGATTCATTATTTTGAAAAAGTGTCTCTTATCTCTATTATTGCATTTTCTTTTCTCTCTCTTTTCAAGCAGATGATGGGAGTCCAAGTATTAAGGTGACATGTGTTGCCCGTGCCCCCCTCCCCCCCCCCGTGTTCTTATTCATTTACCTCTCATGTTGTTCCAGCATATTGTGGGGGCACCAATGTTAAGGTCGGGTGCGTTGCCCTCTCCCAGCCTCCCCCCTCGGGTCAGAGCTTCAAGTGCGCCCATCCCCCAGTCGGTGCGTACCCACCCCATTCCTAATGGATGTGTATGCCCATCCCCTCCCCCCACCCGCCCGACACCCACCCGAAGAAGGTGATTCCTCTGTGTCCACTTAGGTGTCCATCGGTTCGTACCCATTTGCTGGTGAGCGCGAGCACGTGGTGCTCGTGTGTCCATTCTTGGGATACTTGGCTTACTGGAACGGGTTCCAGCTCTGGCCAGGAGAACCACGAGAGGTGCCCCCTCACCGCTGCTCCTCATAGCCGAATAGCACTCCGTGGTGTCCACGCGCCACATTTTATTTACCCACTCGTGGGTCGATGGGCACTCGGGTGGCTTCCAGGTCTTTGCGATTGTGACTTGTGCCCTGACACTAACCCTAACCCTTACCCAGCCCGTCTCCTCCACGGCCCCTGCCTGACTGACTCCTTCCCGCCCGGCCTATCACCTGTCACCGTCCTCTGCCCCTGCCTGACACGCTCCTCCCCGCCCGGGCCGTCACCGTCCTCGGCCCCTGCCTGACGGGGCTCCTCCGTCGCCTGGGCCTTCCAAGGGCTTGGTGTGGACGCTGGTTCCAGGACGCCCTCCCAGGAACCCGGTAGCAGGGCGGCCGCAGCGTCTCGCGCAACCCAACCGTCCGCCGGCTGGCCGCCGTCGCTAAGTGGCCTGCGGGGGACGTGCTCCCGCTGTGCCGTGGGGGCCCAGCCTGGTGTCTTCTCTGAGGCCCCGCGGCTGCCGCTCCCCGCAAGGGGATAGCCGCGGAGGTGGGGACCGCCTCCTCATGGGGATGTATACCCAGCTCTCCACGTCGGATTCCGGGGCTCTCTGTCCTGCCAGAAGGCCCAGCTGGCCTGCGGGTCCTTAGAGTGGCAAAAACATCCGAAAACTGAGATTGAGGGTCCGGTGGGTGTCTGCACTTTTGTGCTGGGCACCCCAGGGAGGCCCGGGGGCTGACTGGACAACGCGGTCTGCTGGGCTGGGGGGGGGGGTTTGGAGGAGCAACTGATGCCCTTTGCACTTTGGGTAGCAAGTGTCTGAGGTGTCTCTGGGCCCTGTGCCATGTGGGGGCGGGGGCGGGGGCGGGGTGGGAGGAGGAGGAGGAGGAGGAGGAGGAGGAGGAGGAGGAGGTGGAGGAGGAGGAGGTGGGAAGGGCCGTGGCCTGCAGTCGTGTTCCCCGGGGTGGCACAGCATGTGGCTTCTTCCACAGGCTGCTTGGCCTGGGCTCCCTGCACCTGGGCCTTTGGAGGACTGGCCCTGTGCTTGCCAACACTTCCTGCAGGGACCCAGAGCTGGGAGGTTGCATCTCTCAGCCCTGGGTCGGGCAGAGCCCCAGCGGGCCATGCCCACAACCTCTCTCAGCAGGGGTCCCCCAGAAGGCTCCTTTGGGACCAGGATTCTCTTGCGGGTGACTCTTTAAGGTCTGGCCCCTGGATGGAGGGGCACCAGGAGTAGAGGAGCAGGAAGGGGAAGGGGGTGGCCATGCGAGGGGACACTTTGAGGCCAAGTCCCAGCTTCAGCCTGATCCTCCTGGGAACCCCGGGGTGGACATCACACCTCCTGGTTGCCCCGCTCTGAGACAAGGAGCCGGGCTTCGCATTCCCACAGCAGCCAGTCGTGGGCTGAGGACACCTGGGGCGTTGGGAACTCCCTGGCTTCTCCTTGGTTTAACATCTGGAGCTGCTTGTGAATTGTGCCGCCACACACACCCGAGTGCAGGTGTCTTCTGCACAGACTGCGGGCCTCGCTCTTCTGAATGCCGCTAGCTCGCGACCCACCCACGGGTGAACCTGGTCAGGGTACTTTCTCTCGGGGGCAGACTCTCATCCGGGCGGGCTACCGGTGTCTCTGTTTGCTCCTTTCTTTCTTCCATTTCGGGAAAGGCTTCCTTACTGGGTGTGGAAATCTCCTATGCCTTTCCTCGCCTATTCTGTCAGCTCTAAAATTCTCTTTCGGTTGCCACCCTCACAGATGGATTAGGAAACTCTTTGCGGTGCACTCATTAGTGAAATGACCTCAATGACGCTGGAATCCAATATCTAATCGCCGATTTTTAGCGAGTCCACACGCCAGGGTGGTTGGGGTCCAATGCAGCCCCGGCCAGGCCCAGGCCCCTTGGACTGGGCCACAGGAGGACACAGAGGAGGGTCCCGGCCCCCACGGTAGCGGTGCGGGCAGTTCTCCAAGGGCTTGGGTGTTTTCCAGAGGGAGGAGATGGAGGGGACTGATTTCTTCAGCGCCCCACAAACCACGCCACCCCACCCCACCCATGGGACACATCCCGAGAGAGAGAGAGACGCCCCATACACTGGCTCCCCTCCCCCGTGCGCTGTGCCCCAGCCCTGGCCCCGGGGAATAGGCGGCCGCCGGGCCACAGGGTGGGGGGCGCAGCTGAAAGGGGTTGTGGGGGAGGGCCGCCCCTGGCTGGGGTCAAAGGGCGAGCCCCCCGCCCCTCCCGCCCGTGCGCAGTCAGCGGCCCCGGCGCGCTGGGGGTGGGGGGCGGGGAGGTGAAGGAGGCCAGGCAAGGAGAGGAGGGGGGCTTGAAGGTCTCCACCTTGGCGGGTCCAGCCGTGGAGGCGCATCTTGTGTGAGTGTGAGTGTGAGTGAGTGAGTGTGAGTGTGAGTGTGTGTGTATACAGAGACAGCCCCCAACCCCGGCCCGCCGCTCCCTGCCCGCCCCGCCTGTCACCCCCGTCCCTCGGAGCCCGCGGGACCCGGCCGGCGAACTCAACAGGCCCGGCCCGGCGCGGGGCCTGGGGCGGGAGGAGGCGGCGGGGAAGCGCAGAGAGGCTCGGCTTCTTGAGCGGGGCAGGGGCGCCCTCCGCCGTCCACGGCCACACCACCCCGAACGCGCCCGATCCCGTCTGGTCTCGGAAGCTAAGCAGGGTCGGGCCTGGTTAGAACTTGGATGGGAGACCGCCCGGGAATACCGGGTGCCGTAGGCTTCTTCTTTTTTTTTTTTGCCTCTGGTTCTGTAGCGTTTCTGGGAGTGCGGGGGCGGCCCGGGGTGGGGGTGACCCCCACCCTCAGCGCCCGCCGCGGTGCCTGGCGCCCCAGCCCGCACCGTGGGGCCTCCTCTTGTCCCGAGCCGTGACACCGCCGCCACGCGGCAGCATGCGTGGCTTCTGGACAGTCAGGTCTCAGACCTAAGGTCTGCTCTGTGGGAGCCGACACGCTGGAGGAAACCTTGAGAGTCTGAGAGGGGAGGGAGTTCCAGAAGAAGGCCAGGATGTCATTTTGAGGGAGTATGTGACCAGAACTCCTCCCGTTGCTTTTGGGGTTCTATGAGCTACACGTAGGAATCTTTGGTGGTGGCACCTGATGTTCGGGGATCCGGAGTCACACCCAGACCTGCTCCACAGGCCTCCTTTTACTTTTCTCTTCGGATTCATTTTTTTTTTTTTTTTGAGACAGAGTCTCGGTTTGTTGCCCAGGCTAGAGTGAGTGCCGTGGCGTCAGCCTAGCTCACAGCAACTTCAAACTCCTGGGCTCGAGTGATCCTTCTGCCTCAGCCTCCCGGGTAGCTGGGACTGCAGGCATGCGCCACCATGCCCCGCTAATTTTTTATATATATATCAGTTGGCCAATTAATTTCTTACTATTTATAGTAGAGACGGGGTCTCGCTCTTGCTCAGGCTGGTTTTGAACTCCTGACCTTGAGCAATCCGCCCGCCTCGGCCTCCCAAGTGCTAGGATTACAGGCGTGAGCCACAGCGCCCGGCCGGATTCATTATTTTGAAAAAGTGTCTCTTATCTCTATTATTGCATTTTCTTTTCTCTCTCTTTTCAAGCAGATGATGGGAGTCCAAGTATTAAGGTGACATGTGTTGCCCGTGCCCCCCTCCCCCCCCCCCGTGTTCTTATTCATTTACCTCTCATGTTGTTCCAGCATATTGTGGGGGCACCAATGTTAAGGTCGGGTGCGTTGCCCTCTCCCAGCCTCCCCCCTCGGGTCAGAGCTTCAAGTGCGCCCATCCCCCAGTCGGTGCGTACCCACCCCATTCCTAATGGATGTGTATGCCCATCCCCTCCCCCCACCCGCCCGACACCCACCCGAAGAAGGTGATTCCTCTGTGTCCACTTAGGTGTCCATCGGTTCGTACCCATTTGCTGGTGAGCGCGAGCACGTGGTGCTCGTGTGTCCATTCTTGGGATACTTGGCTTACTGGAACGGGTTCCAGCTCTGGCCAGGAGAACCACGAGAGGTGCCCCCTCACCGCTGCTCCTCATAGCCGAATAGCACTCCGTGGTGTCCACGCGCCACATTTTATTTACCCACTCGTGGGTCGATGGGCACTCGGGTGGCTTCCAGGTCTTTGCGATTGTGACTTGTGCCCTGACACTAACCCTAACCCTTACCCAGCCCGTCTCCTCCACGGCCCCTGCCTGACTGACTCCTTCCCGCCCGGCCTATCACCTGTCACCGTCCTCTGCCCCTGCCTGACACGCTCCTCCCCGCCCGGGCCGTCACCGTCCTCGGCCCCTGCCTGACGGGGCTCCTCCGTCGCCTGGGCCTTCCAAGGGCTTGGTGTGGACGCTGGTTCCAGGACGCCCTCCCAGGAACCCGGTAGCAGGGCGGCCGCAGCGTCTCGCGCAACCCAACCGTCCGCCGGCTGGCCGCCGTCGCTAAGTGGCCTGCGGGGGACGTGCTCCCGCTGTGCCGTGGGGGCCCAGCCTGGTGTCTTCTCTGAGGCCCCGCGGCTGCCGCTCCCCGCAAGGGGATAGCCGCGGAGGTGGGGACCGCCTCCTCATGGGGATGTATACCCAGCTCTCCACGTCGGATTCCGGGGCTCTCTGTCCTGCCAGAAGGCCCAGCTGGCCTGCGGATCCTTAGAGTGGCAAAAACATCCGAAAACTGAGATTGAGGGTCCGGTGGGTGTCTGCACTTTTGTGCTGGGCACCCCAGGGAGGCCCGGGGGCTGACTGGACAACGCGGTCTGCTGGGCTGGGGGGGGGGGTTTGGAGGAGCAACTGATGCCCTTTGCACTTTGGGTAGCAAGTGTCTGAGGTGTCTCTGGGCCCTGTGCCATGTGGGGGCGGGGGCGGGGGCGGGGTGGGAGGAGGAGGAGGAGGAGGAGGAGGAGGAGGAGGAGGAGGTGGAGGAGGAGGAGGTGGGAAGGGCCGTGGCCTGCAGTCGTGTTCCCCGGGGTGGCACAGCATGTGGCTTCTTCCACAGGCTGCTTGGCCTGGGCTCCCTGCACCTGGGCCTTTGGAGGACTGGCCCTGTGCTTGCCAACACTTCCTGCAGGGACCCAGAGCTGGGAGGTTGCATCTCTCAGCCCTGGGTCGGGCAGAGCCCCAGCGGGCCATGCCCACAACCTCTCTCAGCAGGGGTCCCCCAGAAGGCTCCTTTGGGACCAGGATTCTCTTGCGGGTGACTCTTTAAGGTCTGGCCCCTGGATGGAGGGGCACCAGGAGTAGAGGAGCAGGAAGGGGAAGGGGGTGGCCATGCGAGGGGACACTTTGAGGCCAAGTCCCAGCTTCAGCCTGATCCTCCTGGGAACCCCGGGGTGGACATCACACCTCCTGGTTGCCCCGCTCTGAGACAAGGAGCCGGGCTTCGCATTCCCACAGCAGCCAGTCGTGGGCTGAGGACACCTGGGGCGTTGGGAACTCCCTGGCTTCTCCTTGGTTTAACATCTGGAGCTGCTTGTGAATTGTGCCGCCACACACACCCGAGTGCAGGTGTCTTCTGCACAGACTGCGGGCCTCGCTCTTCTGAATGCCGCTAGCTCGCGACCCACCCACGGGTGAACCTGGTCAGGGTACTTTCTCTCGGGGGCAGACTCTCATCCGGGCGGGCTACCGGTGTCTCTGTTTGCTCCTTTCTTTCTTCCATTTCGGGAAAGGCTTCCTTACTGGGTGTGGAAATCTCCTATGCCTTTCCTCGCCTATTCTGTCAGCTCTAAAATTCTCTTTCGGTTGCCACCCTCACAGATGGATTAGGAAACTCTTTGCGGTGCACTCATTAGTGAAATGACCTCAATGACGCTGGAATCCAATATCTAATCGCCGATTTTTAGCGAGTCCACACGCCAGGGTGGTTGGGGTCCAATGCAGCCCCGGCCAGGCCCAGGCCCCTTGGACTGGGCCACAGGAGGACACAGAGGAGGGTCCCGGCCCCCACGGTAGCGGTGCGGGCAGTTCTCCAAGGGCTTGGGTGTTTTCCAGAGGGAGGAGATGGAGGGGACTGATTTCTTCAGCGCCCCACAAACCACGCCACCCCACCCCACCCATGGGACACATCCCGAGAGAGAGAGAGACGCCCCATACACTGGCTCCCCTCCCCCGTGCGCTGTGCCCCAGCCCTGGCCCCGGGGAATAGGCGGCCGCCGGGCCACAGGGTGGGGGGCGCAGCTGAAAGGGGTTGTGGGGGAGGGCCGCCCCTGGCTGGGGTCAAAGGGCGAGCCCCCCGCCCCTCCCGCCCGTGCGCAGTCAGCGGCCCCGGCGCGCTGGGGGTGGGGGGCGGGGAGGTGAAGGAGGCCAGGCAAGGAGAGGAGGGGGGCTTGAAGGTCTCCACCTTGGCGGGTCCAGCCGTGGAGGCGCATCTTGTGTGAGTGTGAGTGTGAGTGAGTGAGTGTGAGTGTGAGTGTGTGTGTATACAGAGACAGCCCCCAACCCCGGCCCGCCGCTCCCTGCCCGCCCCGCCTGTCACCCCCGTCCCTCGGAGCCCGCGGGACCCGGCCGGCGAACTCAACAGGCCCGGCCCGGCGCGGGGCCTGGGGCGGGAGGAGGCGGCGGGGAAGCGCAGAGAGGCTCGGCTTCTTGAGCGGGGCAGGGGCGCCCTCCGCCGTCCACGGCCACACCACCCCGAACGCGCCCGATCCCGTCTGGTCTCGGAAGCTAAGCAGGGTCGGGCCTGGTTAGAACTTGGATGGGAGACCGCCCGGGAATACCGGGTGCCGTAGGCTTCTTCTTTTTTTTTTTTGCCTCTGGTTCTGTAGCGTTTCTGGGAGTGCGGGGGCGGCCCGGGGTGGGGGTGACCCCCACCCTCAGCGCCCGCCGTGGGGTGCCTGGCGCCCCAGCCCGCACCGTGGGGCCTCCTCTTGTCCCGAGCCGTGACACCGCCGCCACGCGGCAGCATGCGTGGCTTCTGGACAGTCAGGTCTCAGACCTAAGGTCTGCTCTGTGGGAGCCGACACGCTGGAGGAAACCTTGAGAGTCTGAGAGGGGAGGGAGTTCCAGAAGAAGGCCAGGATGTCATTTTGAGGGAGTATGTGACCAGAACTCCTCCCGTTGCTTTTGGGGTTCTATGAGCTACACGTAGGAATCTTTGGTGGTGGCACCTGATGTTCGGGGATCCGGAGTCACACCCAGACCTGCTCCACAGGCCTCCTTTTACTTTTCTCTTCGGATTCATTTTTTTTTTTTTTTTTTTTTGAGACAGAGTCTCGGTTTGTTGCCCAGGCTAGAGTGAGTGCCGTGGCGTCAGCCTAGCTCACAGCAACTTCAAACTCCTGGGCTCGAGTGATCCTTCTGCCTCAGCCTCCCGGGTAGCTGGGACTGCAGGCATGCGCCACCATGCCCCGCTAATTTTTTATATATATATCAGTTGGCCAATTAATTTCTTACTATTTATAGTAGAGACGGGGTCTCGCTCTTGCTCAGGCTGGTTTTGAACTCCTGACCTTGAGCAATCCGCCCGCCTCGGCCTCCCAAGTGCTAGGATTACAGGCGTGAGCCACAGCGCCCGGCCGGATTCATTATTTTGAAAAAGTGTCTCTTATCTCTATTATTGCATTTTCTTTTCTCTCTCTTTTCAAGCAGATGATGGGAGTCCAAGTATTAAGGTGACATGTGTTGCCCGTGCCCCCCTCCCCCCCCCCGTGTTCTTATTCATTTACCTCTCATGTTGTTCCAGCATATTGTGGGGGCACCAATGTTAAGGTCGGGTGCGTTGCCCTCTCCCAGCCTCCCCCCTCGGGTCAGAGCTTCAAGTGCGCCCATCCCCCAGTCGGTGCGTACCCACCCCATTCCTAATGGATGTGTATGCCCATCCCCTCCCCCCACCCGCCCGACACCCACCCGAAGAAGGTGATTCCTCTGTGTCCACTTAGGTGTCCATCGGTTCGTACCCATTTGCTGGTGAGCGCGAGCACGTGGTGCTCGTGTGTCCATTCTTGGGATACTTGGCTTACTGGAACGGGTTCCAGCTCTGGCCAGGAGAACCACGAGAGGTGCCCCCTCACCGCTGCTCCTCATAGCCGAATAGCACTCCGTGGTGTCCACGCGCCACATTTTATTTACCCACTCGTGGGTCGATGGGCACTCGGGTGGCTTCCAGGTCTTTGCGATTGTGACTTGTGACCTGACACTAACCCTAACCCTTACCCAGCCCGTCTCCTCCACGGCCCCTGCCTGACTGACTCCTTCCCGCCCGGCCTATCACCTGTCACCGTCCTCTGCCCCTGCCTGACACGCTCCTCCCCGCCCGGGCCGTCACCGTCCTCGGCCCCTGCCTGACGGGGCTCCTCCGTCGCCTGGGCCTTCCAAGGGCTTGGTGTGGACGCTGGTTCCAGGACGCCCTCCCAGGAACCCGGTAGCAGGGCGGCCGCAGCGTCTCGCGCAACCCAACCGTCCGCCGGCTGGCCGCCGTCGCTAAGTGGCCTGCGGGGGACGTGCTCCCGCTGTGCCGTGGGGGCCCAGCCTGGTGTCTTCTCTGAGGCCCCGCGGCTGCCGCTCCCCGCAAGGGGATAGCCGCGGAGGTGGGGACCGCATCCTCATGGGGACGTATACCCAGCTCTCCACGTCGGATTCCGGGGCTCTCTGTCCTGCCCGAAGGCCCAGCTGGCCTGCGGATCCTTAGAGTGGCAAAAACATCCGAAAACTGAGATTGAGGGTCCGGTGGGTGTCTGCGCTTTTGTGCTGGGCACCCCAGGGAGGCCCGGGGGCTGGCTGGACAACGCGGTCTGCTGGGCGGGGGGGGGGGGGTTAGAGGAGCAACTGATGCCCTTTGCACTTTGGGTAGCAAGAGTCTGAGGTGTCTCTGAGCCCTGTGCCATGTCGGGGGGGGGCGGGGGGGGAAGAGGAGGAGGAGGAGGAGGTGGGAAGGGCCGGGGCCTGCAGTCGTGTTCCCGGGGTGGCAGGGCAAGTGGCTTCTTCCACAGGCTGCTTGGCCTGGGCTCCCTGCACCTGGGCCTTTGGAGGACCGGCCCTGTGCTTGCCAACGCTTCCTGCAGGGACCCAGAGCTGGGAGGTTGCATCTCTCAGCCCTGGGTCGGGCAGAGCCCCAGCGGGCCATGCCCACAACCTCTCTCAGTACCGGTCCCCCAGAAGGCTCCTTGGGGACCAGGATTCTCTTGCGGTGACTCTTTAAGGTCTGGCCCCTGGATGGAGGGGCACCAGGAGTAGAGGAGCAGGAAGGGGAAGGGGGTGGCCATGCGAGGGGACACTTTGAGGCCAAGTCCCAGCTTCAGCCTGATCCTCCTGGGAACCCCGGGGTGTACGTCACACCTCCTGGTTGTCCCGCTCTGAGACAAGGAGCCGGGCTTCGCATTCCCACAGCAGCCAGTCGTGGGCTGAGGACACCTGGGGCGTTGGGAACTCCCTGGCTTCTCCTTGGTTTAACATCTGGAGCTGCTTGTGAATCGTGCCGCCACACACACCCGAGTGCAGGTGTCTTCCGCACAGACTGCGGGCCTCGCTCTTCTGAATGCCGCTAGCTGGCCACCCACCCACGGGTGAACCTGGTCAGGGTACTTTCTCTCAGGGGCAGACTCTTTTCCGGGCGGGCTACCGGTGTCTCTGTTTGCTCCTTTCTTTCTTCCATTTCGGGAAAGTCTTCCTTGCTGGGTGTGGAAATCTCCTATGCCTTCCCTCGCCTATTCTGTCAGCTTTCAAATTCTCTTTCAGTTGCCACCCTCACAGATGGATTAGGAAACTCTTTCCGGTGCACTCATTAGTGAAATGACCTCAAGGAAGCTGGAATCCAATATCTAATCGCCGATTTTTAGCGAGTCCACACGCCAGGGTGGTCGGGGTCCAATGCAGCCCCGGCCAGGCCCAGGCCCCTTGGACCGGGCCACAGGAGGACACAGAGGAGGGTCCCGGCCCCCACGGTAGCGGTGCCGGCAGTTCTCCAAGGGCTTGGGCGTTTTCCAGAGGTAGGAGATGGAGGGGACTGATTTCTTCAGCGCCCCACAAACCACGCCACCCCACCCCACCCCACCCCACCCATGGGACACATCCCCAGAGAGAGATGCCCCATACACTCGCTCCCCTCCCCCTTGCGCTGTGCCCCAGCCCTGGCCCGGGGGAATAGGCGGCAGCCCGCCCACAGGGCGGGGGGCACAGCTGAAAGGGGTTGTGGGGGAGGGCGGCCCCTGGCTGGGGTCAAAGGGCGAGCGCCCGGTGCGCGCGTGCGCAGTCAGCGGCGGCGACGCACTGGGGGTGGGCAGCGGGTAGGTGAAGGAGGCCAGGCGAGGAGACGAGGGGGGCTGGGAGGGCTCCACCTTGGCGGGTCCAGCCGTGGAGGCGCATCTTGTGTGAGTGTGAGTGAGTGTGAGTGTGTGTGTGTGGAGAGAGAGACAGCCCCCCGCCCCGGCCCGCCCCGGCCGCCCGGCCCGGCCCGTCACCCCCGTCCCTCGGAGCCCGCCGGACCCGGCCGGCGAACTCAACAGGCCCGGCCGGGCGCGGGGCCTGGGGCGGGAGGAGGCGGCGGGGAAGCGCAGAGACGCTGGGATCTTGAGCGGGGCAGGGGCGCCCTCCGCCGTCTAGGGCCACACCACCCTGAACGCCCCCCGGTCTCCTCTGGTCTCGGAAGCTAAGCAGGGTCGGGCCTGGTTAGTACTTGGATGGGAGAAGACCGCCTGGGAATACCGGGTGCCGTAGGCTTCTTCTTCTTCTTTTTTTTTTTTTTTGCCTCTTGTTCTGTCCCCTTTCTGGGAGCGCGGCGGCGGCCCGGGGTGGGGGTCACCCCCACCCTCAGCGCCCGCCGTGGGGTGCCTGGCGCCCCAGCCCGCACCGTGGGGCCTCCTCTTGTCCCAAGCCGCGACACCGCCGCCACGCGGCAGCATGCGTGGCATCTGGACTGTCAGG
Organism: Microcebus murinus; assembly: GCF_040939455.1. Classification (NCBI taxonomy): domain Eukaryota; kingdom Metazoa; phylum Chordata; class Mammalia; order Primates; family Cheirogaleidae; genus Microcebus; species Microcebus murinus. The sequence continues at coordinate 194,911 of NW_027438969.1, read as the reverse complement.
TCTCAGACCAAAGGTCTGCTCTGTGGGAACCGACACGCTGGAGGAAACCTTGAGAGTCTGAGAGGGGAGGGAGTTCCAGAAGGAGGCCAGGATGTCATTTTGAGGGAGTATGGGACCAGAACTCGTCCCGTTGCTTTTGGGGTTCTATGGGCTCCACGTAGGAATCTTTGGTGGTGGCAGCTGATGTTGGGGGATCCGGAGTCACACCCAGACCTGCTCCACAGGCCTCCTTTTACTTTTCTCTTTGGAGTCGTTATTTTTAAAAAGTGTCTCTTACCTCTCTCATTGCATTTTCTTTTCTCTCTCTTTTCAAGCAGATGATGGGAGTACAAGTATTCAGGTGACATGTGTTGCCCGTGCCCCCTCCCCCCTGTGTTCTTATTCATTTACCTCTCATGTTGTTCCAGCGTATTGTGGGGGCACCAATGTTAAGGTCGGGTACGTTGCCCTCTCCCAGCCTCCCCCCTCGGGTCAGAGCTTCAAGTGCGCCCATCCCCCAGTCGGTGCGCACCCACCCCATTCCTAATGGAGGTGTATGCCCCTCCCCTCCCCCCACCCGCCCGACACCCACCCGATGATGAAGGTGATTCCTCTCTGTCCACTTAGGTGTCCATCCGTTCGTACCCATTTGCTGGTGAGCGCGCTCACGGGGCGCTCGTGTGTCCATTCTTGGGATACTTGGCTTACTGGAACGGGTTCCAGCTCTGGCCAGGAGAACACGAGAGGCGCCCTCTCACCGCTGCTCCTCACAGCCCAATGGCACTCCGTGGTGTCCACGCGCCACATTTTATTAATGCACTCCTGGATGGATGGGCACTCGGGTCGCTTCCACATCTTTGCGATTGTGTGAATTGTGCCCTAACTGTCACCCTAACCCTTACCCAGCCCGTGTCCTCTGCCCCTGCCTGACGCACTCCTCCCCGGCCAGGCCCAGGCCCGTCACTGTCCCGGGCCCCCGCCTGACCGGCTCCTTCCCGCCCGGCCTGTCACCGTCCTCTGCCCCTGCCTGACATGCTCCTTCCCGCCCGTCCGGCCTCTCACCGTCCTCGGCCCCTGCCTGACCGGCTCCTCCGTCGCCTGGGCCTTCCAAGGGCTTGGTGTGGACGCTGCTTCCAGGAAGCCCTCCAGAAACCCGGCAGCAGGGTGGCCGCAGCAGTCTCCAGCAGCCGTCCCTAAGTCGCGTGCGGGGCCCCCGCTGTGCCGCGGGGACCCAGCCTGGTGTCTTCCCTGAGGCCCTGCGGCTGCCGCTCCCCGCAAGGGGAGAGTCGCGGAGGTGGGGACCGCCTCCTGATGGGGACGTACACGCAGCTCTCCACGTCGGATTCCGGGGCTCTCTGTCCTGCCCGAAGGCCCAGCTGGCCTGCGGGTCCTTAGAGTGGCAAAAACATCCGAAAGCTGAGATTGAGGGTCCGGTGGGTGTCTGCGCTTTTGTGCTGGGCACCCCAGGGAGGCCCGGGGGCTGGCTGGACAACGCGGTCTGCTGGGCGGGGGGGGGGGGGGGGGGGGGTTAGAGGAGCAACTGATGCCCTTTGCACTTTGGGTAGCAAGAGTCTGAGGTGTCTCTGAGCCCTGTGCCATGTCGGGGGGGGGGGCGGGGGGGGAAGAGGAGGAGGAGGAGGAGGTGGGAAGGGCCGGGGCCTGCAGTCGTGTTCCCGGGGTGGCAGGGCAAGTGGCTTCTTCCACAGGCTGCTTGGCCTGGGCTCCCTGCACCTGGGCCTTTGGAGGACCGGCCCTGTGCTTGCCAACGCTTCCTGCAGGGACCCAGAGCTGGGAGGTTGCATCTCTCAGCCCTGGGTCGGGCAGAGCCCCAGCGGGCCATGCCCACAACCTCTCTCAGCACCGGTCCCCCAGAAGGCTCCTTGGGGACCAGGATTCTCTTGCGGTGACTCTTTAAGGTCTGGCCCCTGGATGGAGGGGCACCAGGAGTAGAGGAGCAGGAAGGGGAAGGGGGTGGCCATGCGAGGGGACACTTTGAGGCCAAGTCCCAGCTTCAGCCTGATCCTCCTGGGAACCCCGGGGTGTACGTCACACCTCCTGGTTGTGCCGCTCTGAGACAAGGAGCCGGGCTTCGCATTCCCACAGCAGCCAGTCGTGGGCTGAGGACACCTGGGGCGTTGGGAACTCCCTGGCTTCTCCTTGGTTTAACATCTGGAGCTGCTTGTGAATCGTGCTGCCACACACACCCGAGTGCAGGTGTCTTCCGCACAGACTGCGGGCCTCGCTCTTCTGAATGCCGCTAGCTGGCCACCCACCCACGGGTGAACCTGGTCAGGGTACTTTCTCTCAGGGGCAGACTCTTTTCCGGGCGGGCTACCGGTGTCTCTGTTTGCTCCTTTCTTTCTTCCATTTCGGGAAAGTCTTCCTTGCTGGGTGTGGAAATCTCCTATGCCTTCCCTCGCCTATTCTGTCAGCTTTCAAATTCTCTTTCAGTTGCCACCCTCACAGATGGATTAGGAAACTCTTTCCGGTGCACTCATTAGTGAAATGACCTCAAGGAAGCTGGAATCCAATATCTAATCGCCGATTTTTAGCGAGTCCACACGCCAGGGTGGTCGGGGTCCAATGCAGCCCCGGCCAGGCCCAGGCCCCTTGGACCGGGCCACAGGAGGACACAGAGGAGGGTCCCGGCCCCCACGGTAGCGGTGCCGGCAGTTCTCCAAGGGCTTGGGCGTTTTCCAGAGGTAGGAGATGGAGGGGACTGATTTCTTCAGCGCCCCACAAACCACGCCACCCCACCCCACCCCACCCCACCCATGGGACACATCCCCAGAGAGAGATGCCCCATACACTCGCTCCCCTCCCCCTTGCGCTGTGCCCCAGCCCTGGCCCGGGGGAATAGGCGGCAGCCCGCCCACAGGGCGGGGGGCACAGCTGAAAGGGGTTGTGGGGGAGGGCGGCCCCTGGCTGGGGTCAAAGGGCGAGCGCCCGGTGCCGGTGCGCGCGTGCGCAGTCAGCGGCGGCGACGCGCTGGGGGTGGGCAGCGGGTAGGTGAAGGAGGCCAGGCGAGGAGACGAGGGGGGCTGGGAGGGCTCCACCTTGGCGGGTCCAGCCGTGGAGGCGCATCTTGTGTGAGTGTGAGTGAGTGAGTGAGTGTGAGTGTGAGTGTGTGTGTATACAGAGACAGCCCCCAACCCCGGCCCGCCGCTCCCTGCCCGCCCCGCCTGTCACCCCCGTCCCTCGGAGCCCGCGGGACCCGGCCGGCGAACTCAACAGGCCCGGCCCGGCGCGGGGCCTGGGGCGGGAGGAGGCGGCGGGGAAGCGCAGAGAGGCTCGGCTTCTTGAGCGGGGCAGGGGCGCCCTCCGCCGTCCACGGCCACACCACCCCGAACGCGCCCGATCCCGTCTGGTCTCGGAAGCTAAGCAGGGTCGGGCCTGGTTAGAACTTGGATGGGAGACCGCCCGGGAATACCGGGTGCCGTAGGCTTCTTCTTTTTTTTTTTTGCCTCTGGTTCTGTAGCGTTTCTGGGAGTGCGGGGGCGGCCCGGGGTGGGGGTGACCCCCACCCTCAGCGCCCGCCGCGGTGCCTGGCGCCCCAGCCCGCACCGTGGGGCCTCCTCTTGTCCCGAGCCGTGACACCGCCGCCACGCGGCAGCATGCGTGGCTTCTGGACAGTCAGGTCTCAGACCTAAGGTCTGCTCTGTGGGAGCCGACACGCTGGAGGAAACCTTGAGAGTCTGAGAGGGGAGGGAGTTCCAGAAGAAGGCCAGGATGTCATTTTGAGGGAGTATGTGACCAGAACTCCTCCCGTTGCTTTTGGGGTTCTATGAGCTACACGTAGGAATCTTTGGTGGTGGCACCTGATGTTCGGGGATCCGGAGTCACACCCAGACCTGCTCCACAGGCCTCCTTTTACTTTTCTCTTCGGATTCATTTTTTTTTTTTTTTTTTTTTTTGAGACAGAGTCTCGGTTTGTTGCCCAGGCTAGAGTGAGTGCCGTGGCGTCAGCCTAGCTCACAGCAACTTCAAACTCCTGGGCTCGAGTGATCCTTCTGCCTCAGCCTCCCGGGTAGCTGGGACTGCAGGCATGCGCCACCATGCCCCGCTAATTTTTTATATATATATCAGTTGGCCAATTAATTTCTTACTATTTATAGTAGAGACGGGGTCTCGCTCTTGCTCAGGCTGGTTTTGAACTCCTGACCTTGAGCAATCCGCCCGCCTCGGCCTCCCAAGTGCTAGGATTACAGGCGTGAGCCACAGCGCCCGGCCGGATTCATTATTTTGAAAAAGTGTCTCTTATCTCTATTATTGCATTTTCTTTTCTCTCTCTTTTCAAGCAGATGATGGGAGTCCAAGTATTAAGGTGACATGTGTTGCCCGTGCCCCCCTCCCCCCCCCGTGTTCTTATTCATTTACCTCTCATGTTGTTCCAGCATATTGTGGGGGCACCAATGTTAAGGTCGGGTGCGTTGCCCTCTCCCAGCCTCCCCCCTCGGGTCAGAGCTTCAAGTGCGCCCATCCCCCAGTCGGTGCGTACCCACCCCATTCCTAATGGATGTGTATGCCCATCCCCTCCCCCCACCCGCCCGACACCCACCCGAAGAAGGTGATTCCTCTGTGTCCACTTAGGTGTCCATCGGTTCGTACCCATTTGCTGGTGAGCGCGAGCACGTGGTGCTCGTGTGTCCATTCTTGGGATACTTGGCTTACTGGAACGGGTTCCAGCTCTGGCCAGGAGAACCACGAGAGGTGCCCCCTCACCGCTGCTCCTCATAGCCGAATAGCACTCCGTGGTGTCCACGCGCCACATTTTATTTACCCACTCGTGGGTCGATGGGCACTCGGGTGGCTTCCAGGTCTTTGCGATTGTGACTTGTGCCCTGACACTAACCCTAACCCTTACCCAGCCCGTCTCCTCCACGGCCCCTGCCTGACTGACTCCTTCCCGCCCGGCCTATCACCTGTCACCGTCCTCTGCCCCTGCCTGACACGCTCCTCCCCGCCCGGGCCGTCACCGTCCTCGGCCCCTGCCTGACGGGGCTCCTCCGTCGCCTGGGCCTTCCAAGGGCTTGGTGTGGACGCTGGTTCCAGGACGCCCTCCCAGGAACCCGGTAGCAGGGCGGCCGCAGCGTCTCGCGCAACCCAACCGTCCGCCGGCTGGCCGCCGTCGCTAAGTGGCCTGCGGGGGACGTGCTCCCGCTGTGCCGTGGGGGCCCAGCCTGGTGTCTTCTCTGAGGCCCCGCGGCTGCCGCTCCCCGCAAGGGGATAGCCGCGGAGGTGGGGACCGCCTCCTCATGGGGATGTATACCCAGCTCTCCACGTCGGATTCCGGGGCTCTCTGTCCTGCCAGAAGGCCCAGCTGGCCTGCGGATCCTTAGAGTGGCAAAAACATCCGAAAACTGAGATTGAGGGTCCGGTGGGTGTCTGCACTTTTGTGCTGGGCACCCCAGGGAGGCCCGGGGGCTGACTGGACAACGCGGTCTGCTGGGCTGGGGGGGGGGTTTGGAGGAGCAACTGATGCCCTTTGCACTTTGGGTAGCAAGTGTCTGAGGTGTCTCTGGGCCCTGTGCCATGTGGGGGCGGGGGCGGGGGCGGGGTGGGAGGAGGAGGAGGAGGAGGAGGAGGAGGAGGAGGAGGAGGTGGAGGAGGAGGAGGTGGGAAGGGCCGTGGCCTGCAGTCGTGTTCCCCGGGGTGGCACAGCATGTGGCTTCTTCCACAGGCTGCTTGGCCTGGGCTCCCTGCACCTGGGCCTTTGGAGGACTGGCCCTGTGCTTGCCAACACTTCCTGCAGGGACCCAGAGCTGGGAGGTTGCATCTCTCAGCCCTGGGTCGGGCAGAGCCCCAGCGGGCCATGCCCACAACCTCTCTCAGCAGGGGTCCCCCAGAAGGCTCCTTTGGGACCAGGATTCTCTTGCGGGTGACTCTTTAAGGTCTGGCCCCTGGATGGAGGGGCACCAGGAGTAGAGGAGCAGGAAGGGGAAGGGGGTGGCCATGCGAGGGGACACTTTGAGGCCAAGTCCCAGCTTCAGCCTGATCCTCCTGGGAACCCCGGGGTGGACATCACACCTCCTGGTTGCCCCGCTCTGAGACAAGGAGCCGGGCTTCGCATTCCCACAGCAGCCAGTCGTGGGCTGAGGACACCTGGGGCGTTGGGAACTCCCTGGCTTCTCCTTGGTTTAACATCTGGAGCTGCTTGTGAATTGTGCCGCCACACACACCCGAGTGCAGGTGTCTTCTGCACAGACTGCGGGCCTCGCTCTTCTGAATGCCGCTAGCTCGCGACCCACCCACGGGTGAACCTGGTCAGGGTACTTTCTCTCGGGGGCAGACTCTCATCCGGGCGGGCTACCGGTGTCTCTGTTTGCTCCTTTCTTTCTTCCATTTCGGGAAAGGCTTCCTTACTGGGTGTGGAAATCTCCTATGCCTTTCCTCGCCTATTCTGTCAGCTCTAAAATTCTCTTTCGGTTGCCACCCTCACAGATGGATTAGGAAACTCTTTGCGGTGCACTCATTAGTGAAATGACCTCAATGACGCTGGAATCCAATATCTAATCGCCGATTTTTAGCGAGTCCACACGCCAGGGTGGTTGGGGTCCAATGCAGCCCCGGCCAGGCCCAGGCCCCTTGGACTGGGCCACAGGAGGACACAGAGGAGGGTCCCGGCCCCCACGGTAGCGGTGCGGGCAGTTCTCCAAGGGCTTGGGTGTTTTCCAGAGGGAGGAGATGGAGGGGACTGATTTCTTCAGCGCCCCACAAACCACGCCACCCCACCCCACCCATGGGACACATCCCGAGAGAGAGAGAGACGCCCCATACACTGGCTCCCCTCCCCCGTGCGCTGTGCCCCAGCCCTGGCCCCGGGGAATAGGCGGCCGCCGGGCCACAGGGTGGGGGGCGCAGCTGAAAGGGGTTGTGGGGGAGGGCCGCCCCTGGCTGGGGTCAAAGGGCGAGCCCCCCGCCCCTCCCGCCCGTGCGCAGTCAGCGGCCCCGGCGCGCTGGGGGTGGGGGGCGGGGAGGTGAAGGAGGCCAGGCAAGGAGAGGAGGGGGGCTTGAAGGTCTCCACCTTGGCGGGTCCAGCCGTGGAGGCGCATCTTGTGTGAGTGTGAGTGTGAGTGAGTGAGTGTGAGTGTGAGTGTGTGTGTATACAGAGACAGCCCCCAACCCCGGCCCGCCGCTCCCTGCCCGCCCCGCCTGTCACCCCCGTCCCTCGGAGCCCGCGGGACCCGGCCGGCGAACTCAACAGGCCCGGCCCGGCGCGGGGCCTGGGGCGGGAGGAGGCGGCGGGGAAGCGCAGAGAGGCTCGGCTTCTTGAGCGGGGCAGGGGCGCCCTCCGCCGTCCACGGCCACACCACCCCGAACGCGCCCGATCCCGTCTGGTCTCGGAAGCTAAGCAGGGTCGGGCCTGGTTAGAACTTGGATGGGAGACCGCCCGGGAATACCGGGTGCCGTAGGCTTCTTCTTTTTTTTTTTTGCCTCTGGTTCTGTAGCGTTTCTGGGAGTGCGGGGGCGGCCCGGGGTGGGGGTGACCCCCACCCTCAGCGCCCGCCGCGGTGCCTGGCGCCCCAGCCCGCACCGTGGGGCCTCCTCTTGTCCCGAGCCGTGACACCGCCGCCACGCGGCAGCATGCGTGGCTTCTGGACAGTCAGGTCTCAGACCTAAGGTCTGCTCTGTGGGAGCCGACACGCTGGAGGAAACCTTGAGAGTCTGAGAGGGGAGGGAGTTCCAGAAGAAGGCCAGGATGTCATTTTGAGGGAGTATGTGACCAGAACTCCTCCCGTTGCTTTTGGGGTTCTATGAGCTACACGTAGGAATCTTTGGTGGTGGCACCTGATGTTCGGGGATCCGGAGTCACACCCAGACCTGCTCCACAGGCCTCCTTTTACTTTTCTCTTCGGATTCATTTTTTTTTTTTTTTTTTTTTTTGAGACAGAGTCTCGGTTTGTTGCCCAGGCTAGAGTGAGTGCCGTGGCGTCAGCCTAGCTCACAGCAACTTCAAACTCCTGGGCTCGAGTGATCCTTCTGCCTCAGCCTCCCGGGTAGCTGGGACTGCAGGCATGCGCCACCATGCCCCGCTAATTTTTTATATATATATCAGTTGGCCAATTAATTTCTTACTATTTATAGTAGAGACGGGGTCTCGCTCTTGCTCAGGCTGGTTTTGAACTCCTGACCTTGAGCAATCCGCCCGCCTCGGCCTCCCAAGTGCTAGGATTACAGGCGTGAGCCACAGCGCCCGGCCGGATTCATTATTTTGAAAAAGTGTCTCTTATCTCTATTATTGCATTTTCTTTTCTCTCTCTTTTCAAGCAGATGATGGGAGTCCAAGTATTAAGGTGACATGTGTTGCCCGTGCCCCCCTCCCCCCCCCGTGTTCTTATTCATTTACCTCTCATGTTGTTCCAGCATATTGTGGGGGCACCAATGTTAAGGTCGGGTGCGTTGCCCTCTCCCAGCCTCCCCCCTCGGGTCAGAGCTTCAAGTGCGCCCATCCCCCAGTCGGTGCGTACCCACCCCATTCCTAATGGATGTGTATGCCCATCCCCTCCCCCCACCCGCCCGACACCCACCCGAAGAAGGTGATTCCTCTGTGTCCACTTAGGTGTCCATCGGTTCGTACCCATTTGCTGGTGAGCGCGAGCACGTGGTGCTCGTGTGTCCATTCTTGGGATACTTGGCTTACTGGAACGGGTTCCAGCTCTGGCCAGGAGAACCACGAGAGGTGCCCCCTCACCGCTGCTCCTCATAGCCGAATAGCACTCCGTGGTGTCCACGCGCCACATTTTATTTACCCACTCGTGGGTCGATGGGCACTCGGGTGGCTTCCAGGTCTTTGCGATTGTGACTTGTGACCTGACACTAACCCTAACCCTTACCCAGCCCGTCTCCTCCACGGCCCCTGCCTGACTGACTCCTTCCCGCCCGGCCTATCACCTGTCACCGTCCTCTGCCCCTGCCTGACACGCTCCTCCCCGCCCGGGCCGTCACCGTCCTCGGCCCCTGCCTGACGGGGCTCCTCCGTCGCCTGGGCCTTCCAAGGGCTTGGTGTGGACGCTGGTTCCAGGACGCCCTCCCAGGAACCCGGTAGCAGGGCAGCCGCAGCGTCTCGCGCAACCCAACCGTCCGCCGGCTGGCCGCCGTCGCTAAGTGGCCTGCGGGGGACGTGCTCCCGCTGTGCCGTGGGGGCCCAGCCTGGTGTCTTCTCTGAGGCCCCGCGGCTGCCGCTCCCCGCAAGGGGATAGCCGCGGAGGTGGGGACCGCATCCTCATGGGGACGTATACCCAGCTCTCCACGTCGGATTCCGGGGCTCTCTGTCCTGCCCGAAGGCCCAGCTGGCCTGCGGATCCTTAGAGTGGCAAAAACATCCGAAAACTGAGATTGAGGGTCCGGTGGGTGTCTGCGCTTTTGTGCTGGGCACCCCAGGGAGGCCCGGGGGCTGGCTGGACAACGCGGTCTGCTGGGCGGGGGGGGGGGGTTAGAGGAGCAACTGATGCCCTTTGCACTTTGGGTAGCAAGAGTCTGAGGTGTCTCTGAGCCCTGTGCCATGTCGGGGGGGGGGCGGGGGGGGAAGAGGAGGAGGAGGAGGAGGTGGGAAGGGCCGGGGCCTGCAGTCGTGTTCCCGGGGTGGCAGGGCAAGTGGCTTCTTCCACAGGCTGCTTGGCCTGGGCTCCCTGCACCTGGGCCTTTGGAGGACCGGCCCTGTGCTTGCCAACGCTTCCTGCAGGGACCCAGAGCTGGGAGGTTGCATCTCTCAGCCCTGGGTCGGGCAGAGCCCCAGCGGGCCATGCCCACAACCTCTCTCAGTACCGGTCCCCCAGAAGGCTCCTTGGGGACCAGGATTCTCTTGCGGTGACTCTTTAAGGTCTGGCCCCTGGATGGAGGGGCACCAGGAGTAGAGGAGCAGGAAGGGGAAGGGGGTGGCCATGCGAGGGGACACTTTGAGGCCAAGTCCCAGCTTCAGCCTGATCCTCCTGGGAACCCCGGGGTGTACGTCACACCTCCTGGTTGTCCCGCTCTGAGACAAGGAGCCGGGCTTCGCATTCCCACAGCAGCCAGTCGTGGGCTGAGGACACCTGGGGCGTTGGGAACTCCCTGGCTTCTCCTTGGTTTAACATCTGGAGCTGCTTGTGAATCGTGCCGCCACACACACCCGAGTGCAGGTGTCTTCCGCACAGACTGCGGGCCTCGCTCTTCTGAATGCCGCTAGCTGGCCACCCACCCACGGGTGAACCTGGTCAGGGTACTTTCTCTCAGGGGCAGACTCTTTTCCGGGCGGGCTACCGGTGTCTCTGTTTGCTCCTTTCTTTCTTCCATTTCGGGAAAGTCTTCCTTGCTGGGTGTGGAAATCTCCTATGCCTTCCCTCGCCTATTCTGTCAGCTTTCAAATTCTCTTTCAGTTGCCACCCTCACAGATGGATTAGGAAACTCTTTCCGGTGCACTCATTAGTGAAATGACCTCAAGGAAGCTGGAATCCAATATCTAATCGCCGATTTTTAGCGAGTCCACACGCCAGGGTGGTCGGGGTCCAATGCAGCCCCGGCCAGGCCCAGGCCCCTTGGACCGGGCCACAGGAGGACACAGAGGAGGGTCCCGGCCCCCACGGTAGCGGTGCCGGCAGTTCTCCAAGGGCTTGGGCGTTTTCCAGAGGTAGGAGATGGAGGGGACTGATTTCTTCAGCGCCCCACAAACCACGCCACCCCACCCCACCCCACCCCACCCATGGGACACATCCCCAGAGAGAGATGCCCCATACACTCGCTCCCCTCCCCCTTGCGCTGTGCCCCAGCCCTGGCCCGGGGGAATAGGCGGCAGCCCGCCCACAGGGCGGGGGGCACAGCTGAAAGGGGTTGTGGGGGAGGGCGGCCCCTGGCTGGGGTCAAAGGGCGAGCGCCCGGTGCGCGCGTGCGCAGTCAGCGGCGGCGACGCACTGGGGGTGGGCAGCGGGTAGGTGAAGGAGGCCAGGCGAGGAGACGAGGGGGGCTGGGAGGGCTCCACCTTGGCGGGTCCAGCCGTGGAGGCGCATCTTGTGTGAGTGTGAGTGAGTGTGAGTGTGTGTGTGTGGAGAGAGAGAAGGCCCCCCGCCCCGGCCCGCCCCGGCCGCCCGGCCCGGCCCGTCACCCCCGTCCCTCGGAGCCCGCCGGACCCGGCCGGCGAACTCAACAGGCCCGGCCGGGCGCGGGGCCTGGGGCGGGAGGAGGCGGCGGGGAAGCGCAGAGACGCTGGGATCTTGAGCGGGGCAGGGGCGCCCTCCGCCGTCTAGGGCCACACCACCCTGAACGCCCCCCGGTCTCCTCTGGTCTCGGAAGCTAAGCAGGGTCGGGCCTGGTTAGTACTTGGATGGGAGAAGACCGCCTGGGAATACCGGGTGCCGTAGGCTTCTTCTTCTTCTTTTTTTTTTTTTTTGCCTCTTGTTCTGTCCCCTTTCTGGGAGCGCGGCGGCGGCCCGGGGTGGGGGTCACCCCCACCCTCAGCGCCCGCCGTGGGGTGCCTGGCGCCCCAGCCCGCACCGTGGGGCCTCCTCTTGTCCCAAGCCGCGACACCGCCGCCACGCGGCAGCATGCGTGGCATCTGGACTGTCAGGTCTCAGACCAAAGGTCTGCTCTGTGGGAACCGACACGCTGGAGGAAACCTTGAGAGTCTGAGAGGGGAGGGAGTTCCAGAAGGAGGCCAGGATGTCATTTTGAGGGAGTATGGGACCAGAACTCGTCCCGTTGCTTTTGGGGTTCTATGGGCTCCACGTAGGAATCTTTGGTGGTGGCAGCTGATGTTGGGGGATCCGGAGTCACACCCAGACCTGCTCCACAGGCCTCCTTTTACTTTTCTCTTTGGAGTCGTTATTTTTAAAAAGTGTCTCTTACCTCTCTCATTGCATTTTCTTTTCTCTCTCTTTTCAAGCAGATGATGGGAGTACAAGTATTCAGGTGACATGTGTTGCCCGTGCCCCCTCCCCCCTGTGTTCTTATTCATTTACCTCTCATGTTGTTCCAGCGTATTGTGGGGGCACCAATGTTAAGGTCGGGTACGTTGCCCTCTCCCAGCCTCCCCCCTCGGGTCAGAGCTTCAAGTGCGCCCATCCCCCAGTCGGTGCGCACCCACCCCATTCCTAATGGAGGTGTATGCCCCTCCCCTCCCCCCACCCGCCCGACACCCACCCGATGATGAAGGTGATTCCTCTCTGTCCACTTAGGTGTCCATCCGTTCGTACCCATTTGCTGGTGAGCGCGCTCACGGGGCGCTCGTGTGTCCATTCTTGGGATACTTGGCTTACTGGAACGGGTTCCAGCTCTGGCCAGGAGAACACGAGAGGCGCCCTCTCACCGCTGCTCCTCACAGCCCAATGGCACTCCGTGGTGTCCACGCGCCACATTTTATTAATGCACTCCTGGATGGATGGGCACTCGGGTCGCTTCCACATCTTTGCGATTGTGTGAATTGTGCCCTAACTGTCACCCTAACCCTTACCCAGCCCGTGTCCTCTGCCCCTGCCTGACGCACTCCTCCCCGGCCAGGCCCAGGCCCGTCACTGTCCCGGGCCCCCGCCTGACCGGCTCCTTCCCGCCCGGCCTGTCACCGTCCTCTGCCCCTGCCTGACATGCTCCTTCCCGCCCGTCCGGCCTCTCACCGTCCTCGGCCCCTGCCTGACCGGCTCCTCCGTCGCCTGGGCCTTCCAAGGGCTTGGTGTGGACGCTGCTTCCAGGAAGCCCTCCAGAAACCCGGCAGCAGGGTGGCCGCAGCAGTCTCCAGCAGCCGTCCCTAAGTCGCGTGCGGGGCCCCCGCTGTGCCGCGGGGACCCAGCCTGGTGTCTTCCCTGAGGCCCTGCGGCTGCCGCTCCCCGCAAGGGGAGAGTCGCGGAGGTGGGGACCGCCTCCTGATGGGGACGTACACGCAGCTCTCCACGTCGGATTCCGGGGCTCTCTGTCCTGCCCGAAGGCCCAGCTGGCCTGCGGGTCCTTAGAGTGGCAAAAACATCCGAAAGCTGAGATTGAGGGTCCGGTGGGTGTCTGCGCTTTTGTGCTGGGCACCCCAGGGAGGCCCGGGGGCTGGCTGGACAACGCGGTCTGCTGGGCGGGGGGGGGGGGGGGGGGGTTAGAGGAGCAACTGATGCCCTTTGCACTTTGGGTAGCAAGAGTCTGAGGTGTCTCTGAGCCCTGTGCCATGTCGGGGGGGGGGGGGGGGGGGGAAGAGGAGGAGGAGGAGGAGGTGGGAAGGGCCGGGGCCTGCAGTCGTGTTCCCGGGGTGGCAGGGCAAGTGGCTTCTTCCACAGGCTGCTTGGCCTGGGCTCCCTGCACCTGGGCCTTTGGAGGACCGGCCCTGTGCTTGCCAACGCTTCCTGCAGGGACCCAGAGCTGGGAGGTTGCATCTCTCAGCCCTGGGTCGGGCAGAGCCCCAGCGGGCCATGCCCACAACCTCTCTCAGCACCGGTCCCCCAGAAGGCTCCTTGGGGACCAGGATTCTCTTGCGGTGACTCTTTAAGGTCTGGCCCCTGGATGGAGGGGCACCAGGAGTAGAGGAGCAGGAAGGGGAAGGGGGTGGCCATGCGAGGGGACACTTTGAGGCCAAGTCCCAGCTTCAGCCTGATCCTCCTGGGAACCCCGGGGTGTACGTCACACCTCCTGGTTGTGCCGCTCTGAGACAAGGAGCCGGGCTTCGCATTCCCACAGCAGCCAGTCGTGGGCTGAGGACACCTGGGGCGTTGGGAACTCCCTGGCTTCTCCTTGGTTTAACATCTGGAGCTGCTTGTGAATCGTGCTGCCACACACACCCGAGTGCAGGTGTCTTCCGCACAGACTGCGGGCCTCGCTCTTCTGAATGCCGCTAGCTGGCCACCCACCCACGGGTGAACCTGGTCAGGGTACTTTCTCTCAGGGGCAGACTCTTTTCCGGGCGGGCTACCGGTGTCTCTGTTTGCTCCTTTCTTTCTTCCATTTCGGGAAAGTCTTCCTTGCTGGGTGTGGAAATCTCCTATGCCTTCCCTCGCCTATTCTGTCAGCTTTCAAATTCTCTTTCAGTTGCCACCCTCACAGATGGATTAGGAAACTCTTTCCGGTGCACTCATTAGTGAAATGACCTCAAGGAAGCTGGAATCCAATATCTAATCGCCGATTTTTAGCGAGTCCACACGCCAGGGTGGTCGGGGTCCAATGCAGCCCCGGCCAGGCCCAGGCCCCTTGGACCGGGCCACAGGAGGACACAGAGGAGGGTCCCGGCCCCCACGGTAGCGGTGCCGGCAGTTCTCCAAGGGCTTGGGCGTTTTCCAGAGGTAGGAGATGGAGGGGACTGATTTCTTCAGCGCCCCACAAACCACGCCACCCCACCCCACCCCACCCCACCCATGGGACACATCCCCAGAGAGAGATGCCCCATACACTCGCTCCCCTCCCCCTTGCGCTGTGCCCCAGCCCTGGCCCGGGGGAATAGGCGGCAGCCCGCCCACAGGGCGGGGGGCACAGCTGAAAGGGGTTGTGGGGGAGGGCGGCCCCTGGCTGGGGTCAAAGGGCGAGCGCCCGGTGCCGGTGCGCGCGTGCGCAGTCAGCGGCGGCGACGCGCTGGGGGTGGGCAGCGGGTAGGTGAAGGAGGCCAGGCGAGGAGACGAGGGGGGCTGGGAGGGCTCCACCTTGGCGGGTCCAGCCGTGGAGGCGCATCTTGTGTGAGTGTGAGTGAGTGAGTGAGTGTGAGTGTGAGTGTGTGTGTATACAGAGACAGCCCCCAACCCCGGCCCGCCGCTCCCTGCCCGCCCCGCCTGTCACCCCCGTCCCTCGGAGCCCGCGGGACCCGGCCGGCGAACTCAACAGGCCCGGCCCGGCGCGGGGCCTGGGGCGGGAGGAGGCGGCGGGGAAGCGCAGAGAGGCTCGGCTTCTTGAGCGGGGCAGGGGCGCCCTCCGCCGTCCACGGCCACACCACCCCGAACGCGCCCGATCCCGTCTGGTCTCGGAAGCTAAGCAGGGTCGGGCCTGGTTAGAACTTGGATGGGAGACCGCCCGGGAATACCGGGTGCCGTAGGCTTCTTCTTTTTTTTTTTTGCCTCTGGTTCTGTAGCGTTTCTGGGAGTGCGGGGGCGGCCCGGGGTGGGGGTGACCCCCACCCTCAGCGCCCGCCGCGGTGCCTGGCGCCCCAGCCCGCACCGTGGGGCCTCCTCTTGTCCCGAGCCGTGACACCGCCGCCACGCGGCAGCATGCGTGGCTTCTGGACAGTCAGGTCTCAGACCTAAGGTCTGCTCTGTGGGAGCCGACACGCTGGAGGAAACCTTGAGAGTCTGAGAGGGGAGGGAGTTCCAGAAGAAGGCCAGGATGTCATTTTGAGGGAGTATGTGACCAGAACTCCTCCCGTTGCTTTTGGGGTTCTATGAGCTACACGTAGGAATCTTTGGTGGTGGCACCTGATGTTCGGGGATCCGGAGTCACACCCAGACCTGCTCCACAGGCCTCCTTTTACTTTTCTCTTCGGATTCATTTTTTTTTTTTTTTTTTTTTTTTGAGACAGAGTCTCGGTTTGTTGCCCAGGCTAGAGTGAGTGCCGTGGCGTCAGCCTAGCTCACAGCAACTTCAAACTCCTGGGCTCGAGTGATCCTTCTGCCTCAGCCTCCCGGGTAGCTGGGACTGCAGGCATGCGCCACCATGCCCCGCTAATTTTTTATATATATATCAGTTGGCCAATTAATTTCTTACTATTTATAGTAGAGACGGGGTCTCGCTCTTGCTCAGGCTGGTTTTGAACTCCTGACCTTGAGCAATCCGCCCGCCTCGGCCTCCCAAGTGCTAGGATTACAGGCGTGAGCCACAGCGCCCGGCCGGATTCATTATTTTGAAAAAGTGTCTCTTATCTCTATTATTGCATTTTCTTTTCTCTCTCTTTTCAAGCAGATGATGGGAGTCCAAGTATTAAGGTGACATGTGTTGCCCGTGCCCCCCTCCCCCCCCCGTGTTCTTATTCATTTACCTCTCATGTTGTTCCAGCATATTGTGGGGGCACCAATGTTAAGGTCGGGTGCGTTGCCCTCTCCCAGCCTCCCCCCTCGGGTCAGAGCTTCAAGTGCGCCCATCCCCCAGTCGGTGCGTACCCACCCCATTCCTAATGGATGTGTATGCCCATCCCCTCCCCCCACCCGCCCGACACCCACCCGAAGAAGGTGATTCCTCTGTGTCCACTTAGGTGTCCATCGGTTCGTACCCATTTGCTGGTGAGCGCGAGCACGTGGTGCTCGTGTGTCCATTCTTGGGATACTTGGCTTACTGGAACGGGTTCCAGCTCTGGCCAGGAGAACCACGAGAGGTGCCCCCTCACCGCTGCTCCTCATAGCCGAATAGCACTCCGTGGTGTCCACGCGCCACATTTTATTTACCCACTCGTGGGTCGATGGGCACTCGGGTGGCTTCCAGGTCTTTGCGATTGTGACTTGTGCCCTGACACTAACCCTAACCCTTACCCAGCCCGTCTCCTCCACGGCCCCTGCCTGACTGACTCCTTCCCGCCCGGCCTATCACCTGTCACCGTCCTCTGCCCCTGCCTGACACGCTCCTCCCCGCCCGGGCCGTCACCGTCCTCGGCCCCTGCCTGACGGGGCTCCTCCGTCGCCTGGGCCTTCCAAGGGCTTGGTGTGGACGCTGGTTCCAGGACGCCCTCCCAGGAACCCGGTAGCAGGGCGGCCGCAGCGTCTCGCGCAACCCAACCGTCCGCCGGCTGGCCGCCGTCGCTAAGTGGCCTGCGGGGGACGTGCTCCCGCTGTGCCGTGGGGGCCCAGCCTGGTGTCTTCTCTGAGGCCCCGCGGCTGCCGCTCCCCGCAAGGGGATAGCCGCGGAGGTGGGGACCGCCTCCTCATGGGGATGTATACCCAGCTCTCCACGTCGGATTCCGGGGCTCTCTGTCCTGCCAGAAGGCCCAGCTGGCCTGCGGATCCTTAGAGTGGCAAAAACATCCGAAAACTGAGATTGAGGGTCCGGTGGGTGTCTGCACTTTTGTGCTGGGCACCCCAGGGAGGCCCGGGGGCTGACTGGACAACGCGGTCTGCTGGGCTGGGGGGGGGGTTTGGAGGAGCAACTGATGCCCTTTGCACTTTGGGTAGCAAGTGTCTGAGGTGTCTCTGGGCCCTGTGCCATGTGGGGGCGGGGGCGGGGGCGGGGTGGGAGGAGGAGGAGGAGGAGGAGGAGGAGGAGGAGGAGGAGGTGGAGGAGGAGGAGGTGGGAAGGGCCGTGGCCTGCAGTCGTGTTCCCCGGGGTGGCACAGCATGTGGCTTCTTCCACAGGCTGCTTGGCCTGGGCTCCCTGCACCTGGGCCTTTGGAGGACTGGCCCTGTGCTTGCCAACACTTCCTGCAGGGACCCAGAGCTGGGAGGTTGCATCTCTCAGCCCTGGGTCGGGCAGAGCCCCAGCGGGCCATGCCCACAACCTCTCTCAGCAGGGGTCCCCCAGAAGGCTCCTTTGGGACCAGGATTCTCTTGCGGGTGACTCTTTAAGGTCTGGCCCCTGGATGGAGGGGCACCAGGAGTAGAGGAGCAGGAAGGGGAAGGGGGTGGCCATGCGAGGGGACACTTTGAGGCCAAGTCCCAGCTTCAGCCTGATCCTCCTGGGAACCCCGGGGTGGACATCACACCTCCTGGTTGCCCCGCTCTGAGACAAGGAGCCGGGCTTCGCATTCCCACAGCAGCCAGTCGTGGGCTGAGGACACCTGGGGCGTTGGGAACTCCCTGGCTTCTCCTTGGTTTAACATCTGGAGCTGCTTGTGAATTGTGCCGCCACACACACCCGAGTGCAGGTGTCTTCTGCACAGACTGCGGGCCTCGCTCTTCTGAATGCCGCTAGCTCGCGACCCACCCACGGGTGAACCTGGTCAGGGTACTTTCTCTCGGGGGCAGACTCTCATCCGGGCGGGCTACCGGTGTCTCTGTTTGCTCCTTTCTTTCTTCCATTTCGGGAAAGGCTTCCTTACTGGGTGTGGAAATCTCCTATGCCTTTCCTCGCCTATTCTGTCAGCTCTAAAATTCTCTTTCGGTTGCCACCCTCACAGATGGATTAGGAAACTCTTTGCGGTGCACTCATTAGTGAAATGACCTCAATGACGCTGGAATCCAATATCTAATCGCCGATTTTTAGCGAGTCCACACGCCAGGGTGGTTGGGGTCCAATGCAGCCCCGGCCAGGCCCAGGCCCCTTGGACTGGGCCACAGGAGGACACAGAGGAGGGTCCCGGCCCCCACGGTAGCGGTGCGGGCAGTTCTCCAAGGGCTTGGGTGTTTTCCAGAGGGAGGAGATGGAGGGGACTGATTTCTTCAGCGCCCCACAAACCACGCCACCCCACCCCACCCATGGGACACATCCCGAGAGAGAGAGAGACGCCCCATACACTGGCTCCCCTCCCCCGTGCGCTGTGCCCCAGCCCTGGCCCCGGGGAATAGGCGGCCGCCGGGCCACAGGGTGGGGGGCGCAGCTGAAAGGGGTTGTGGGGGAGGGCCGCCCCTGGCTGGGGTCAAAGGGCGAGCCCCCCGCCCCTCCCGCCCGTGCGCAGTCAGCGGCCCCGGCGCGCTGGGGGTGGGGGGCGGGGAGGTGAAGGAGGCCAGGCAAGGAGAGGAGGGGGGCTTGAAGGTCTCCACCTTGGCGGGTCCAGCCGTGGAGGCGCATCTTGTGTGAGTGTGAGTGTGAGTGAGTGAGTGTGAGTGTGAGTGTGTGTGTATACAGAGACAGCCCCCAACCCCGGCCCGCCGCTCCCTGCCCGCCCCGCCTGTCACCCCCGTCCCTCGGAGCCCGCGGGACCCGGCCGGCGAACTCAACAGGCCCGGCCCGGCGCGGGGCCTGGGGCGGGAGGAGGCGGCGGGGAAGCGCAGAGAGGCTCGGCTTCTTGAGCGGGGCAGGGGCGCCCTCCGCCGTCCACGGCCACACCACCCCGAACGCGCCCGATCCCGTCTGGTCTCGGAAGCTAAGCAGGGTCGGGCCTGGTTAGAACTTGGATGGGAGACCGCCCGGGAATACCGGGTGCCGTAGGCTTCTTCTTTTTTTTTTTTGCCTCTGGTTCTGTAGCGTTTCTGGGAGTGCGGGGGCGGCCCGGGGTGGGGGTGACCCCCACCCTCAGCGCCCGCCGCGGTGCCTGGCGCCCCAGCCCGCACCGTGGGGCCTCCTCTTGTCCCGAGCCGTGACACCGCCGCCACGCGGCAGCATGCGTGGCTTCTGGACAGTCAGGTCTCAGACCTAAGGTCTGCTCTGTGGGAGCCGACACGCTGGAGGAAACCTTGAGAGTCTGAGAGGGGAGGGAGTTCCAGAAGAAGGCCAGGATGTCATTTTGAGGGAGTATGTGACCAGAACTCCTCCCGTTGCTTTTGGGGTTCTATGAGCTACACGTAGGAATCTTTGGTGGTGGCACCTGATGTTCGGGGATCCGGAGTCACACCCAGACCTGCTCCACAGGCCTCCTTTTACTTTTCTCTTCGGATTCATTTTTTTTTTTTTTTTTTTTTTTGAGACAGAGTCTCGGTTTGTTGCCCAGGCTAGAGTGAGTGCCGTGGCGTCAGCCTAGCTCACAGCAACTTCAAACTCCTGGGCTCGAGTGATCCTTCTGCCTCAGCCTCCCGGGTAGCTGGGACTGCAGGCATGCGCCACCATGCCCCGCTAATTTTTTATATATATATCAGTTGGCCAATTAATTTCTTACTATTTATAGTAGAGACGGGGTCTCGCTCTTGCTCAGGCTGGTTTTGAACTCCTGACCTTGAGCAATCCGCCCGCCTCGGCCTCCCAAGTGCTAGGATTACAGGCGTGAGCCACAGCGCCCGGCCGGATTCATTATTTTGAAAAAGTGTCTCTTATCTCTATTATTGCATTTTCTTTTCTCTCTCTTTTCAAGCAGATGATGGGAGTCCAAGTATTAAGGTGACATGTGTTGCCCGTGCCCCCCTCCCCCCCCCGTGTTCTTATTCATTTACCTCTCATGTTGTTCCAGCATATTGTGGGGGCACCAATGTTAAGGTCGGGTGCGTTGCCCTCTCCCAGCCTCCCCCCTCGGGTCAGAGCTTCAAGTGCGCCCATCCCCCAGTCGGTGCGTACCCACCCCATTCCTAATGGATGTGTATGCCCATCCCCTCCCCCCACCCGCCCGACACCCACCCGAAGAAGGTGATTCCTCTGTGTCCACTTAGGTGTCCATCGGTTCGTACCCATTTGCTGGTGAGCGCGAGCACGTGGTGCTCGTGTGTCCATTCTTGGGATACTTGGCTTACTGGAACGGGTTCCAGCTCTGGCCAGGAGAACCACGAGAGGTGCCCCCTCACCGCTGCTCCTCATAGCCGAATAGCACTCCGTGGTGTCCACGCGCCACATTTTATTTACCCACTCGTGGGTCGATGGGCACTCGGGTGGCTTCCAGGTCTTTGCGATTGTGACTTGTGACCTGACACTAACCCTAACCCTTACCCAGCCCGTCTCCTCCACGGCCCCTGCCTGACTGACTCCTTCCCGCCCGGCCTATCACCTGTCACCGTCCTCTGCCCCTGCCTGACACGCTCCTCCCCGCCCGGGCCGTCACCGTCCTCGGCCCCTGCCTGACGGGGCTCCTCCGTCGCCTGGGCCTTCCAAGGGCTTGGTGTGGACGCTGGTTCCAGGACGCCCTCCCAGGAACCCGGTAGCAGGGCAGCCGCAGCGTCTCGCGCAACCCAACCGTCCGCCGGCTGGCCGCCGTCGCTAAGTGGCCTGCGGGGGACGTGCTCCCGCTGTGCCGTGGGGGCCCAGCCTGGTGTCTTCTCTGAGGCCCCGCGGCTGCCGCTCCCCGCAAGGGGATAGCCGCGGAGGTGGGGACCGCATCCTCATGGGGACGTATACCCAGCTCTCCACGTCGGATTCCGGGGCTCTCTGTCCTGCCCGAAGGCCCAGCTGGCCTGCGGATCCTTAGAGTGGCAAAAACATCCGAAAACTGAGATTGAGGGTCCGGTGGGTGTCTGCGCTTTTGTGCTGGGCACCCCAGGGAGGCCCGGGGGCTGGCTGGACAACGCGGTCTGCTGGGCGGGGGGGGGGGGTTAGAGGAGCAACTGATGCCCTTTGCACTTTGGGTAGCAAGAGTCTGAGGTGTCTCTGAGCCCTGTGCCATGTCGGGGGGGGGGCGGGGGGGGAAGAGGAGGAGGAGGAGGAGGTGGGAAGGGCCGGGGCCTGCAGTCGTGTTCCCGGGGTGGCAGGGCAAGTGGCTTCTTCCACAGGCTGCTTGGCCTGGGCTCCCTGCACCTGGGCCTTTGGAGGACCGGCCCTGTGCTTGCCAACGCTTCCTGCAGGGACCCAGAGCTGGGAGGTTGCATCTCTCAGCCCTGGGTCGGGCAGAGCCCCAGCGGGCCATGCCCACAACCTCTCTCAGTACCGGTCCCCCAGAAGGCTCCTTGGGGACCAGGATTCTCTTGCGGTGACTCTTTAAGGTCTGGCCCCTGGATGGAGGGGCACCAGGAGTAGAGGAGCAGGAAGGGGAAGGGGGTGGCCATGCGAGGGGACACTTTGAGGCCAAGTCCCAGCTTCAGCCTGATCCTCCTGGGAACCCCGGGGTGTACGTCACACCTCCTGGTTGTCCCGCTCTGAGACAAGGAGCCGGGCTTCGCATTCCCACAGCAGCCAGTCGTGGGCTGAGGACACCTGGGGCGTTGGGAACTCCCTGGCTTCTCCTTGGTTTAACATCTGGAGCTGCTTGTGAATCGTGCCGCCACACACACCCGAGTGCAGGTGTCTTCCGCACAGACTGCGGGCCTCGCTCTTCTGAATGCCGCTAGCTGGCCACCCACCCACGGGTGAACCTGGTCAGGGTACTTTCTCTCAGGGGCAGACTCTTTTCCGGGCGGGCTACCGGTGTCTCTGTTTGCTCCTTTCTTTCTTCCATTTCGGGAAAGTCTTCCTTGCTGGGTGTGGAAATCTCCTATGCCTTCCCTCGCCTATTCTGTCAGCTTTCAAATTCTCTTTCAGTTGCCACCCTCACAGATGGATTAGGAAACTCTTTCCGGTGCACTCATTAGTGAAATGACCTCAAGGAAGCTGGAATCCAATATCTAATCGCCGATTTTTAGCGAGTCCACACGCCAGGGTGGTCGGGGTCCAATGCAGCCCCGGCCAGGCCCAGGCCCCTTGGACCGGGCCACAGGAGGACACAGAGGAGGGTCCCGGCCCCCACGGTAGCGGTGCCGGCAGTTCTCCAAGGGCTTGGGCGTTTTCCAGAGGTAGGAGATGGAGGGGACTGATTTCTTCAGCGCCCCACAAACCACGCCACCCCACCCCACCCCACCCCACCCATGGGACACATCCCCAGAGAGAGATGCCCCATACACTCGCTCCCCTCCCCCTTGCGCTGTGCCCCAGCCCTGGCCCGGGGGAATAGGCGGCAGCCCGCCCACAGGGCGGGGGGCACAGCTGAAAGGGGTTGTGGGGGAGGGCGGCCCCTGGCTGGGGTCAAAGGGCGAGCGCCCGGTGCGCGCGTGCGCAGTCAGCGGCGGCGACGCACTGGGGGTGGGCAGCGGGTAGGTGAAGGAGGCCAGGCGAGGAGACGAGGGGGGCTGGGAGGGCTCCACCTTGGCGGGTCCAGCCGTGGAGGCGCATCTTGTGTGAGTGTGAGTGAGTGTGAGTGTGTGTGTGTGGAGAGAGAGAAGGCCCCCCGCCCCGGCCCGCCCCGGCCGCCCGGCCCGGCCCGTCACCCCCGTCCCTCGGAGCCCGCCGGACCCGGCCGGCGAACTCAACAGGCCCGGCCGGGCGCGGGGCCTGGGGCGGGAGGAGGCGGCGGGGAAGCGCAGAGACGCTGGGATCTTGAGCGGGGCAGGGGCGCCCTCCGCCGTCTAGGGCCACACCACCCTGAACGCCCCCCGGTCTCCTCTGGTCTCGGAAGCTAAGCAGGGTCGGGCCTGGTTAGTACTTGGATGGGAGAAGACCGCCTGGGAATACCGGGTGCCGTAGGCTTCTTCTTCTTCTTTTTTTTTTTTTTTGCCTCTTGTTCTGTCCCCTTTCTGGGAGCGCGGCGGCGGCCCGGGGTGGGGGTCACCCCCACCCTCAGCGCCCGCCGTGGGGTGCCTGGCGCCCCAGCCCGCACCGTGGGGCCTCCTCTTGTCCCAAGCCGCGACACCGCCGCCACGCGGCAGCATGCGTGGCATCTGGACTGTCAGGTCTCAGACCAAAGGTCTGCTCTGTGGGAACCGACACGCTGGAGGAAACCTTGAGAGTCTGAGAGGGGAGGGAGTTCCAGAAGGAGGCCAGGATGTCATTTTGAGGGAGTATGGGACCAGAACTCGTCCCGTTGCTTTTGGGGTTCTATGGGCTCCACGTAGGAATCTTTGGTGGTGGCAGCTGATGTTGGGGGATCCGGAGTCACACCCAGACCTGCTCCACAGGCCTCCTTTTACTTTTCTCTTTGGAGTCGTTATTTTTAAAAAGTGTCTCTTACCTCTCTCATTGCATTTTCTTTTCTCTCTCTTTTCAAGCAGATGATGGGAGTACAAGTATTCAGGTGACATGTGTTGCCCGTGCCCCCTCCCCCCTGTGTTCTTATTCATTTACCTCTCATGTTGTTCCAGCGTATTGTGGGGGCACCAATGTTAAGGTCGGGTACGTTGCCCTCTCCCAGCCTCCCCCCTCGGGTCAGAGCTTCAAGTGCGCCCATCCCCCAGTCGGTGCGCACCCACCCCATTCCTAATGGAGGTGTATGCCCCTCCCCTCCCCCCACCCGCCCGACACCCACCCGATGATGAAGGTGATTCCTCTCTGTCCACTTAGGTGTCCATCCGTTCGTACCCATTTGCTGGTGAGCGCGCTCACGGGGCGCTCGTGTGTCCATTCTTGGGATACTTGGCTTACTGGAACGGGTTCCAGCTCTGGCCAGGAGAACACGAGAGGCGCCCTCTCACCGCTGCTCCTCACAGCCCAATGGCACTCCGTGGTGTCCACGCGCCACATTTTATTAATGCACTCCTGGATGGATGGGCACTCGGGTCGCTTCCACATCTTTGCGATTGTGTGAATTGTGCCCTAACTGTCACCCTAACCCTTACCCAGCCCGTGTCCTCTGCCCCTGCCTGACGCACTCCTCCCCGGCCAGGCCCAGGCCCGTCACTGTCCCGGGCCCCCGCCTGACCGGCTCCTTCCCGCCCGGCCTGTCACCGTCCTCTGCCCCTGCCTGACATGCTCCTTCCCGCCCGTCCGGCCTCTCACCGTCCTCGGCCCCTGCCTGACCGGCTCCTCCGTCGCCTGGGCCTTCCAAGGGCTTGGTGTGGACGCTGCTTCCAGGAAGCCCTCCAGAAACCCGGCAGCAGGGTGGCCGCAGCAGTCTCCAGCAGCCGTCCCTAAGTCGCGTGCGGGGCCCCCGCTGTGCCGCGGGGACCCAGCCTGGTGTCTTCCCTGAGGCCCTGCGGCTGCCGCTCCCCGCAAGGGGAGAGTCGCGGAGGTGGGGACCGCCTCCTGATGGGGACGTACACGCAGCTCTCCACGTCGGATTCCGGGGCTCTCTGTCCTGCCCGAAGGCCCAGCTGGCCTGCGGGTCCTTAGAGTGGCAAAAACATCCGAAAGCTGAGATTGAGGGTCCGGTGGGTGTCTGCGCTTTTGTGCTGGGCACCCCAGGGAGGCCCGGGGGCTGGCTGGACAACGCGGTCTGCTGGGCGGGGGGGGGGGGGGGGGGTTAGAGGAGCAACTGATGCCCTTTGCACTTTGGGTAGCAAGAGTCTGAGGTGTCTCTGAGCCCTGTGCCATGTCGGGGGGGGGGGCGGGGGGGGAAGAGGAGGAGGAGGAGGAGGTGGGAAGGGCCGGGGCCTGCAGTCGTGTTCCCGGGGTGGCAGGGCAAGTGGCTTCTTCCACAGGCTGCTTGGCCTGGGCTCCCTGCACCTGGGCCTTTGGAGGACCGGCCCTGTGCTTGCCAACGCTTCCTGCAGGGACCCAGAGCTGGGAGGTTGCATCTCTCAGCCCTGGGTCGGGCAGAGCCCCAGCGGGCCATGCCCACAACCTCTCTCAGCACCGGTCCCCCAGAAGGCTCCTTGGGGACCAGGATTCTCTTGCGGTGACTCTTTAAGGTCTGGCCCCTGGATGGAGGGGCACCAGGAGTAGAGGAGCAGGAAGGGGAAGGGGGTGGCCATGCGAGGGGACACTTTGAGGCCAAGTCCCAGCTTCAGCCTGATCCTCCTGGGAACCCCGGGGTGTACGTCACACCTCCTGGTTGTGCCGCTCTGAGACAAGGAGCCGGGCTTCGCATTCCCACAGCAGCCAGTCGTGGGCTGAGGACACCTGGGGCGTTGGGAACTCCCTGGCTTCTCCTTGGTTTAACATCTGGAGCTGCTTGTGAATCGTGCTGCCACACACACCCGAGTGCAGGTGTCTTCCGCACAGACTGCGGGCCTCGCTCTTCTGAATGCCGCTAGCTGGCCACCCACCCACGGGTGAACCTGGTCAGGGTACTTTCTCTCAGGGGCAGACTCTTTTCCGGGCGGGCTACCGGTGTCTCTGTTTGCTCCTTTCTTTCTTCCATTTCGGGAAAGTCTTCCTTGCTGGGTGTGGAAATCTCCTATGCCTTCCCTCGCCTATTCTGTCAGCTTTCAAATTCTCTTTCAGTTGCCACCCTCACAGATGGATTAGGAAACTCTTTCCGGTGCACTCATTAGTGAAATGACCTCAAGGAAGCTGGAATCCAATATCTAATCGCCGATTTTTAGCGAGTCCACACGCCAGGGTGGTCGGGGTCCAATGCAGCCCCGGCCAGGCCCAGGCCCCTTGGACCGGGCCACAGGAGGACACAGAGGAGGGTCCCGGCCCCCACGGTAGCGGTGCCGGCAGTTCTCCAAGGGCTTGGGCGTTTTCCAGAGGTAGGAGATGGAGGGGACTGATTTCTTCAGCGCCCCACAAACCACGCCACCCCACCCCACCCCACCCCACCCATGGGACACATCCCCAGAGAGAGATGCCCCATACACTCGCTCCCCTCCCCCTTGCGCTGTGCCCCAGCCCTGGCCCGGGGGAATAGGCGGCAGCCCGCCCACAGGGCGGGGGGCACAGCTGAAAGGGGTTGTGGGGGAGGGCGGCCCCTGGCTGGGGTCAAAGGGCGAGCGCCCGGTGCCGGTGCGCGCGTGCGCAGTCAGCGGCGGCGACGCGCTGGGGGTGGGCAGCGGGTAGGTGAAGGAGGCCAGGCGAGGAGACGAGGGGGGCTGGGAGGGCTCCACCTTGGCGGGTCCAGCCGTGGAGGCGCATCTTGTGTGAGTGTGAGTGAGTGAGTGAGTGTGAGTGTGAGTGTGTGTGTATACAGAGACAGCCCCCAACCCCGGCCCGCCGCTCCCTGCCCGCCCCGCCTGTCACCCCCGTCCCTCGGAGCCCGCGGGACCCGGCCGGCGAACTCAACAGGCCCGGCCCGGCGCGGGGCCTGGGGCGGGAGGAGGCGGCGGGGAAGCGCAGAGAGGCTCGGCTTCTTGAGCGGGGCAGGGGCGCCCTCCGCCGTCCACGGCCACACCACCCCGAACGCGCCCGATCCCGTCTGGTCTCGGAAGCTAAGCAGGGTCGGGCCTGGTTAGAACTTGGATGGGAGACCGCCCGGGAATACCGGGTGCCGTAGGCTTCTTCTTTTTTTTTTTTGCCTCTGGTTCTGTAGCGTTTCTGGGAGTGCGGGGGCGGCCCGGGGTGGGGGTGACCCCCACCCTCAGCGCCCGCCGCGGTGCCTGGCGCCCCAGCCCGCACCGTGGGGCCTCCTCTTGTCCCGAGCCGTGACACCGCCGCCACGCGGCAGCATGCGTGGCTTCTGGACAGTCAGGTCTCAGACCTAAGGTCTGCTCTGTGGGAGCCGACACGCTGGAGGAAACCTTGAGAGTCTGAGAGGGGAGGGAGTTCCAGAAGAAGGCCAGGATGTCATTTTGAGGGAGTATGTGACCAGAACTCCTCCCGTTGCTTTTGGGGTTCTATGAGCTACACGTAGGAATCTTTGGTGGTGGCACCTGATGTTCGGGGATCCGGAGTCACACCCAGACCTGCTCCACAGGCCTCCTTTTACTTTTCTCTTCGGATTCATTTTTTTTTTTTTTTTTTTTTTTTGAGACAGAGTCTCGGTTTGTTGCCCAGGCTAGAGTGAGTGCCGTGGCGTCAGCCTAGCTCACAGCAACTTCAAACTCCTGGGCTCGAGTGATCCTTCTGCCTCAGCCTCCCGGGTAGCTGGGACTGCAGGCATGCGCCACCATGCCCCGCTAATTTTTTATATATATATCAGTTGGCCAATTAATTTCTTACTATTTATAGTAGAGACGGGGTCTCGCTCTTGCTCAGGCTGGTTTTGAACTCCTGACCTTGAGCAATCCGCCCGCCTCGGCCTCCCAAGTGCTAGGATTACAGGCGTGAGCCACAGCGCCCGGCCGGATTCATTATTTTGAAAAAGTGTCTCTTATCTCTATTATTGCATTTTCTTTTCTCTCTCTTTTCAAGCAGATGATGGGAGTCCAAGTATTAAGGTGACATGTGTTGCCCGTGCCCCCCTCCCCCCCCCGTGTTCTTATTCATTTACCTCTCATGTTGTTCCAGCATATTGTGGGGGCACCAATGTTAAGGTCGGGTGCGTTGCCCTCTCCCAGCCTCCCCCCTCGGGTCAGAGCTTCAAGTGCGCCCATCCCCCAGTCGGTGCGTACCCACCCCATTCCTAATGGATGTGTATGCCCATCCCCTCCCCCCACCCGCCCGACACCCACCCGAAGAAGGTGATTCCTCTGTGTCCACTTAGGTGTCCATCGGTTCGTACCCATTTGCTGGTGAGCGCGAGCACGTGGTGCTCGTGTGTCCATTCTTGGGATACTTGGCTTACTGGAACGGGTTCCAGCTCTGGCCAGGAGAACCACGAGAGGTGCCCCCTCACCGCTGCTCCTCATAGCCGAATAGCACTCCGTGGTGTCCACGCGCCACATTTTATTTACCCACTCGTGGGTCGATGGGCACTCGGGTGGCTTCCAGGTCTTTGCGATTGTGACTTGTGCCCTGACACTAACCCTAACCCTTACCCAGCCCGTCTCCTCCACGGCCCCTGCCTGACTGACTCCTTCCCGCCCGGCCTATCACCTGTCACCGTCCTCTGCCCCTGCCTGACACGCTCCTCCCCGCCCGGGCCGTCACCGTCCTCGGCCCCTGCCTGACGGGGCTCCTCCGTCGCCTGGGCCTTCCAAGGGCTTGGTGTGGACGCTGGTTCCAGGACGCCCTCCCAGGAACCCGGTAGCAGGGCGGCCGCAGCGTCTCGCGCAACCCAACCGTCCGCCGGCTGGCCGCCGTCGCTAAGTGGCCTGCGGGGGACGTGCTCCCGCTGTGCCGTGGGGGCCCAGCCTGGTGTCTTCTCTGAGGCCCCGCGGCTGCCGCTCCCCGCAAGGGGATAGCCGCGGAGGTGGGGACCGCCTCCTCATGGGGATGTATACCCAGCTCTCCACGTCGGATTCCGGGGCTCTCTGTCCTGCCAGAAGGCCCAGCTGGCCTGCGGATCCTTAGAGTGGCAAAAACATCCGAAAACTGAGATTGAGGGTCCGGTGGGTGTCTGCACTTTTGTGCTGGGCACCCCAGGGAGGCCCGGGGGCTGACTGGACAACGCGGTCTGCTGGGCTGGGGGGGGGGTTTGGAGGAGCAACTGATGCCCTTTGCACTTTGGGTAGCAAGTGTCTGAGGTGTCTCTGGGCCCTGTGCCATGTGGGGGCGGGGGCGGGGGCGGGGTGGGAGGAGGAGGAGGAGGAGGAGGAGGAGGAGGAGGAGGAGGTGGAGGAGGAGGAGGTGGGAAGGGCCGTGGCCTGCAGTCGTGTTCCCCGGGGTGGCACAGCATGTGGCTTCTTCCACAGGCTGCTTGGCCTGGGCTCCCTGCACCTGGGCCTTTGGAGGACTGGCCCTGTGCTTGCCAACACTTCCTGCAGGGACCCAGAGCTGGGAGGTTGCATCTCTCAGCCCTGGGTCGGGCAGAGCCCCAGCGGGCCATGCCCACAACCTCTCTCAGCAGGGGTCCCCCAGAAGGCTCCTTTGGGACCAGGATTCTCTTGCGGGTGACTCTTTAAGGTCTGGCCCCTGGATGGAGGGGCACCAGGAGTAGAGGAGCAGGAAGGGGAAGGGGGTGGCCATGCGAGGGGACACTTTGAGGCCAAGTCCCAGCTTCAGCCTGATCCTCCTGGGAACCCCGGGGTGGACATCACACCTCCTGGTTGCCCCGCTCTGAGACAAGGAGCCGGGCTTCGCATTCCCACAGCAGCCAGTCGTGGGCTGAGGACACCTGGGGCGTTGGGAACTCCCTGGCTTCTCCTTGGTTTAACATCTGGAGCTGCTTGTGAATTGTGCCGCCACACACACCCGAGTGCAGGTGTCTTCTGCACAGACTGCGGGCCTCGCTCTTCTGAATGCCGCTAGCTCGCGACCCACCCACGGGTGAACCTGGTCAGGGTACTTTCTCTCGGGGGCAGACTCTCATCCGGGCGGGCTACCGGTGTCTCTGTTTGCTCCTTTCTTTCTTCCATTTCGGGAAAGGCTTCCTTACTGGGTGTGGAAATCTCCTATGCCTTTCCTCGCCTATTCTGTCAGCTCTAAAATTCTCTTTCGGTTGCCACCCTCACAGATGGATTAGGAAACTCTTTGCGGTGCACTCATTAGTGAAATGACCTCAATGACGCTGGAATCCAATATCTAATCGCCGATTTTTAGCGAGTCCACACGCCAGGGTGGTTGGGGTCCAATGCAGCCCCGGCCAGGCCCAGGCCCCTTGGACTGGGCCACAGGAGGACACAGAGGAGGGTCCCGGCCCCCACGGTAGCGGTGCGGGCAGTTCTCCAAGGGCTTGGGTGTTTTCCAGAGGGAGGAGATGGAGGGGACTGATTTCTTCAGCGCCCCACAAACCACGCCACCCCACCCCACCCATGGGACACATCCCGAGAGAGAGAGAGACGCCCCATACACTGGCTCCCCTCCCCCGTGCGCTGTGCCCCAGCCCTGGCCCCGGGGAATAGGCGGCCGCCGGGCCACAGGGTGGGGGGCGCAGCTGAAAGGGGTTGTGGGGGAGGGCCGCCCCTGGCTGGGGTCAAAGGGCGAGCCCCCCGCCCCTCCCGCCCGTGCGCAGTCAGCGGCCCCGGCGCGCTGGGGGTGGGGGGCGGGGAGGTGAAGGAGGCCAGGCAAGGAGAGGAGGGGGGCTTGAAGGTCTCCACCTTGGCGGGTCCAGCCGTGGAGGCGCATCTTGTGTGAGTGTGAGTGTGAGTGAGTGAGTGTGAGTGTGAGTGTGTGTGTATACAGAGACAGCCCCCAACCCCGGCCCGCCGCTCCCTGCCCGCCCCGCCTGTCACCCCCGTCCCTCGGAGCCCGCGGGACCCGGCCGGCGAACTCAACAGGCCCGGCCCGGCGCGGGGCCTGGGGCGGGAGGAGGCGGCGGGGAAGCGCAGAGAGGCTCGGCTTCTTGAGCGGGGCAGGGGCGCCCTCCGCCGTCCACGGCCACACCACCCCGAACGCGCCCGATCCCGTCTGGTCTCGGAAGCTAAGCAGGGTCGGGCCTGGTTAGAACTTGGATGGGAGACCGCCCGGGAATACCGGGTGCCGTAGGCTTCTTCTTTTTTTTTTTTGCCTCTGGTTCTGTAGCGTTTCTGGGAGTGCGGGGGCGGCCCGGGGTGGGGGTGACCCCCACCCTCAGCGCCCGCCGCGGTGCCTGGCGCCCCAGCCCGCACCGTGGGGCCTCCTCTTGTCCCGAGCCGTGACACCGCCGCCACGCGGCAGCATGCGTGGCTTCTGGACAGTCAGGTCTCAGACCTAAGGTCTGCTCTGTGGGAGCCGACACGCTGGAGGAAACCTTGAGAGTCTGAGAGGGGAGGGAGTTCCAGAAGAAGGCCAGGATGTCATTTTGAGGGAGTATGTGACCAGAACTCCTCCCGTTGCTTTTGGGGTTCTATGAGCTACACGTAGGAATCTTTGGTGGTGGCACCTGATGTTCGGGGATCCGGAGTCACACCCAGACCTGCTCCACAGGCCTCCTTTTACTTTTCTCTTCGGATTCATTTTTTTTTTTTTTTTTTGAGACAGAGTCTCGGTTTGTTGCCCAGGCTAGAGTGAGTGCCGTGGCGTCAGCCTAGCTCACAGCAACTTCAAACTCCTGGGCTCGAGTGATCCTTCTGCCTCAGCCTCCCGGGTAGCTGGGACTGCAGGCATGCGCCACCATGCCCCGCTAATTTTTTATATATATATCAGTTGGCCAATTAATTTCTTACTATTTATAGTAGAGACGGGGTCTCGCTCTTGCTCAGGCTGGTTTTGAACTCCTGACCTTGAGCAATCCGCCCGCCTCGGCCTCCCAAGTGCTAGGATTACAGGCGTGAGCCACAGCGCCCGGCCGGATTCATTATTTTGAAAAAGTGTCTCTTATCTCTATTATTGCATTTTCTTTTCTCTCTCTTTTCAAGCAGATGATGGGAGTCCAAGTATTAAGGTGACATGTGTTGCCCGTGCCCCCCTCCCCCCCCCGTGTTCTTATTCATTTACCTCTCATGTTGTTCCAGCATATTGTGGGGGCACCAATGTTAAGGTCGGGTGCGTTGCCCTCTCCCAGCCTCCCCCCTCGGGTCAGAGCTTCAAGTGCGCCCATCCCCCAGTCGGTGCGTACCCACCCCATTCCTAATGGATGTGTATGCCCATCCCCTCCCCCCACCCGCCCGACACCCACCCGAAGAAGGTGATTCCTCTGTGTCCACTTAGGTGTCCATCGGTTCGTACCCATTTGCTGGTGAGCGCGAGCACGTGGTGCTCGTGTGTCCATTCTTGGGATACTTGGCTTACTGGAACGGGTTCCAGCTCTGGCCAGGAGAACCACGAGAGGTGCCCCCTCACCGCTGCTCCTCATAGCCGAATAGCACTCCGTGGTGTCCACGCGCCACATTTTATTTACCCACTCGTGGGTCGATGGGCACTCGGGTGGCTTCCAGGTCTTTGCGATTGTGACTTGTGACCTGACACTAACCCTAACCCTTACCCAGCCCGTCTCCTCCACGGCCCCTGCCTGACTGACTCCTTCCCGCCCGGCCTATCACCTGTCACCGTCCTCTGCCCCTGCCTGACACGCTCCTCCCCGCCCGGGCCGTCACCGTCCTCGGCCCCTGCCTGACGGGGCTCCTCCGTCGCCTGGGCCTTCCAAGGGCTTGGTGTGGACGCTGGTTCCAGGACGCCCTCCCAGGAACCCGGTAGCAGGGCGGCCGCAGCGTCTCGCGCAACCCAACCGTCCGCCGGCTGGCCGCCGTCGCTAAGTGGCCTGCGGGGGACGTGCTCCCGCTGTGCCGTGGGGGCCCAGCCTGGTGTCTTCTCTGAGGCCCCGCGGCTGCCGCTCCCCGCAAGGGGATAGCCGCGGAGGTGGGGACCGCATCCTCATGGGGACGTATACCCAGCTCTCCACGTCGGATTCCGGGGCTCTCTGTCCTGCCCGAAGGCCCAGCTGGCCTGCGGATCCTTAGAGTGGCAAAAACATCCGAAAACTGAGATTGAGGGTCCGGTGGGTGTCTGCGCTTTTGTGCTGGGCACCCCAGGGAGGCCCGGGGGCTGGCTGGACAACGCGGTCTGCTGGGCGGGGGGGGGGGGTTAGAGGAGCAACTGATGCCCTTTGCACTTTGGGTAGCAAGAGTCTGAGGTGTCTCTGAGCCCTGTGCCATGTCGGTGGGGGGGGGCGGCGGGGGAAGAGGAGGAGGAGGAGGAGGTGGGAAGGGCCGGGGCCTGCAGTCGTGTTCCCGGGGTGGCAGGGCAAGTGGCTTCTTCCACAGGCTGCTTGGCCTGGGCTCCCTGCACCTGGGCCTTTGGAGGACCGGCCCTGTGCTTGCCAACGCTTCCTGCAGGGACCCAGAGCTGGGAGGTTGCATCTCTCAGCCCTGGGTCGGGCAGAGCCCCAGCGGGCCATGCCCACAACCTCTCTCAGTACCGGTCCCCCAGAAGGCTCCTTGGGGACCAGGATTCTCTTGCGGTGACTCTTTAAGGTCTGGCCCCTGGATGGAGGGGCACCAGGAGTAGAGGAGCAGGAAGGGGAAGGGGGTGGCCATGCGAGGGGACACTTTCAGGCCAAGTCCCAGCTTCAGCCTGATCCTCCTGGGAACCCCGGGGTGTACGTCACACCTCCTGGTTGTCCCGCTCTGAGACAAGGAGCCGGGCTTCGCATTCCCACAGCAGCCAGTCGTGGGCTGAGGACACCTGGGGCGTTGGGAACTCCCTGGCTTCTCCTTGGTTTAACATCTGGAGCTGCTTGTGAATCGTGCCGCCACACACACCCGAGTGCAGGTGTCTTCCGCACAGACTGCGGGCCTCGCTCTTCTGAATGCCGCTAGCTGGCCACCCACCCACGGGTGAACCTGGTCAGGGTACTTTCTCTCAGGGGCAGACTCTTTTCCGGGCGGGCTACCGGTGTCTCTGTTTGCTCCTTTCTTTCTTCCATTTCGGGAAAGTCTTCCTTGCTGGGTGTGGAAATCTCCTATGCCTTCCCTCGCCTATTCTGTCAGCTTTCAAATTCTCTTTCAGTTGCCACCCTCACAGATGGATTAGGAAACTCTTTCCGGTGCACTCATTAGTGAAATGACCTCAAGGAAGCTGGAATCCAATATCTAATCGCCGATTTTTAGCGAGTCCACACGCCAGGGTGGTCGGGGTCCAATGCAGCCCCGGCCAGGCCCAGGCCCCTTGGACCGGGCCACAGGAGGACACAGAGGAGGGTCCCGGCCCCCACGGTAGCGGTGCCGGCAGTTCTCCAAGGGCTTGGGCGTTTTCCAGAGGTAGGAGATGGAGGGGACTGATTTCTTCAGCGCCCCACAAACCACGCCACCCCACCCCACCCCACCCCACCCATGGGACACATCCCCAGAGAGAGATGCCCCATACACTCGCTCCCCTCCCCCTTGCGCTGTGCCCCAGCCCTGGCCCGGGGGAATAGGCGGCAGCCCGCCCACAGGGCGGGGGGCACAGCTGAAAGGGGTTGTGGGGGAGGGCGGCCCCTGGCTGGGGTCAAAGGGCGAGCGCCCGGTGCGCGCGTGCGCAGTCAGCGGCGGCGACGCACTGGGGGTGGGCAGCGGGTAGGTGAAGGAGGCCAGGCGAGGAGACGAGGGGGGCTGGGAGGGCTCCACCTTGGCGGGTCCAGCCGTGGAGGCGCATCTTGTGTGAGTGTGAGTGAGTGTGAGTGTGTGTGTGTGGAGAGAGAGACAGCCCCCCGCCCCGGCCCGCCCCGGCCGCCCGGCCCGGCCCGTCACCCCCGTCCCTCGGAGCCCGCCGGACCCGGCCGGCGAACTCAACAGGCCCGGCCGGGCGCGGGGCCTGGGGCGGGAGGAGGCGGCGGGGAAGCGCAGAGACGCTGGGATCTTGAGCGGGGCAGGGGCGCCCTCCGCCGTCTAGGGCCACACCACCCTGAACGCCCCCCGGTCTCCTCTGGTCTCGGAAGCTAAGCAGGGTCGGGCCTGGTTAGTACTTGGATGGGAGAAGACCGCCTGGGAATACCGGGTGCCGTAGGCTTCTTCTTCTTTTTTTTTTTTTTTTGCCTCTTGTTCTGTCCCCTTTCTGGGAGCGCGGCGGCGGCCCGGGGTGGGGGTCACCCCCACCCTCAGCGCCCGCCGTGGGGTGCCTGGCGCCCCAGCCCGCACCGTGGGGCCTCCTCTTGTCCCAAGCCGCGACACCGCCGCCACGCGGCAGCATGCGTGGCATCTGGACTGTCAGGTCTCAGACCAAAGGTCTGCTCTGTGGGAACCGACACGCTGGAGGAAACCTTGAGAGTCTGAGAGGGGAGGGAGTTCCAGAAGGAGGCCAGGATGTCATTTTGAGGGAGTATGGGACCAGAACTCGTCCCGTTGCTTTTGGGGTTCTATGGGCTCCACGTAGGAATCTTTGGTGGTGGCAGCTGATGTTGGGGGATCCGGAGTCACACCCAGACCTGCTCCACAGGCCTCCTTTTACTTTTCTCTTTGGAGTCGTTATTTTTAAAAAGTGTCTCTTACCTCTCTCATTGCATTTTCTTTTCTCTCTCTTTTCAAGCAGATGATGGGAGTACAAGTATTCAGGTGACATGTGTTGCCCGTGCCCCCTCCCCCCTGTGTTCTTATTCATTTACCTCTCATGTTGTTCCAGCGTATTGTGGGGGCACCAATGTTAAGGTCGGGTACGTTGCCCTCTCCCAGCCTCCCCCCTCGGGTCAGAGCTTCAAGTGCGCCCATCCCCCAGTCGGTGCGCACCCACCCCATTCCTAATGGAGGTGTATGCCCCTCCCCTCCCCCCACCCGCCCGACACCCACCCGATGATGAAGGTGATTCCTCTCTGTCCACTTAGGTGTCCATCCGTTCGTACCCATTTGCTGGTGAGCGCGCTCACGGGGCGCTCGTGTGTCCATTCTTGGGATACTTGGCTTACTGGAACGGGTTCCAGCTCTGGCCAGGAGAACACGAGAGGCGCCCTCTCACCGCTGCTCCTCACAGCCCAATGGCACTCCGTGGTGTCCACGCGCCACATTTTATTAATGCACTCCTGGATGGATGGGCACTCGGGTCGCTTCCACATCTTTGCGATTGTGTGAATTGTGCCCTAACTGTCACCCTAACCCTTACCCAGCCCGTGTCCTCTGCCCCTGCCTGACGCACTCCTCCCCGGCCAGGCCCAGGCCCGTCACTGTCCCGGGCCCCCGCCTGACCGGCTCCTTCCCGCCCGGCCTGTCACCGTCCTCTGCCCCTGCCTGACATGCTCCTTCCCGCCCGTCCGGCCTCTCACCGTCCTCGGCCCCTGCCTGACCGGCTCCTCCGTCGCCTGGGCCTTCCAAGGGCTTGGTGTGGACGCTGCTTCCAGGAAGCCCTCCAGAAACCCGGCAGCAGGGTGGCCGCAGCAGTCTCCAGCAGCCGTCCCTAAGTCGCGTGCGGGGCCCCCGCTGTGCCGCGGGGACCCAGCCTGGTGTCTTCCCTGAGGCCCTGCGGCTGCCGCTCCCCGCAAGGGGAGAGTCGCGGAGGTGGGGACCGCCTCCTGATGGGGACGTACACGCAGCTCTCCACGTCGGATTCCGGGGCTCTCTGTCCTGCCCGAAGGCCCAGCTGGCCTGCGGGTCCTTAGAGTGGCAAAAACATCCGAAAGCTGAGATTGAGGGTCCGGTGGGTGTCTGCGCTTTTGTGCTGGGCACCCCAGGGAGGCCCGGGGGCTGGCTGGACAACGCGGTCTGCTGGGCGGGGGGGGGGGGTTAGAGGAGCAACTGATGCCCTTTGCACTTTGGGTAGCAAGAGTCTGAGGTGTCTCTGAGCCCTGTGCCATGTCGGGGGGGGGGCGGGGGGGGAAGAGGAGGAGGAGGAGGAGGTGGGAAGGGCCGGGGCCTGCAGTCGTGTTCCCGGGGTGGCAGGGCAAGTGGCTTCTTCCACAGGCTGCTTGGCCTGGGCTCCCTGCACCTGGGCCTTTGGAGGACCGGCCCTGTGCTTGCCAACGCTTCCTGCAGGGACCCAGAGCTGGGAGGTTGCATCTCTCAGCCCTGGGTCGGGCAGAGCCCCAGCGGGCCATGCCCACAACCTCTCTCAGCACCGGTCCCCCAGAAGGCTCCTTGGGGACCAGGATTCTCTTGCGGTGACTCTTTAAGGTCTGGCCCCTGGATGGAGGGGCACCAGGAGTAGAGGAGCAGGAAGGGGAAGGGGGTGGCCATGCGAGGGGACACTTTGAGGCCAAGTCCCAGCTTCAGCCTGATCCTCCTGGGAACCCCGGGGTGTACGTCACACCTCCTGGTTGTGCCGCTCTGAGACAAGGAGCCGGGCTTCGCATTCCCACAGCAGCCAGTCGTGGGCTGAGGACACCTGGGGCGTTGGGAACTCCCTGGCTTCTCCTTGGTTTAACATCTGGAGCTGCTTGTGAATCGTGCCGCCACACACACCCGAGTGCAGGTGTCTTCCGCACAGACTGCGGGCCTCGCTCTTCTGAATGCCGCTAGCTGGCCACCCACCCACGGGTGAACCTGGTCAGGGTACTTTCTCTCAGGGGCAGACTCTTTTCCGGGCGGGCTACCGGTGTCTCTGTTTGCTCCTTTCTTTCTTCCATTTCGGGAAAGTCTTCCTTGCTGGGTGTGGAAATCTCCTATGCCTTCCCTCGCCTATTCTGTCAGCTTTCAAATTCTCTTTCAGTTGCCACCCTCACAGATGGATTAGGAAACTCTTTCCGGTGCACTCATTAGTGAAATGACCTCAAGGAAGCTGGAATCCAATATCTAATCGCCGATTTTTAGCGAGTCCACACGCCAGGGTGGTCGGGGTCCAATGCAGCCCCGGCCAGGCCCAGGCCCCTTGGACCGGGCCACAGGAGGACACAGAGGAGGGTCCCGGCCCCCACGGTAGCGGTGCCGGCAGTTCTCCAAGGGCTTGGGCGTTTTCCAGAGGTAGGAGATGGAGGGGACTGATTTCTTCAGCGCCCCACAAACCACGCCACCCCACCCCACCCCACCCCACCCATGGGACACATCCCCAGAGAGAGATGCCCCATACACTCGCTCCCCTCCCCCTTGCGCTGTGCCCCAGCCCTGGCCCGGGGGAATAGGCGGCAGCCCGCCCACAGGGCGGGGGGCACAGCTGAAAGGGGTTGTGGGGGAGGGCGGCCCCTGGCTGGGGTCAAAGGGCGAGCGCCCGGTGCCGGTGCGCGCGTGCGCAGTCAGCGGCGGCGACGCGCTGGGGGTGGGCAGCGGGTAGGTGAAGGAGGCCAGGCGAGGAGACGAGGGGGGCTGGGAGGGCTCCACCTTGGCGGGTCCAGCCGTGGAGGCGCATCTTGTGTGAGTGTGAGTGAGTGAGTGAGTGTGAGTGTGAGTGTGTGTGTATACAGAGACAGCCCCCAACCCCGGGTCGCCGCTCCCTGCCCGCCCCGCCTGTCACCCCCGTCCCTCGGAGCCCGCGGGACCCGGCCGGCGAACTCAACAGGCCCGGCCCGGCGCGGGGCCTGGGGCGGGAGGAGGCGGCGGGGAAGCGCAGAGAGGCTCGGCTTCTTGAGCGGGGCAGGGGCGCCCTCCGCCGTCCACGGCCACACCACCCCGAACGCGCCCGATCCCGTCTGGTCTCGGAAGCTAAGCAGGGTCGGGCCTGGTTAGAACTTGGATGGGAGACCGCCCGGGAATACCGGGTGCCGTAGGCTTCTTCTTTTTTTTTTTTGCCTCTGGTTCTGTAGCGTTTCTGGGAGTGCGGGGGCGGCCCGGGGTGGGGGTGACCCCCACCCTCAGCGCCCGCCGCGGTGCCTGGCGCCCCAGCCCGCACCGTGGGGCCTCCTCTTGTCCCGAGCCGTGACACCGCCGCCACGCGGCAGCATGCGTGGCTTCTGGACAGTCAGGTCTCAGACCTAAGGTCTGCTCTGTGGGAGCCGACACGCTGGAGGAAACCTTGAGAGTCTGAGAGGGGAGGGAGTTCCAGAAGAAGGCCAGGATGTCATTTTGAGGGAGTATGTGACCAGAACTCCTCCCGTTGCTTTTGGGGTTCTATGAGCTACACGTAGGAATCTTTGGTGGTGGCACCTGATGTTCGGGGATCCGGAGTCACACCCAGACCTGCTCCACAGGCCTCCTTTTACTTTTCTCTTCGGATTCATTTTTTTTTTTTTTTTTTTTTTGAGACAGAGTCTCGGTTTGTTGCCCAGGCTAGAGTGAGTGCCGTGGCGTCAGCCTAGCTCACAGCAACTTCAAACTCCTGGGCTCGAGTGATCCTTCTGCCTCAGCCTCCCGGGTAGCTGGGACTGCAGGCATGCGCCACCATGCCCCGCTAATTTTTTATATATATATCAGTTGGCCAATTAATTTCTTACTATTTATAGTAGAGACGGGGTCTCGCTCTTGCTCAGGCTGGTTTTGAACTCCTGACCTTGAGCAATCCGCCCGCCTCAGCCTCCCAAGTGCTAGGATTACAGGCGTGAGCCACAGCGCCCGGCCGGATTCATTATTTTGAAAAAGTGTCTCTTATCTCTATTATTGCATTTTCTTTTCTCTCTCTTTTCAAGCAGATGATGGGAGTCCAAGTATTAAGGTGACATGTGTTGCCCGTGCCCCCCTCCCCCCCCCGTGTTCTTATTCATTTACCTCTCATGTTGTTCCAGCATATTGTGGGGGCACCAATGTTAAGGTCGGGTGCGTTGCCCTCTCCCAGCCTCCCCCCTCGGGTCAGAGCTTCAAGTGCGCCCATCCCCCAGTCGGTGCGTACCCACCCCATTCCTAATGGATGTGTATGCCCATCCCCTCCCCCCACCCGCCCGACACCCACCCGAAGAAGGTGATTCCTCTGTGTCCACTTAGGTGTCCATCGGTTCGTACCCATTTGCTGGTGAGCGCGAGCACGTGGTGCTCGTGTGTCCATTCTTGGGATACTTGGCTTACTGGAACGGGTTCCAGCTCTGGCCAGGAGAACCACGAGAGGTGCCCCCTCACCGCTGCTCCTCATAGCCGAATAGCACTCCGTGGTGTCCAC
The DNA here is from genome assembly GCF_040939455.1 of Microcebus murinus. NCBI lineage: Eukaryota > Metazoa > Chordata > Mammalia > Primates > Cheirogaleidae > Microcebus > Microcebus murinus. Next base: position 155,632 of record NW_027438969.1, on the reverse strand, counting down.
GCGCCACATTTTATTTACCCACTCGTGGGTCGATGGGCACTCGGGTGGCTTCCAGGTCTTTGCGATTGTGACTTGTGCCCTGACACTAACCCTAACCCTTACCCAGCCCGTCTCCTCCACGGCCCCTGCCTGACTGACTCCTTCCCGCCCGGCCTATCACCTGTCACCGTCCTCTGCCCCTGCCTGACACGCTCCTCCCCGCCCGGGCCGTCACCGTCCTCGGCCCCTGCCTGACGGGGCTCCTCCGTCGCCTGGGCCTTCCAAGGGCTTGGTGTGGACGCTGGTTCCAGGACGCCCTCCCAGGAACCCGGTAGCAGGGCGGCCGCAGCGTCTCGCGCAACCCAACCGTCCGCCGGCTGGCCGCCGTCGCTAAGTGGCCTGCGGGGGACGTGCTCCCGCTGTGCCGTAGGGGCCCAGCCTGGTGTCTTCTCTGAGGCCCCGCGGCTGCCGCTCCCCGCAAGGGGATAGCCGCGGAGGTGGGGACCGCATCCTCATGGGGACGTATACCCAGCTCTCCACGTCGGATTCCGGGGCTCTCTGTCCTGCCAGAAGGCCCAGCTGGCCTGCGGATCCTTAGAGTGGCAAAAACATCCGAAAACTGAGATTGAGGGTCCGGTGGGTGTCTGCGCTTTTGTGCTGGGCACCCCAGGGAGGCCCGGGGGCTGGCTGGACAACGCGGTCTGCTGGGCGGGGGGGGGGGGGGTTAGAGGAGCAACTGATGCCCTTTGCACTTTGGGTAGCAAGAGTCTGAGGTGTCTCTGAGCCCTGTGCCATGTCGGGGGGGGGGCGGGGGGGGAAGAGGAGGAGGAGGAGGAGGTGGGAAGGGCCGGGGCCTGCAGTCGTGTTCCCGGGGTGGCAGGGCAAGTGGCTTCTTCCACAGGCTGCTTGGCCTGGGCTCCCTGCACCTGGGCCTTTGGAGGACCGGCCCTGTGCTTGCCAACGCTTCCTGCAGGGACCCAGAGCTGGGAGGTTGCATCTCTCAGCCCTGGGTCGGGCAGAGCCCCAGCGGGCCATGCCCACAACCTCTCTCAGTACCGGTCCCCCAGAAGGCTCCTTGGGGACCAGGATTCTCTTGCGGTGACTCTTTAAGGTCTGGCCCCTGGATGGAGGGGCACCAGGAGTAGAGGAGCAGGAAGGGGAAGGGGGTGGCCATGCGAGGGGACACTTTCAGGCCAAGTCCCAGCTTCAGCCTGATCCTCCTGGGAACCCCGGGGTGTACGTCACACCTCCTGGTTGTCCCGCTCTGAGACAAGGAGCCGGGCGTCGCATTCCCACAGCAGCCAGTCGTGGGCTGAGGACACCTGGGGCGTTGGGAACTCCCTGGCTTCTCCTTGGTTTAACATCTGGAGCTGCTTGTGAATCGTGCCGCCACACACACCCGAGTGCAGGTGTCTTCCGCACAGACTGCGGGCCTCGCTCTTCTGAATGCCGCTAGCTGGCCACCCACCCACGGGTGAACCTGGTCAGGGTACTTTCTCTCAGGGGCAGACTCTTTTCCGGGCGGGCTACCGGTGTCTCTGTTTGCTCCTTTCTTTCTTCCATTTCGGGAAAGTCTTCCTTGCTGGGTGTGGAAATCTCCTATGCCTTCCCTCGCCTATTCTGTCAGCTTTCAAATTCTCTTTCAGTTGCCACCCTCACAGATGGATTAGGAAACTCTTTCCGGTGCACTCATTAGTGAAATGACCTCAAGGAAGCTGGAATCCAATATCTAATCGCCGATTTTTAGCGAGTCCACACGCCAGGGTGGTCGGGGTCCAATGCAGCCCCGGCCAGGCCCAGGCCCCTTGGACCGGGCCACAGGAGGACACAGAGGAGGGTCCCGGCCCCCACGGTAGCGGTGCCGGCAGTTCTCCAAGGGCTTGGGCGTTTTCCAGAGGTAGGAGATGGAGGGGACTGATTTCTTCAGCGCCCCACAAACCACGCCACCCCACCCCACCCCACCCCACCCATGGGACACATCCCCAGAGAGAGATGCCCCATACACTCGCTCCCCTCCCCCTTGCGCTGTGCCCCAGCCCTGGCCCGGGGGAATAGGCGGCAGCCCGCCCACAGGGCGGGGGGCACAGCTGAAAGGGGTTGTGGGGGAGGGCGGCCCCTGGCTGGGGTCAAAGGGCGAGCGCCCGGTGCCGGTGCGCGCGTGCGCAGTCAGCGGCGGCGACGCGCTGGGGGTGGGCAGCGGGTAGGTGAAGGAGGCCAGGCGAGGAGACGAGGGGGGCTGGGAGGGCTCCACCTTGGCGGGTCCAGCCGTGGAGGCGCATCTTGTGTGAGTGTGAGTGAGTGAGTGAGTGTGAGTGTGAGTGTGTGTGTATACAGAGACAGCCCCCAACCCCGGGTCGCCGCTCCCTGCCCGCCCCGCCTGTCACCCCCGTCCCTCGGAGCCCGCGGGACCCGGCCGGCGAACTCAACAGGCCCGGCCCGGCGCGGGGCCTGGGGCGGGAGGAGGCGGCGGGGAAGCGCAGAGAGGCTCGGCTTCTTGAGCGGGGCAGGGGCGCCCTCCGCCGTCCACGGCCACACCACCCCGAACGCGCCCGATCCCGTCTGGTCTCGGAAGCTAAGCAGGGTCGGGCCTGGTTAGAACTTGGATGGGAGACCGCCCGGGAATACCGGGTGCCGTAGGCTTCTTCTTTTTTTTTTTTGCCTCTGGTTCTGTAGCGTTTCTGGGAGTGCGGGGGCGGCCCGGGGTGGGGGTGACCCCCACCCTCAGCGCCCGCCGCGGTGCCTGGCGCCCCAGCCCGCACCGTGGGGCCTCCTCTTGTCCCGAGCCGTGACACCGCCGCCACGCGGCAGCATGCGTGGCTTCTGGACAGTCAGGTCTCAGACCTAAGGTCTGCTCTGTGGGAGCCGACACGCTGGAGGAAACCTTGAGAGTCTGAGAGGGGAGGGAGTTCCAGAAGAAGGCCAGGATGTCATTTTGAGGGAGTATGTGACCAGAACTCCTCCCGTTGCTTTTGGGGTTCTATGAGCTACACGTAGGAATCTTTGGTGGTGGCACCTGATGTTCGGGGATCCGGAGTCACACCCAGACCTGCTCCACAGGCCTCCTTTTACTTTTCTCTTCGGATTCATTTTTTTTTTTTTTTTTTTTTTGAGACAGAGTCTCGGTTTGTTGCCCAGGCTAGAGTGAGTGCCGTGGCGTCAGCCTAGCTCACAGCAACTTCAAACTCCTGGGCTCGAGTGATCCTTCTGCCTCAGCCTCCCGGGTAGCTGGGACTGCAGGCATGCGCCACCATGCCCCGCTAATTTTTTATATATATATCAGTTGGCCAATTAATTTCTTACTATTTATAGTAGAGACGGGGTCTCGCTCTTGCTCAGGCTGGTTTTGAACTCCTGACCTTGAGCAATCCGCCCGCCTCGGCCTCCCAAGTGCTAGGATTACAGGCGTGAGCCACAGCGCCCGGCCGGATTCATTATTTTGAAAAAGTGTCTCTTATCTCTATTATTGCATTTTCTTTTCTCTCTCTTTTCAAGCAGATGATGGGAGTCCAAGTATTAAGGTGACATGTGTTGCCCGTGCCCCCCTCCCCCCCCCGTGTTCTTATTCATTTACCTCTCATGTTGTTCCAGCATATTGTGGGGGCACCAATGTTAAGGTCGGGTGCGTTGCCCTCTCCCAGCCTCCCCCCTCGGGTCAGAGCTTCAAGTGCGCCCATCCCCCAGTCGGTGCGTACCCACCCCATTCCTAATGGATGTGTATGCCCATCCCCTCCCCCCACCCGCCCGACACCCACCCGAAGAAGGTGATTCCTCTGTGTCCACTTAGGTGTCCATCGGTTCGTACCCATTTGCTGGTGAGCGCGAGCACGTGGTGCTCGTGTGTCCATTCTTGGGATACTTGGCTTACTGGAACGGGTTCCAGCTCTGGCCAGGAGAACCACGAGAGGTGCCCCCTCACCGCTGCTCCTCATAGCCGAATAGCACTCCGTGGTGTCCACGCGCCACATTTTATTTACCCACTCGTGGGTCGATGGGCACTCGGGTGGCTTCCAGGTCTTTGCGATTGTGACTTGTGCCCTGACACTAACCCTAACCCTTACCCAGCCCGTCTCCTCCACGGCCCCTGCCTGACTGACTCCTTCCCGCCCGGCCTATCACCTGTCACCGTCCTCTGCCCCTGCCTGACACGCTCCTCCCCGCCCGGGCCGTCACCGTCCTCGGCCCCTGCCTGACGGGGCTCCTCCGTCGCCTGGGCCTTCCAAGGGCTTGGTGTGGACGCTGGTTCCAGGACGCCCTCCCAGGAACCCGGTAGCAGGGCGGCCGCAGCGTCTCGCGCAACCCAACCGTCCGCCGGCTGGCCGCCGTCGCTAAGTGGCCTGCGGGGGACGTGCTCCCGCTGTGCCGTGGGGGCCCAGCCTGGTGTCTTCTCTGAGGCCCCGCGGCTGCCGCTCCCCGCAAGGGGATAGCCGCGGAGGTGGGGACCGCCTCCTCATGGGGATGTATACCCAGCTCTCCACGTCGGATTCCGGGGCTCTCTGTCCTGCCAGAAGGCCCAGCTGGCCTGCGGATCCTTAGAGTGGCAAAAACATCCGAAAACTGAGATTGAGGGTCCGGTGGGTGTCTGCACTTTTGTGCTGGGCACCCCAGGGAGGCCCGGGGGCTGACTGGACAACGCGGTCTGCTGGGCTGGGGGGGGGGTTTGGAGGAGCAACTGATGCCCTTTGCACTTTGGGTAGCAAGTGTCTGAGGTGTCTCTGGGCCCTGTGCCATGTGGGGGCGGGGGCGGGGGCGGGGTGGGAGGAGGAGGAGGAGGAGGAGGAGGAGGAGGAGGAGGAGGTGGAGGAGGAGGAGGTGGGAAGGGCCGTGGCCTGCAGTCGTGTTCCCCGGGGTGGCACAGCATGTGGCTTCTTCCACAGGCTGCTTGGCCTGGGCTCCCTGCACCTGGGCCTTTGGAGGACTGGCCCTGTGCTTGCCAACACTTCCTGCAGGGACCCAGAGCTGGGAGGTTGCATCTCTCAGCCCTGGGTCGGGCAGAGCCCCAGCGGGCCATGCCCACAACCTCTCTCAGCAGGGGTCCCCCAGAAGGCTCCTTTGGGACCAGGATTCTCTTGCGGGTGACTCTTTAAGGTCTGGCCCCTGGATGGAGGGGCACCAGGAGTAGAGGAGCAGGAAGGGGAAGGGGGTGGCCATGCGAGGGGACACTTTGAGGCCAAGTCCCAGCTTCAGCCTGATCCTCCTGGGAACCCCGGGGTGGACATCACACCTCCTGGTTGCCCCGCTCTGAGACAAGGAGCCGGGCTTCGCATTCCCACAGCAGCCAGTCGTGGGCTGAGGACACCTGGGGCGTTGGGAACTCCCTGGCTTCTCCTTGGTTTAACATCTGGAGCTGCTTGTGAATTGTGCCGCCACACACACCCGAGTGCAGGTGTCTTCTGCACAGACTGCGGGCCTCGCTCTTCTGAATGCCGCTAGCTCGCGACCCACCCACGGGTGAACCTGGTCAGGGTACTTTCTCTCGGGGGCAGACTCTCATCCGGGCGGGCTACCGGTGTCTCTGTTTGCTCCTTTCTTTCTTCCATTTCGGGAAAGGCTTCCTTACTGGGTGTGGAAATCTCCTATGCCTTTCCTCGCCTATTCTGTCAGCTCTAAAATTCTCTTTCGGTTGCCACCCTCACAGATGGATTAGGAAACTCTTTGCGGTGCACTCATTAGTGAAATGACCTCAATGACGCTGGAATCCAATATCTAATCGCCGATTTTTAGCGAGTCCACACGCCAGGGTGGTTGGGGTCCAATGCAGCCCCGGCCAGGCCCAGGCCCCTTGGACTGGGCCACAGGAGGACACAGAGGAGGGTCCCGGCCCCCACGGTAGCGGTGCGGGCAGTTCTCCAAGGGCTTGGGTGTTTTCCAGAGGGAGGAGATGGAGGGGACTGATTTCTTCAGCGCCCCACAAACCACGCCACCCCACCCCACCCATGGGACACATCCCGAGAGAGAGAGAGAGACGCCCCATACACTGGCTCCCCTCCCCCGTGCGCTGTGCCCCAGCCCTGGCCCGGGGGAATAGGCGGCCGCCGGGCCACAGGGTGGGGGGCGCAGCTGAAAGGGGTTGTGGGGGAGGGCCGCCCCTGGCTGGGGTCAAAGGGCGAGCGCCCCGCCCCTCCCGCCCGTGCGCAGTCAGCGGCCCCGGCGCGCTGGGGGTGGGGGGCGGGGAGGTGAAGGAGGCCAGGCAAGGAGAGGAGGGGGGCTTGAAGGTCTCCACCTTGGCGGGTCCAGCCGTGGAGGCGCATCTTGTGTGAGTGTGAGTGAGTGAGTGAGTGTGAGTGTGAGTGTGTGTGTATACAGAGACAGCCCCCAACCCCGGCCCGCCGCTCCCTGCCCGCCCCGCCTGTCACCCCCGTCCCTCGGAGCCCGCGGGACCCGGCCGGCGAACTCAACAGGCCCGGCCCGGCGCGGGGCCTGGGGCGGGAGGAGGCGGCGGGGAAGCGCAGAGAGGCTCGGCTTCTTGAGCGGGGCAGGGGCGCCCTCCGCCGTCCACGGCCACACCACCCCGAACGCGCCCGATCCCGTCTGGTCTCGGAAGCTAAGCAGGGTCGGGCCTGGTTAGAACTTGGATGGGAGACCGCCCGGGAATACCGGGTGCCGTAGGCTTCTTCTTTTTTTTTTTTGCCTCTGGTTCTGTAGCGTTTCTGGGAGTGCGGGGGCGGCCCGGGGTGGGGGTGACCCCCACCCTCAGCGCCCGCCGCGGTGCCTGGCGCCCCAGCCCGCACCGTGGGGCCTCCTCTTGTCCCGAGCCGTGACACCGCCGCCACGCGGCAGCATGCGTGGCTTCTGGACAGTCAGGTCTCAGACCTAAGGTCTGCTCTGTGGGAGCCGACACGCTGGAGGAAACCTTGAGAGTCTGAGAGGGGAGGGAGTTCCAGAAGAAGGCCAGGATGTCATTTTGAGGGAGTATGTGACCAGAACTCCTCCCGTTGCTTTTGGGGTTCTATGAGCTACACGTAGGAATCTTTGGTGGTGGCACCTGATGTTCGGGGATCCGGAGTCACACCCAGACCTGCTCCACAGGCCTCCTTTTACTTTTCTCTTCGGATTCATTTTTTTTTTTTTTTTTTTTTTGAGACAGAGTCTCGGTTTGTTGCCCAGGCTAGAGTGAGTGCCGTGGCGTCAGCCTAGCTCACAGCAACTTCAAACTCCTGGGCTCGAGTGATCCTTCTGCCTCAGCCTCCCGGGTAGCTGGGACTGCAGGCATGCGCCACCATGCCCCGCTAATTTTTTATATATATATCAGTTGGCCAATTAATTTCTTACTATTTATAGTAGAGACGGGGTCTCGCTCTTGCTCAGGCTGGTTTTGAACTCCTGACCTTGAGCAATCCGCCCGCCTCGGCCTCCCAAGTGCTAGGATTACAGGCGTGAGCCACAGCGCCCGGCCGGATTCATTATTTTGAAAAAGTGTCTCTTATCTCTATTATTGCATTTTCTTTTCTCTCTCTTTTCAAGCAGATGATGGGAGTCCAAGTATTAAGGTGACATGTGTTGCCCGTGCCCCCCTCCCCCCCCCCGTGTTCTTATTCATTTACCTCTCATGTTGTTCCAGCATATTGTGGGGGCACCAATGTTAAGGTCGGGTGCGTTGCCCTCTCCCAGCCTCCCCCCTCGGGTCAGAGCTTCAAGTGCGCCCATCCCCCAGTCGGTGCGTACCCACCCCATTCCTAATGGATGTGTATGCCCATCCCCTCCCCCCACCCGCCCGACACCCACCCGAAGAAGGTGATTCCTCTGTGTCCACTTAGGTGTCCATCGGTTCGTACCCATTTGCTGGTGAGCGCGAGCACGTGGTGCTCGTGTGTCCATTCTTGGGATACTTGGCTTACTGGAACGGGTTCCAGCTCTGGCCAGGAGAACCACGAGAGGTGCCCCCTCACCGCTGCTCCTCATAGCCGAATAGCACTCCGTGGTGTCCACGCGCCACATTTTATTTACCCACTCGTGGGTCGATGGGCACTCGGGTGGCTTCCAGGTCTTTGCGATTGTGACTTGTGCCCTGACACTAACCCTAACCCTTACCCAGCCCGTCTCCTCCACGGCCCCTGCCTGACTGACTCCTTCCCGCCCGGCCTATCACCTGTCACCGTCCTCTGCCCCTGCCTGACACGCTCCTCCCCGCCCGGGCCGTCACCGTCCTCGGCCCCTGCCTGACGGGGCTCCTCCGTCGCCTGGGCCTTCCAAGGGCTTGGTGTGGACGCTGGTTCCAGGACGCCCTCCCAGGAACCCGGTAGCAGGGCGGCCGCAGCGTCTCGCGCAACCCAACCGTCCGCCGGCTGGCCGCCGTCGCTAAGTGGCCTGCGGGGGACGTGCTCCCGCTGTGCCGTGGGGGCCCAGCCTGGTGTCTTCTCTGAGGCCCCGCGGCTGCCGCTCCCCGCAAGGGGATAGCCGCGGAGGTGGGGACCGCCTCCTCATGGGGATGTATACCCAGCTCTCCACGTCGGATTCCGGGGCTCTCTGTCCTGCCAGAAGGCCCAGCTGGCCTGCGGATCCTTAGAGTGGCAAAAACATCCGAAAACTGAGATTGAGGGTCCGGTGGGTGTCTGCACTTTTGTGCTGGGCACCCCAGGGAGGCCCGGGGGCTGACTGGACAACGCGGTCTGCTGGGCTGGGGGGGGGGTTTGGAGGAGCAACTGATGCCCTTTGCACTTTGGGTAGCAAGTGTCTGAGGTGTCTCTGGGCCCTGTGCCATGTGGGGGCGGGGGCGGGGGCGGGGTGGGAGGAGGAGGAGGAGGAGGAGGAGGAGGAGGAGGAGGTGGAGGAGGAGGAGGTGGGAAGGGCCGTGGCCTGCAGTCGTGTTCCCCGGGGTGGCACAGCATGTGGCTTCTTCCACAGGCTGCTTGGCCTGGGCTCCCTGCACCTGGGCCTTTGGAGGACTGGCCCTGTGCTTGCCAACACTTCCTGCAGGGACCCAGAGCTGGGAGGTTGCATCTCTCAGCCCTGGGTCGGGCAGAGCCCCAGCGGGCCATGCCCACAACCTCTCTCAGCAGGGGTCCCCCAGAAGGCTCCTTTGGGACCAGGATTCTCTTGCGGGTGACTCTTTAAGGTCTGGCCCCTGGATGGAGGGGCACCAGGAGTAGAGGAGCAGGAAGGGGAAGGGGATGGCCATGCGAGGGGACACTTTGAGGCCAAGTCCCAGCTTCAGCCTGATCCTCCTGGGAACCCCGGGGTGGACATCACACCTCCTGGTTGCCCCGCTCTGAGACAAGGAGCCGGGCTTCGCATTCCCACAGCAGCCAGTCGTGGGCTGAGGACACCTGGGGCGTTGGGAACTCCCTGGCTTCTCCTTGGTTTAACATCTGGAGCTGCTTGTGAATTGTGCCGCCACACACACCCGAGTGCAGGTGTCTTCTGCACAGACTGCGGGCCTCGCTCTTCTGAATGCCGCTAGCTCGCGACCCACCCACGGGTGAACCTGGTCAGGGTACTTTCTCTCGGGGGCAGACTCTCATCCGGGCGGGCTACCGGTGTCTCTGTTTGCTCCTTTCTTTCTTCCATTTCGGGAAAGGCTTCCTTACTGGGTGTGGAAATCTCCTATGCCTTTCCTCGCCTATTCTGTCAGCTCTAAAATTCTCTTTCGGTTGCCACCCTCACAGATGGATTAGGAAACTCTTTGCGGTGCACTCATTAGTGAAATGACCTCAATGACGCTGGAATCCAATATCTAATCGCCGATTTTTAGCGAGTCCACACGCCAGGGTGGTTGGGGTCCAATGCAGCCCCGGCCAGGCCCAGGCCCCTTGGACTGGGCCACAGGAGGACACAGAGGAGGGTCCCGGCCCCCACGGTAGCGGTGCGGGCAGTTCTCCAAGGGCTTGGGTGTTTTCCAGAGGGAGGAGATGGAGGGGACTGATTTCTTCAGCGCCCCACAAACCACGCCACCCCACCCCACCCATGGGACACATCCCGAGAGAGAGAGAGAGACGCCCCATACACTGGCTCCCCTCCCCCGTGCGCTGTGCCCCAGCCCTGGCCCGGGGGAATAGGCGGCCGCCGGGCCACAGGGTGGGGGGCGCAGCTGAAAGGGGTTGTGGGGGAGGGCCGCCCCTGGCTGGGGTCAAAGGGCGAGCGCCCCGCCCCTCCCGCCCGTGCGCAGTCAGCGGCCCCGGCGCGCTGGGGGTGGGGGGCGGGGAGGTGAAGGAGGCCAGGCAAGGAGAGGAGGGGGGCTTGAAGGTCTCCACCTTGGCGGGTCCAGCCGTGGAGGCGCATCTTGTGTGAGTGTGAGTGAGTGAGTGAGTGTGAGTGTGAGTGTGTGTGTATACAGAGACAGCCCCCAACCCCGGCCCGCCGCTCCCTGCCCGCCCCGCCTGTCACCCCCGTCCCTCGGAGCCCGCGGGACCCGGCCGGCGAACTCAACAGGCCCGGCCCGGCGCGGGGCCTGGGGCGGGAGGAGGCGGCGGGGAAGCGCAGAGAGGCTCGGCTTCTTGAGCGGGGCAGGGGCGCCCTCCGCCGTCCACGGCCACACCACCCCGAACGCGCCCGATCCCGTCTGGTCTCGGAAGCTAAGCAGGGTCGGGCCTGGTTAGAACTTGGATGGGAGACCGCCCGGGAATACCGGGTGCCGTAGGCTTCTTCTTTTTTTTTTTTGCCTCTGGTTCTGTAGCGTTTCTGGGAGTGCGGGGGCGGCCCGGGGTGGGGGTGACCCCCACCCTCAGCGCCCGCCGCGGTGCCTGGCGCCCCAGCCCGCACCGTGGGGCCTCCTCTTGTCCCGAGCCGTGACACCGCCGCCACGCGGCAGCATGCGTGGCTTCTGGACAGTCAGGTCTCAGACCTAAGGTCTGCTCTGTGGGAGCCGACACGCTGGAGGAAACCTTGAGAGTCTGAGAGGGGAGGGAGTTCCAGAAGAAGGCCAGGATGTCATTTTGAGGGAGTATGTGACCAGAACTCCTCCCGTTGCTTTTGGGGTTCTATGAGCTACACGTAGGAATCTTTGGTGGTGGCACCTGATGTTCGGGGATCCGGAGTCACACCCAGACCTGCTCCACAGGCCTCCTTTTACTTTTCTCTTCGGATTCATTTTTTTTTTTTTTTTTTTTTTGAGACAGAGTCTCGGTTTGTTGCCCAGGCTAGAGTGAGTGCCGTGGCGTCAGCCTAGCTCACAGCAACTTCAAACTCCTGGGCTCGAGTGATCCTTCTGCCTCAGCCTCCCGGGTAGCTGGGACTGCAGGCATGCGCCACCATGCCCCGCTAATTTTTTATATATATATCAGTTGGCCAATTAATTTCTTACTATTTATAGTAGAGACGGGGTCTCGCTCTTGCTCAGGCTGGTTTTGAACTCCTGACCTTGAGCAATCCGCCCGCCTCGGCCTCCCAAGTGCTAGGATTACAGGCGTGAGCCACAGCGCCCGGCCGGATTCATTATTTTGAAAAAGTGTCTCTTATCTCTATTATTGCATTTTCTTTTCTCTCTCTTTTCAAGCAGATGATGGGAGTCCAAGTATTAAGGTGACATGTGTTGCCCGTGCCCCCCTCCCCCCCCCGTGTTCTTATTCATTTACCTCTCATGTTGTTCCAGCATATTGTGGGGGCACCAATGTTAAGGTCGGGTGCGTTGCCCTCTCCCAGCCTCCCCCCTCGGGTCAGAGCTTCAAGTGCGCCCATCCCCCAGTCGGTGCGTACCCACCCCATTCCTAATGGATGTGTATGCCCATCCCCTCCCCCCACCCGCCCGACACCCACCCGAAGAAGGTGATTCCTCTGTGTCCACTTAGGTGTCCATCGGTTCGTACCCATTTGCTGGTGAGCGCGAGCACGTGGTGCTCGTGTGTCCATTCTTGGGATACTTGGCTTACTGGAACGGGTTCCAGCTCTGGCCAGGAGAACCACGAGAGGTGCCCCCTCACCGCTGCTCCTCATAGCCGAATAGCACTCCGTGGTGTCCACGCGCCACATTTTATTTACCCACTCGTGGGTCGATGGGCACTCGGGTGGCTTCCAGGTCTTTGCGATTGTGACTTGTGCCCTGACACTAACCCTAACCCTTACCCAGCCCGTCTCCTCCACGGCCCCTGCCTGACTGACTCCTTCCCGCCCGGCCTATCACCTGTCACCGTCCTCTGCCCCTGCCTGACACGCTCCTCCCCGCCCGGGCCGTCACCGTCCTCGGCCCCTGCCTGACGGGGCTCCTCCGTCGCCTGGGCCTTCCAAGGGCTTGGTGTGGACGCTGGTTCCAGGACGCCCTCCCAGGAACCCGGTAGCAGGGCGGCCGCAGCGTCTCGCGCAACCCAACCGTCCGCCGGCTGGCCGCCGTCGCTAAGTGGCCTGCGGGGGACGTGCTCCCGCTGTGCCGTAGGGGCCCAGCCTGGTGTCTTCTCTGAGGCCCCGCGGCTGCCGCTCCCCGCAAGGGGATAGCCGCGGAGGTGGGGACCGCATCCTCATGGGGACGTATACCCAGCTCTCCACGTCGGATTCCGGGGCTCTCTGTCCTGCCAGAAGGCCCAGCTGGCCTGCGGATCCTTAGAGTGGCAAAAACATCCGAAAACTGAGATTGAGGGTCCGGTGGGTGTCTGCGCTTTTGTGCTGGGCACCCCAGGGAGGCCCGGGGGCTGGCTGGACAACGCGGTCTGCTGGGCGGGGGGGGGGGGGTTAGAGGAGCAACTGATGCCCTTTGCACTTTGGGTAGCAAGAGTCTGAGGTGTCTCTGAGCCCTGTGCCATGTCGGGGGGGGGGCGGGGGGGGAAGAGGAGGAGGAGGAGGAGGTGGGAAGGGCCGGGGCCTGCAGTCGTGTTCCCGGGGTGGCAGGGCAAGTGGCTTCTTCCACAGGCTGCTTGGCCTGGGCTCCCTGCACCTGGGCCTTTGGAGGACCGGCCCTGTGCTTGCCAACGCTTCCTGCAGGGACCCAGAGCTGGGAGGTTGCATCTCTCAGCCCTGGGTCGGGCAGAGCCCCAGCGGGCCATGCCCACAACCTCTCTCAGTACCGGTCCCCCAGAAGGCTCCTTGGGGACCAGGATTCTCTTGCGGTGACTCTTTAAGGTCTGGCCCCTGGATGGAGGGGCACCAGGAGTAGAGGAGCAGGAAGGGGAAGGGGGTGGCCATGCGAGGGGACACTTTCAGGCCAAGTCCCAGCTTCAGCCTGATCCTCCTGGGAACCCCGGGGTGTACGTCACACCTCCTGGTTGTCCCGCTCTGAGACAAGGAGCCGGGCGTCGCATTCCCACAGCAGCCAGTCGTGGGCTGAGGACACCTGGGGCGTTGGGAACTCCCTGGCTTCTCCTTGGTTTAACATCTGGAGCTGCTTGTGAATCGTGCCGCCACACACACCCGAGTGCAGGTGTCTTCCGCACAGACTGCGGGCCTCGCTCTTCTGAATGCCGCTAGCTGGCCACCCACCCACGGGTGAACCTGGTCAGGGTACTTTCTCTCAGGGGCAGACTCTTTTCCGGGCGGGCTACCGGTGTCTCTGTTTGCTCCTTTCTTTCTTCCATTTCGGGAAAGTCTTCCTTGCTGGGTGTGGAAATCTCCTATGCCTTCCCTCGCCTATTCTGTCAGCTTTCAAATTCTCTTTCAGTTGCCACCCTCACAGATGGATTAGGAAACTCTTTCCGGTGCACTCATTAGTGAAATGACCTCAAGGAAGCTGGAATCCAATATCTAATCGCCGATTTTTAGCGAGTCCACACGCCAGGGTGGTCGGGGTCCAATGCAGCCCCGGCCAGGCCCAGGCCCCTTGGACCGGGCCACAGGAGGACACAGAGGAGGGTCCCGGCCCCCACGGTAGCGGTGCCGGCAGTTCTCCAAGGGCTTGGGCGTTTTCCAGAGGTAGGAGATGGAGGGGACTGATTTCTTCAGCGCCCCACAAACCACGCCACCCCACCCCACCCCACCCCACCCATGGGACACATCCCCAGAGAGAGATGCCCCATACACTCGCTCCCCTCCCCCTTGCGCTGTGCCCCAGCCCTGGCCCGGGGGAATAGGCGGCAGCCCGCCCACAGGGCGGGGGGCACAGCTGAAAGGGGTTGTGGGGGAGGGCGGCCCCTGGCTGGGGTCAAAGGGCGAGCGCCCGGTGCCGGTGCGCGCGTGCGCAGTCAGCGGCGGCGACGCGCTGGGGGTGGGCAGCGGGTAGGTGAAGGAGGCCAGGCGAGGAGACGAGGGGGGCTGGGAGGGCTCCACCTTGGCGGGTCCAGCCGTGGAGGCGCATCTTGTGTGAGTGTGAGTGAGTGAGTGAGTGTGAGTGTGAGTGTGTGTGTATACAGAGACAGCCCCCAACCCCGGGTCGCCGCTCCCTGCCCGCCCCGCCTGTCACCCCCGTCCCTCGGAGCCCGCGGGACCCGGCCGGCGAACTCAACAGGCCCGGCCCGGCGCGGGGCCTGGGGCGGGAGGAGGCGGCGGGGAAGCGCAGAGAGGCTCGGCTTCTTGAGCGGGGCAGGGGCGCCCTCCGCCGTCCACGGCCACACCACCCCGAACGCGCCCGATCCCGTCTGGTCTCGGAAGCTAAGCAGGGTCGGGCCTGGTTAGAACTTGGATGGGAGACCGCCCGGGAATACCGGGTGCCGTAGGCTTCTTCTTTTTTTTTTTTTGCCTCTGGTTCTGTAGCGTTTCTGGGAGTGCGGGGGCGGCCCGGGGTGGGGGTGACCCCCACCCTCAGCGCCCGCCGCGGTGCCTGGCGCCCCAGCCCGCACCGTGGGGCCTCCTCTTGTCCCGAGCCGTGACACCGCCGCCACGCGGCAGCATGCGTGGCTTCTGGACAGTCAGGTCTCAGACCTAAGGTCTGCTCTGTGGGAGCCGACACGCTGGAGGAAACCTTGAGAGTCTGAGAGGGGAGGGAGTTCCAGAAGAAGGCCAGGATGTCATTTTGAGGGAGTATGTGACCAGAACTCCTCCCGTTGCTTTTGGGGTTCTATGAGCTACACGTAGGAATCTTTGGTGGTGGCACCTGATGTTCGGGGATCCGGAGTCACACCCAGACCTGCTCCACAGGCCTCCTTTTACTTTTCTCTTCGGATTCATTTTTTTTTTTTTTTTTTTTTTTGAGACAGAGTCTCGGTTTGTTGCCCAGGCTAGAGTGAGTGCCGTGGCGTCAGCCTAGCTCACAGCAACTTCAAACTCCTGGGCTCGAGTGATCCTTCTGCCTCAGCCTCCCGGGTAGCTGGGACTGCAGGCATGCGCCACCATGCCCCGCTAATTTTTTATATATATATCAGTTGGCCAATTAATTTCTTACTATTTATAGTAGAGACGGGGTCTCGCTCTTGCTCAGGCTGGTTTTGAACTCCTGACCTTGAGCAATCCGCCCGCCTCGGCCTCCCAAGTGCTAGGATTACAGGCGTGAGCCACAGCGCCCGGCCGGATTCATTATTTTGAAAAAGTGTCTCTTATCTCTATTATTGCATTTTCTTTTCTCTCTCTTTTCAAGCAGATGATGGGAGTCCAAGTATTAAGGTGACATGTGTTGCCCGTGCCCCCCTCCCCCCCCCGTGTTCTTATTCATTTACCTCTCATGTTGTTCCAGCATATTGTGGGGGCACCAATGTTAAGGTCGGGTGCGTTGCCCTCTCCCAGCCTCCCCCCTCGGGTCAGAGCTTCAAGTGCGCCCATCCCCCAGTCGGTGCGTACCCACCCCATTCCTAATGGATGTGTATGCCCATCCCCTCCCCCCACCCGCCCGACACCCACCCGAAGAAGGTGATTCCTCTGTGTCCACTTAGGTGTCCATCGGTTCGTACCCATTTGCTGGTGAGCGCGAGCACGTGGTGCTCGTGTGTCCATTCTTGGGATACTTGGCTTACTGGAACGGGTTCCAGCTCTGGCCAGGAGAACCACGAGAGGTGCCCCCTCACCGCTGCTCCTCATAGCCGAATAGCACTCCGTGGTGTCCACGCGCCACATTTTATTTACCCACTCGTGGGTCGATGGGCACTCGGGTGGCTTCCAGGTCTTTGCGATTGTGACTTGTGCCCTGACACTAACCCTAACCCTTACCCAGCCCGTCTCCTCCACGGCCCCTGCCTGACTGACTCCTTCCCGCCCGGCCTATCACCTGTCACCGTCCTCTGCCCCTGCCTGACACGCTCCTCCCCGCCCGGGCCGTCACCGTCCTCGGCCCCTGCCTGACGGGGCTCCTCCGTCGCCTGGGCCTTCCAAGGGCTTGGTGTGGACGCTGGTTCCAGGACGCCCTCCCAGGAACCCGGTAGCAGGGCGGCCGCAGCGTCTCGCGCAACCCAACCGTCCGCCGGCTGGCCGCCGTCGCTAAGTGGCCTGCGGGGGACGTGCTCCCGCTGTGCCGTGGGGGCCCAGCCTGGTGTCTTCTCTGAGGCCCCGCGGCTGCCGCTCCCCGCAAGGGGATAGCCGCGGAGGTGGGGACCGCCTCCTCATGGGGATGTATACCCAGCTCTCCACGTCGGATTCCGGGGCTCTCTGTCCTGCCAGAAGGCCCAGCTGGCCTGCGGATCCTTAGAGTGGCAAAAACATCCGAAAACTGAGATTGAGGGTCCGGTGGGTGTCTGCACTTTTGTGCTGGGCACCCCAGGGAGGCCCGGGGGCTGACTGGACAACGCGGTCTGCTGGGCTGGGGGGGGGGTTTGGAGGAGCAACTGATGCCCTTTGCACTTTGGGTAGCAAGTGTCTGAGGTGTCTCTGGGCCCTGTGCCATGTGGGGGCGGGGGCGGGGGCGGGGTGGGAGGAGGAGGAGGAGGAGGAGGAGGAGGAGGAGGAGGAGGTGGAGGAGGAGGAGGTGGGAAGGGCCGTGGCCTGCAGTCGTGTTCCCCGGGGTGGCACAGCATGTGGCTTCTTCCACAGGCTGCTTGGCCTGGGCTCCCTGCACCTGGGCCTTTGGAGGACTGGCCCTGTGCTTGCCAACACTTCCTGCAGGGACCCAGAGCTGGGAGGTTGCATCTCTCAGCCCTGGGTCGGGCAGAGCCCCAGCGGGCCATGCCCACAACCTCTCTCAGCAGGGGTCCCCCAGAAGGCTCCTTTGGGACCAGGATTCTCTTGCGGGTGACTCTTTAAGGTCTGGCCCCTGGATGGAGGGGCACCAGGAGTAGAGGAGCAGGAAGGGGAAGGGGGTGGCCATGCGAGGGGACACTTTGAGGCCAAGTCCCAGCTTCAGCCTGATCCTCCTGGGAACCCCGGGGTGGACATCACACCTCCTGGTTGCCCCGCTCTGAGACAAGGAGCCGGGCTTCGCATTCCCACAGCAGCCAGTCGTGGGCTGAGGACACCTGGGGCGTTGGGAACTCCCTGGCTTCTCCTTGGTTTAACATCTGGAGCTGCTTGTGAATTGTGCCGCCACACACACCCGAGTGCAGGTGTCTTCTGCACAGACTGCGGGCCTCGCTCTTCTGAATGCCGCTAGCTCGCGACCCACCCACGGGTGAACCTGGTCAGGGTACTTTCTCTCGGGGGCAGACTCTCATCCGGGCGGGCTACCGGTGTCTCTGTTTGCTCCTTTCTTTCTTCCATTTCGGGAAAGGCTTCCTTACTGGGTGTGGAAATCTCCTATGCCTTTCCTCGCCTATTCTGTCAGCTCTAAAATTCTCTTTCGGTTGCCACCCTCACAGATGGATTAGGAAACTCTTTGCGGTGCACTCATTAGTGAAATGACCTTAATGACGCTGGAATCCAATATCTAATCGCCGATTTTTAGCGAGTCCACACGCCAGGGTGGTTGGGGTCCAATGCAGCCCCGGCCAGGCCCAGGCCCCTTGGACTGGGCCACAGGAGGACACAGAGGAGGGTCCCGGCCCCCACGGTAGCGGTGCGGGCAGTTCTCCAAGGGCTTGGGTGTTTTCCAGAGGGAGGAGATGGAGGGGACTGATTTCTTCAGCGCCCCACAAACCACGCCACCCCACCCCACCCATGGGACACATCCCGAGAGAGAGAGAGACGCCCCATACACTGGCTCCCCTCCCCCGTGCGCTGTGCCCCAGCCCTGGCCCCGGGGAATAGGCGGCCGCCGGGCCACAGGGTGGGGGGCGCAGCTGAAAGGGGTTGTGGGGGAGGGCCGCCCCTGGCTGGGGTCAAAGGGCGAGCCCCCCGCCCCTCCCGCCCGTGCGCAGTCAGCGGCCCCGGCGCGCTGGGGGTGGGGGGCGGGGAGGTGAAGGAGGCCAGGCAAGGAGAGGAGGGGGGCTTGAAGGTCTCCACCTTGGCGGGTCCAGCCGTGGAGGCGCATCTTGTGTGAGTGTGAGTGTGAGTGAGTGAGTGTGAGTGTGAGTGTGTGTGTATACAGAGACAGCCCCCAACCCCGGCCCGCCGCTCCCTGCCCGCCCCGCCTGTCACCCCCGTCCCTCGGAGCCCGCGGGACCCGGCCGGCGAACTCAACAGGCCCGGCCCGGCGCGGGGCCTGGGGCGGGAGGAGGCGGCGGGGAAGCGCAGAGAGGCTCGGCTTCTTGAGCGGGGCAGGGGCGCCCTCCGCCGTCCACGGCCACACCACCCCGAACGCGCCCGATCCCGTCTGGTCTCGGAAGCTAAGCAGGGTCGGGCCTGGTTAGAACTTGGATGGGAGACCGCCCGGGAATACCGGGTGCCGTAGGCTTCTTCTTTTTTTTTTTTGCCTCTGGTTCTGTAGCGTTTCTGGGAGTGCGGGGGCGGCCCGGGGTGGGGGTGACCCCCACCCTCAGCGCCCGCCGCGGTGCCTGGCGCCCCAGCCCGCACCGTGGGGCCTCCTCTTGTCCCGAGCCGTGACACCGCCGCCACGCGGCAGCATGCGTGGCTTCTGGACAGTCAGGTCTCAGACCTAAGGTCTGCTCTGTGGGAGCCGACACGCTGGAGGAAACCTTGAGAGTCTGAGAGGGGAGGGAGTTCCAGAAGAAGGCCAGGATGTCATTTTGAGGGAGTATGTGACCAGAACTCCTCCCGTTGCTTTTGGGGTTCTATGAGCTACACGTAGGAATCTTTGGTGGTGGCACCTGATGTTCGGGGATCCGGAGTCACACCCAGACCTGCTCCACAGGCCTCCTTTTACTTTTCTCTTCGGATTCATTTTTTTTTTTTTTTTTTTTTTTGAGACAGAGTCTCGGTTTGTTGCCCAGGCTAGAGTGAGTGCCGTGGCGTCAGCCTAGCTCACAGCAACTTCAAACTCCTGGGCTCGAGTGATCCTTCTGCCTCAGCCTCCCGGGTAGCTGGGACTGCAGGCATGCGCCACCATGCCCCGCTAATTTTTTATATATATATCAGTTGGCCAATTAATTTCTTACTATTTATAGTAGAGACGGGGTCTCGCTCTTGCTCAGGCTGGTTTTGAACTCCTGACCTTGAGCAATCCGCCCGCCTCGGCCTCCCAAGTGCTAGGATTACAGGCGTGAGCCACAGCGCCCGGCCGGATTCATTATTTTGAAAAAGTGTCTCTTATCTCTATTATTGCATTTTCTTTTCTCTCTCTTTTCAAGCAGATGATGGGAGTCCAAGTATTAAGGTGACATGTGTTGCCCGTGCCCCCCTCCCCCCCCCGTGTTCTTATTCATTTACCTCTCATGTTGTTCCAGCATATTGTGGGGGCACCAATGTTAAGGTCGGGTGCGTTGCCCTCTCCCAGCCTCCCCCCTCGGGTCAGAGCTTCAAGTGCGCCCATCCCCCAGTCGGTGCGTACCCACCCCATTCCTAATGGATGTGTATGCCCATCCCCTCCCCCCACCCGCCCGACACCCACCCGAAGAAGGTGATTCCTCTGTGTCCACTTAGGTGTCCATCGGTTCGTACCCATTTGCTGGTGAGCGCGAGCACGTGGTGCTCGTGTGTCCATTCTTGGGATACTTGGCTTACTGGAACGGGTTCCAGCTCTGGCCAGGAGAACCACGAGAGGTGCCCCCTCACCGCTGCTCCTCATAGCCGAATAGCACTCCGTGGTGTCCACGCGCCACATTTTATTTACCCACTCGTGGGTCGATGGGCACTCGGGTGGCTTCCAGGTCTTTGCGATTGTGACTTGTGCCCTGACACTAACCCTAACCCTTACCCAGCCCGTCTCCTCCACGGCCCCTGCCTGACTGACTCCTTCCCGCCCGGCCTATCACCTGTCACCGTCCTCTGCCCCTGCCTGACACGCTCCTCCCCGCCCGGGCCGTCACCGTCCTCGGCCCCTGCCTGACGGGGCTCCTCCGTCGCCTGGGCCTTCCAAGGGCTTGGTGTGGACGCTGGTTCCAGGACGCCCTCCCAGGAACCCGGTAGCAGGGCGGCCGCAGCGTCTCGCGCAACCCAACCGTCCGCCGGCTGGCCGCCGTCGCTAAGTGGCCTGCGGGGGACGTGCTCCCGCTGTGCCGTGGGGGCCCAGCCTGGTGTCTTCTCTGAGGCCCCGCGGCTGCCGCTCCCCGCAAGGGGATAGCCGCGGAGGTGGGGACCGCCTCCTCATGGGGATGTATACCCAGCTCTCCACGTCGGATTCCGGGGCTCTCTGTCCTGCCAGAAGGCCCAGCTGGCCTGCGGATCCTTAGAGTGGCAAAAACATCCGAAAACTGAGATTGAGGGTCCGGTGGGTGTCTGCGCTTTTGTGCTGGGCACCCCAGGGAGGCCCGGGGGCTGGCTGGACAACGCGGTCTGCTGGGCGGGGGGGGGGGGGTTAGAGGAGCAACTGATGCCCTTTGCACTTTGGGTAGCAAGAGTCTGAGGTGTCTCTGAGCCCTGTGCCATGTCGGGGGGGGGGCGGGGGGGGAAGAGGAGGAGGAGGAGGAGGTGGGAAGGGCCGGGGCCTGCAGTCGTGTTCCCGGGGTGGCAGGGCAAGTGGCTTCTTCCACAGGCTGCTTGGCCTGGGCTCCCTGCACCTGGGCCTTTGGAGGACCGGCCCTGTGCTTGCCAACGCTTCCTGCAGGGACCCAGAGCTGGGAGGTTGCATCTCTCAGCCCTGGGTCGGGCAGAGCCCCAGCGGGCCATGCCCACAACCTCTCTCAGTACCGGTCCCCCAGAAGGCTCCTTGGGGACCAGGATTCTCTTGCGGTGACTCTTTAAGGTCTGGCCCCTGGATGGAGGGGCACCAGGAGTAGAGGAGCAGGAAGGGGAAGGGGGTGGCCATGCGAGGGGACACTTTCAGGCCAAGTCCCAGCTTCAGCCTGATCCTCCTGGGAACCCCGGGGTGTACGTCACACCTCCTGGTTGTCCCGCTCTGAGACAAGGAGCCGGGCGTCGCATTCCCACAGCAGCCAGTCGTGGGCTGAGGACACCTGGGGCGTTGGGAACTCCCTGGCTTCTCCTTGGTTTAACATCTGGAGCTGCTTGTGAATCGTGCCGCCACACACACCCGAGTGCAGGTGTCTTCCGCACAGACTGCGGGCCTCGCTCTTCTGAATGCCGCTAGCTGGCCACCCACCCACGGGTGAACCTGGTCAGGGTACTTTCTCTCAGGGGCAGACTCTTTTCCGGGCGGGCTACCGGTGTCTCTGTTTGCTCCTTTCTTTCTTCCATTTCGGGAAAGTCTTCCTTGCTGGGTGTGGAAATCTCCTATGCCTTCCCTCGCCTATTCTGTCAGCTTTCAAATTCTCTTTCAGTTGCCACCCTCACAGATGGATTAGGAAACTCTTTCCGGTGCACTCATTAGTGAAATGACCTCAAGGAAGCTGGAATCCAATATCTAATCGCCGATTTTTAGCGAGTCCACACGCCAGGGTGGTCGGGGTCCAATGCAGCCCCGGCCAGGCCCAGGCCCCTTGGACCGGGCCACAGGAGGACACAGAGGAGGGTCCCGGCCCCCACGGTAGCGGTGCCGGCAGTTCTCCAAGGGCTTGGGCGTTTTCCAGAGGTAGGAGATGGAGGGGACTGATTTCTTCAGCGCCCCACAAACCACGCCACCCCACCCCACCCCACCCCACCCATGGGACACATCCCCAGAGAGAGATGCCCCATACACTCGCTCCCCTCCCCCTTGCGCTGTGCCCCAGCCCTGGCCCGGGGGAATAGGCGGCAGCCCGCCCACAGGGCGGGGGGCACAGCTGAAAGGGGTTGTGGGGGAGGGCGGCCCCTGGCTGGGGTCAAAGGGCGAGCGCCCGGTGCCGGTGCGCGCGTGCGCAGTCAGCGGCGGCGACGCGCTGGGGGTGGGCAGCGGGTAGGTGAAGGAGGCCAGGCGAGGAGACGAGGGGGGCTGGGAGGGCTCCACCTTGGCGGGTCCAGCCGTGGAGGCGCATCTTGTGTGAGTGTGAGTGAGTGAGTGAGTATGAGTGTGAGTGTGTGTGTATACAGAGACAGCCCCCAACCCCGGGTCGCCGCTCCCTGCCCGCCCCGCCTGTCACCCCCGTCCCTCGGAGCCCGCGGGACCCGGCCGGCGAACTCAACAGGCCCGGCCCGGCGCGGGGCCTGGGGCGGGAGGAGGCGGCGGGGAAGCGCAGAGAGGCTCGGCTTCTTGAGCGGGGCAGGGGCGCCCTCCGCCGTCCACGGCCACACCACCCCGAACGCGCCCGATCCCGTCTGGTCTCGGAAGCTAAGCAGGGTCGGGCCTGGTTAGAACTTGGATGGGAGACCGCCCGGGAATACCGGGTGCCGTAGGCTTCTTCTTTTTTTTTTTTGCCTCTGGTTCTGTAGCGTTTCTGGGAGTGCGGGGGCGGCCCGGGGTGGGGGTGACCCCCACCCTCAGCGCCCGCCGCGGTGCCTGGCGCCCCAGCCCGCACCGTGGGGCCTCCTCTTGTCCCGAGCCGTGACACCGCCGCCACGCGGCAGCATGCGTGGCTTCTGGACAGTCAGGTCTCAGACCTAAGGTCTGCTCTGTGGGAGCCGACACGCTGGAGGAAACCTTGAGAGTCTGAGAGGGGAGGGAGTTCCAGAAGAAGGCCAGGATGTCATTTTGAGGGAGTATGTGACCAGAACTCCTCCCGTTGCTTTTGGGGTTCTATGAGCTACACGTAGGAATCTTTGGTGGTGGCACCTGATGTTCGGGGATCCGGAGTCACACCCAGACCTGCTCCACAGGCCTCCTTTTACTTTTCTCTTCGGATTCATTTTTTTTTTTTTTTTTTTTTTTTGAGACAGAGTCTCGGTTTGTTGCCCAGGCTAGAGTGAGTGCCGTGGCGTCAGCCTAGCTCACAGCAACTTCAAACTCCTGGGCTCGAGTGATCCTTCTGCCTCAGCCTCCCGGGTAGCTGGGACTGCAGGCATGCGCCACCATGCCCCGCTAATTTTTTATATATATATCAGTTGGCCAATTAATTTCTTACTATTTATAGTAGAGACGGGGTCTCGCTCTTGCTCAGGCTGGTTTTGAACTCCTGACCTTGAGCAATCCGCCCGCCTCGGCCTCCCAAGTGCTAGGATTACAGGCGTGAGCCACAGCGCCCGGCCGGATTCATTATTTTGAAAAAGTGTCTCTTATCTCTATTATTGCATTTTCTTTTCTCTCTCTTTTCAAGCAGATGATGGGAGTCCAAGTATTAAGGTGACATGTGTTGCCCGTGCCCCCCTCCCCCCCCCGTGTTCTTATTCATTTACCTCTCATGTTGTTCCAGCATATTGTGGGGGCACCAATGTTAAGGTCGGGTGCGTTGCCCTCTCCCAGCCTCCCCCCTCGGGTCAGAGCTTCAAGTGCGCCCATCCCCCAGTCGGTGCGTACCCACCCCATTCCTAATGGATGTGTATGCCCATCCCCTCCCCCCACCCGCCCGACACCCACCCGAAGAAGGTGATTCCTCTGTGTCCACTTAGGTGTCCATCGGTTCGTACCCATTTGCTGGTGAGCGCGAGCACGTGGTGCTCGTGTGTCCATTCTTGGGATACTTGGCTTACTGGAACGGGTTCCAGCTCTGGCCAGGAGAACCACGAGAGGTGCCCCCTCACCGCTGCTCCTCATAGCCGAATAGCACTCCGTGGTGTCCACGCGCCACATTTTATTTACCCACTCGTGGGTCGATGGGCACTCGGGTGGCTTCCAGGTCTTTGCGATTGTGACTTGTGCCCTGACACTAACCCTAACCCTTACCCAGCCCGTCTCCTCCACGGCCCCTGCCTGACTGACTCCTTCCCGCCCGGCCTATCACCTGTCACCGTCCTCTGCCCCTGCCTGACACGCTCCTCCCCGCCCGGGCCGTCACCGTCCTCGGCCCCTGCCTGACGGGGCTCCTCCGTCGCCTGGGCCTTCCAAGGGCTTGGTGTGGACGCTGGTTCCAGGACGCCCTCCCAGGAACCCGGTAGCAGGGCGGCCGCAGCGTCTCGCGCAACCCAACCGTCCGCCGGCTGGCCGCCGTCGCTAAGTGGCCTGCGGGGGACGTGCTCCCGCTGTGCCGTGGGGGCCCAGCCTGGTGTCTTCTCTGAGGCCCCGCGGCTGCCGCTCCCCGCAAGGGGATAGCCGCGGAGGTGGGGACCGCCTCCTCATGGGGATGTATACCCAGCTCTCCACGTCGGATTCCGGGGCTCTCTGTCCTGCCAGAAGGCCCAGCTGGCCTGCGGATCCTTAGAGTGGCAAAAACATCCGAAAACTGAGATTGAGGGTCCGGTGGGTGTCTGCGCTTTTGTGCTGGGCACCCCAGGGAGGCCCGGGGGCTGGCTGGACAACGCGGTCTGCTGGGCGGGGGGGGGGGGTTAGAGGAGCAACTGATGCCCTTTGCACTTTGGGTAGCAAGAGTCTGAGGTGTCTCTGAGCCCTGTGCCATGTCGGGGGGGGGGCGGGGGGGGAAGAGGAGGAGGAGGAGGAGGTGGGAAGGGCCGGGGCCTGCAGTCGTGTTCCCGGGGTGGCAGGGCAAGTGGCTTCTTCCACAGGCTGCTTGGCCTGGGCTCCCTGCACCTGGGCCTTTGGAGGACCGGCCCTGTGCTTGCCAACGCTTCCTGCAGGGACCCAGAGCTGGGAGGTTGCATCTCTCAGCCCTGGGTCGGGCAGAGCCCCAGCGGGCCATGCCCACAACCTCTCTCAGTACCGGTCCCCCAGAAGGCTCCTTGGGGACCAGGATTCTCTTGCGGTGACTCTTTAAGGTCTGGCCCCTGGATGGAGGGGCACCAGGAGTAGAGGAGCAGGAAGGGGAAGGGGGTGGCCATGCGAGGGGACACTTTCAGGCCAAGTCCCAGCTTCAGCCTGATCCTCCTGGGAACCCCGGGGTGTACGTCACACCTCCTGGTTGTCCCGCTCTGAGACAAGGAGCCGGGCGTCGCATTCCCACAGCAGCCAGTCGTGGGCTGAGGACACCTGGGGCGTTGGGAACTCCCTGGCTTCTCCTTGGTTTAACATCTGGAGCTGCTTGTGAATCGTGCCGCCACACACACCCGAGTGCAGGTGTCTTCCGCACAGACTGCGGGCCTCGCTCTTCTGAATGCCGCTAGCTGGCCACCCACCCACGGGTGAACCTGGTCAGGGTACTTTCTCTCAGGGGCAGACTCTTTTCCGGGCGGGCTACCGGTGTCTCTGTTTGCTCCTTTCTTTCTTCCATTTCGGGAAAGTCTTCCTTGCTGGGTGTGGAAATCTCCTATGCCTTCCCTCGCCTATTCTGTCAGCTTTCAAATTCTCTTTCAGTTGCCACCCTCACAGATGGATTAGGAAACTCTTTCCGGTGCACTCATTAGTGAAATGACCTCAAGGAAGCTGGAATCCAATATCTAATCGCCGATTTTTAGCGAGTCCACACGCCAGGGTGGTCGGGGTCCAATGCAGCCCCGGCCAGGCCCAGGCCCCTTGGACCGGGCCACAGGAGGACACAGAGGAGGGTCCCGGCCCCCACGGTAGCGGTGCCGGCAGTTCTCCAAGGGCTTGGGCGTTTTCCAGAGGTAGGAGATGGAGGGGACTGATTTCTTCAGCGCCCCACAAACCACGCCACCCCACCCCACCCCACCCCACCCATGGGACACATCCCCAGAGAGAGATGCCCCATACACTCGCTCCCCTCCCCCTTGCGCTGTGCCCCAGCCCTGGCCCGGGGGAATAGGCGGCAGCCCGCCCACAGGGCGGGGGGCACAGCTGAAAGGGGTTGTGGGGGAGGGCGGCCCCTGGCTGGGGTCAAAGGGCGAGCGCCCGGTGCCGGTGCGCGCGTGCGCAGTCAGCGGCGGCGACGCGCTGGGGGTGGGCAGCGGGTAGGTGAAGGAGGCCAGGCGAGGAGACGAGGGGGGCTGGGAGGGCTCCACCTTGGCGGGTCCAGCCGTGGAGGCGCATCTTGTGTGAGTGTGAGTGAGTGAGTGAGTGTGAGTGTGAGTGTGTGTGTATACAGAGACAGCCCCCAACCCCGGGTCGCCGCTCCCTGCCCGCCCCGCCTGTCACCCCCGTCCCTCGGAGCCCGCGGGACCCGGCCGGCGAACTCAACAGGCCCGGCCCGGCGCGGGGCCTGGGGCGGGAGGAGGCGGCGGGGAAGCGCAGAGAGGCTCGGCTTCTTGAGCGGGGCAGGGGCGCCCTCCGCCGTCCACGGCCACACCACCCCGAACGCGCCCGATCCCGTCTGGTCTCGGAAGCTAAGCAGGGTCGGGCCTGGTTAGAACTTGGATGGGAGACCGCCCGGGAATACCGGGTGCCGTAGGCTTCTTCTTTTTTTTTTTTGCCTCTGGTTCTGTAGCGTTTCTGGGAGTGCGGGGGCGGCCCGGGGTGGGGGTGACCCCCACCCTCAGCGCCCGCCGCGGTGCCTGGCGCCCCAGCCCGCACCGTGGGGCCTCCTCTTGTCCCGAGCCGTGACACCGCCGCCACGCGGCAGCATGCGTGGCTTCTGGACAGTCAGGTCTCAGACCTAAGGTCTGCTCTGTGGGAGCCGACACGCTGGAGGAAACCTTGAGAGTCTGAGAGGGGAGGGAGTTCCAGAAGAAGGCCAGGATGTCATTTTGAGGGAGTATGTGACCAGAACTCCTCCCGTTGCTTTTGGGGTTCTATGAGCTACACGTAGGAATCTTTGGTGGTGGCACCTGATGTTCGGGGATCCGGAGTCACACCCAGACCTGCTCCACAGGCCTCCTTTTACTTTTCTCTTCGGATTCATTTTTTTTTTTTTTTTTTTTTTTGAGACAGAGTCTCGGTTTGTTGCCCAGGCTAGAGTGAGTGCCGTGGCGTCAGCCTAGCTCACAGCAACTTCAAACTCCTGGGCTCGAGTGATCCTTCTGCCTCAGCCTCCCGGGTAGCTGGGACTGCAGGCATGCGCCACCATGCCCCGCTAATTTTTTATATATATATCAGTTGGCCAATTAATTTCTTACTATTTATAGTAGAGACGGGGTCTCGCTCTTGCTCAGGCTGGTTTTGAACTCCTGACCTTGAGCAATCCGCCCGCCTCGGCCTCCCAAGTGCTAGGATTACAGGCGTGAGCCACAGCGCCCGGCCGGATTCATTATTTTGAAAAAGTGTCTCTTATCTCTATTATTGCATTTTCTTTTCTCTCTCTTTTCAAGCAGATGATGGGAGTCCAAGTATTAAGGTGACATGTGTTGCCCGTGCCCCCCTCCCCCCCCCGTGTTCTTATTCATTTACCTCTCATGTTGTTCCAGCATATTGTGGGGGCACCAATGTTAAGGTCGGGTGCGTTGCCCTCTCCCAGCCTCCCCCCTCGGGTCAGAGCTTCAAGTGCGCCCATCCCCCAGTCGGTGCGTACCCACCCCATTCCTAATGGATGTGTATGCCCATCCCCTCCCCCCACCCGCCCGACACCCACCCGAAGAAGGTGATTCCTCTGTGTCCACTTAGGTGTCCATCGGTTCGTACCCATTTGCTGGTGAGCGCGAGCACGTGGTGCTCGTGTGTCCATTCTTGGGATACTTGGCTTACTGGAACGGGTTCCAGCTCTGGCCAGGAGAACCACGAGAGGTGCCCCCTCACCGCTGCTCCTCATAGCCGAATAGCACTCCGTGGTGTCCACGCGCCACATTTTATTTACCCACTCGTGGGTCGATGGGCACTCGGGTGGCTTCCAGGTCTTTGCGATTGTGACTTGTGCCCTGACACTAACCCTAACCCTTACCCAGCCCGTCTCCTCCACGGCCCCTGCCTGACTGACTCCTTCCCGCCCGGCCTATCACCTGTCACCGTCCTCTGCCCCTGCCTGACACGCTCCTCCCCGCCCGGGCCGTCACCGTCCTCGGCCCCTGCCTGACGGGGCTCCTCCGTCGCCTGGGCCTTCCAAGGGCTTGGTGTGGACGCTGGTTCCAGGACGCCCTCCCAGGAACCCGGTAGCAGGGCGGCCGCAGCGTCTCGCGCAACCCAACCGTCCGCCGGCTGGCCGCCGTCGCTAAGTGGCCTGCGGGGGACGTGCTCCCGCTGTGCCGTGGGGGCCCAGCCTGGTGTCTTCTCTGAGGCCCCGCGGCTGCCGCTCCCCGCAAGGGGATAGCCGCGGAGGTGGGGACCGCCTCCTCATGGGGATGTATACCCAGCTCTCCACGTCGGATTCCGGGGCTCTCTGTCCTGCCAGAAGGCCCAGCTGGCCTGCGGATCCTTAGAGTGGCAAAAACATCCGAAAACTGAGATTGAGGGTCCGGTGGGTGTCTGCACTTTTGTGCTGGGCACCCCAGGGAGGCCCGGGGGCTGGCTGGACAACGCGGTCTGCTGGGCTGGGGGGGGGTTTGGAGGAGCAACTGATGCCCTTTGCACTTTGGGTAGCAAGTGTCTGAGGTGTCTCTGGGCCCTGTGCCATGTGGGGGCGGGGGCGGGGGCGGGGTGGGAGGAGGAGGAGGAGGAGGAGGAGGAGGAGGAGGTGGAGGAGGAGGAGGTGGGAAGGGCCGTGGCCTGCAGTCGTGTTCCCCGGGGTGGCACAGCATGTGGCTTCTTCCACAGGCTGCTTGGCCTGGGCTCCCTGCACCTGGGCCTTTGGAGGACTGGCCCTGTGCTTGCCAACACTTCCTGCAGGGACCCAGAGCTGGGAGGTTGCATCTCTCAGCCCTGGGTCGGGCAGAGCCCCAGCGGGCCATGCCCACAACCTCTCTCAGCAGGGGTCCCCCAGAAGGCTCCTTTGGGACCAGGATTCTCTTGCGGGTGACTCTTTAAGGTCTGGCCCCTGGATGGAGGGGCACCAGGAGTAGAGGAGCAGGAAGGGGAAGGGGGTGGCCATGCGAGGGGACACTTTGAGGCCAAGTCCCAGCTTCAGCCTGATCCTCCTGGGAACCCC
Organism: Microcebus murinus; assembly: GCF_040939455.1. NCBI lineage: Eukaryota > Metazoa > Chordata > Mammalia > Primates > Cheirogaleidae > Microcebus > Microcebus murinus. Next base: position 126,743 of record NW_027438969.1, on the reverse strand, counting down.
GGGGTGGACATCACACCTCCTGGTTGCCCCGCTCTGAGACAAGGAGCCGGGCTTCGCATTCCCACAGCAGCCAGTCGTGGGCTGAGGACACCTGGGGCGTTGGGAACTCCCTGGCTTCTCCTTGGTTTAACATCTGGAGCTGCTTGTGAATTGTGCCGCCACACACACCCGAGTGCAGGTGTCTTCTGCACAGACTGCGGGCCTCGCTCTTCTGAATGCCGCTAGCTCGCGACCCACCCACGGGTGAACCTGGTCAGGGTACTTTCTCTCGGGGGCAGACTCTCATCCGGGCGGGCTACCGGTGTCTCTGTTTGCTCCTTTCTTTCTTCCATTTCGGGAAAGGCTTCCTTACTGGGTGTGGAAATCTCCTATGCCTTTCCTCGCCTATTCTGTCAGCTCTAAAATTCTCTTTCGGTTGCCACCCTCACAGATGGATTAGGAAACTCTTTGCGGTGCACTCATTAGTGAAATGACCTCAATGACGCTGGAATCCAATATCTAATCGCCGATTTTTAGCGAGTCCACACGCCAGGGTGGTTGGGGTCCAATGCAGCCCCGGCCAGGCCCAGGCCCCTTGGACTGGGCCACAGGAGGACACAGAGGAGGGTCCCGGCCCCCACGGTAGCGGTGCGGGCAGTTCTCCAAGGGCTTGGGTGTTTTCCAGAGGGAGGAGATGGAGGGGACTGATTTCTTCAGCGCCCCACAAACCACGCCACCCCACCCCACCCATGGGACACATCCCGAGAGAGAGAGAGACGCCCCATACACTGGCTCCCCTCCCCCGTGCGCTGTGCCCCAGCCCTGGCCCCGGGGAATAGGCGGCCGCCGGGCCACAGGGTGGGGGCGCAGCTGAAAGGGGTTGTGGGGGAGGGCCGCCCCTGGCTGGGGTCAAAGGGCGAGCCCCCCGCCCCTCCCGCCCGTGCGCAGTCAGCGGCCCCGGCGCGCTGGGGGTGGGGGGCGGGGAGGTGAAGGAGGCCAGGCAAGGAGAGGAGGGGGGCTTGAAGGTCTCCACCTTGGCGGGTCCAGCCGTGGAGGCGCATCTTGTGTGAGTGTGAGTGTGAGTGAGTGAGTGTGAGTGTGAGTGTGTGTGTATACAGAGACAGCCCCCAACCCCGGCCCGCCGCTCCCTGCCCGCCCCGCCTGTCACCCCCGTCCCTCGGAGCCCGCGGGACCCGGCCGGCGAACTCAACAGGCCCGGCCCGGCGCGGGGCCTGGGGCGGGAGGAGGCGGCGGGGAAGCGCAGAGAGGCTCGGCTTCTTGAGCGGGGCAGGGGCGCCCTCCGCCGTCCACGGCCACACCACCCCGAACGCGCCCGATCCCGTCTGGTCTCGGAAGCTAAGCAGGGTCGGGCCTGGTTAGAACTTGGATGGGAGACCGCCCGGGAATACCGGGTGCCGTAGGCTTCTTCTTTTTTTTTTTTGCCTCTGGTTCTGTAGCGTTTCTGGGAGTGCGGGGGCGGCCCGGGGTGGGGGTGACCCCCACCCTCAGCGCCCGCCGCGGTGCCTGGCGCCCCAGCCCGCACCGTGGGGCCTCCTCTTGTCCCGAGCCGTGACACCGCCGCCACGCGGCAGCATGCGTGGCTTCTGGACAGTCAGGTCTCAGACCTAAGGTCTGCTCTGTGGGAGCCGACACGCTGGAGGAAACCTTGAGAGTCTGAGAGGGGAGGGAGTTCCAGAAGAAGGCCAGGATGTCATTTTGAGGGAGTATGTGACCAGAACTCCTCCCGTTGCTTTTGGGGTTCTATGAGCTACACGTAGGAATCTTTGGTGGTGGCACCTGATGTTCGGGGATCCGGAGTCACACCCAGACCTGCTCCACAGGCCTCCTTTTACTTTTCTCTTCGGATTCATTTTTTTTTTTTTTTTTTTTTTTTGAGACAGAGTCTCGGTTTGTTGCCCAGGCTAGAGTGAGTGCCGTGGCGTCAGCCTAGCTCACAGCAACTTCAAACTCCTGGGCTCGAGTGATCCTTCTGCCTCAGCCTCCCGGGTAGCTGGGACTGCAGGCATGCGCCACCATGCCCCGCTAATTTTTTATATATATATCAGTTGGCCAATTAATTTCTTACTATTTATAGTAGAGACGGGGTCTCGCTCTTGCTCAGGCTGGTTTTGAACTCCTGACCTTGAGCAATCCGCCCGCCTCGGCCTCCCAAGTGCTAGGATTACAGGCGTGAGCCACAGCGCCCGGCCGGATTCATTATTTTGAAAAAGTGTCTCTTATCTCTATTATTGCATTTTCTTTTCTCTCTCTTTTCAAGCAGATGATGGGAGTCCAAGTATTAAGGTGACATGTGTTGCCCGTGCCCCCCTCCCCCCCCCGTGTTCTTATTCATTTACCTCTCATGTTGTTCCAGCATATTGTGGGGGCACCAATGTTAAGGTCGGGTGCATTGCCCTCTCCCAGCCTCCCCCCTCGGGTCAGAGCTTCAAGTGCGCCCATCCCCCAGTCGGTGCGTACCCACCCCATTCCTAATGGATGTGTATGCCCATCCCCTCCCCCCACCCGCCCGACACCCACCCGAAGAAGGTGATTCCTCTGTGTCCACTTAGGTGTCCATCGGTTCGTACCCATTTGCTGGTGAGCGCGAGCACGTGGTGCTCGTGTGTCCATTCTTGGGATACTTGGCTTACTGGAACGGGTTCCAGCTCTGGCCAGGAGAACCACGAGAGGTGCCCCCTCACCGCTGCTCCTCATAGCCGAATAGCACTCCGTGGTGTCCACGCGCCACATTTTATTTACCCACTCGTGGGTCGATGGGCACTCGGGTGGCTTCCAGGTCTTTGCGATTGTGACTTGTGCCCTGACACTAACCCTAACCCTTGCCCAGCCCGTCTCCTCCACGGCCCCTGCCTGACTGACTCCTTCCCGCCCGGCCTATCACCTGTCACCGTCCTCTGCCCCTGCCTGACACGCTCCTCCCCGCCCGGGCCGTCACCGTCCTCGGCCCCTGCCTGACGGGGCTCCTCCGTCGCCTGGGCCTTCCAAGGGCTTGGTGTGGACGCTGGTTCCAGGACGCCCTCCCAGGAACCCGGTAGCAGGGCGGCCGCAGCGTCTCGCGCAACCCAACCGTCCGCCGGCTGGCCGCCGTCGCTAAGTGGCCTGCGGGGGACGTGCTCCCGCTGTGCCGTGGGGGCCCAGCCTGGTGTCTTCTCTGAGGCCCCGCGGCTGCCGCTCCCCGCAAGGGGATAGCCGCGGAGGTGGGGACCGCCTCCTCATGGGGATGTATACCCAGCTCTCCACGTCGGATTCCGGGGCTCTCTGTCCTGCCAGAAGGCCCAGCTGGCCTGCGGATCCTTAGAGTGGCAAAAACATCCGAAAACTGAGATTGAGGGTCCGGTGGGTGTCTGCACTTTTGTGCTGGGCACCCCAGGGAGGCCCGGGGGCTGACTGGACAACGCGGTCTGCTGGGCTGGGGGGGGGGTTTGGAGGAGCAACTGATGCCCTTTGCACTTTGGGTAGCAAGTGTCTGAGGTGTCTCTGGGCCCTGTGCCATGTGGGGGCGGGGGCGGGGGCGGGGTGGGAGGAGGAGGAGGAGGAGGAGGAGGAGGAGGAGGAGGAGGTGGAGGAGGAGGAGGTGGGAAGGGCCGTGGCCTGCAGTCGTGTTCCCCGGGGTGGCACAGCATGTGGCTTCTTCCACAGGCTGCTTGGCCTGGGCTCCCTGCACCTGGGCCTTTGCAGGACTGGCCCTGTGCTTGCCAACACTTCCTGCAGGGACCCAGAGCTGGGAGGTTGCATCTCTCAGCCCTGGGTCGGGCAGAGCCCCAGCGGGCCATGCCCACAACCTCTCTCAGCAGGGGTCCCCCAGAAGGCTCCTTTGGGACCAGGATTCTCTTGCGGGTGACTCTTTAAGGTCTGGCCCCTGGATGGAGGGGCACCAGGAGTAGAGGAGCAGGAAGGGGAAGGGGGTGGCCATGCGAGGGGACACTTTGAGGCCAAGTCCCAGCTTCAGCCTGATCCTCCTGGGAACCCCGGGGTGGACATCACACCTCCTGGTTGCCCCGCTCTGAGACAAGGAGCCGGGCTTCGCATTCCCACAGCAGCCAGTCGTGGGCTGAGGACACCTGGGGCGTTGGGAACTCCCTGGCTTCTCCTTGGTTTAACATCTGGAGCTGCTTGTGAATTGTGCCGCCACACACACCCGAGTGCAGGTGTCTTCTGCACAGACTGCGGGCCTCGCTCTTCTGAATGCCGCTAGCTCGCGACCCACCCACGGGTGAACCTGGTCAGGGTACTTTCTCTCGGGGGCAGACTCTCATCCGGGCGGGCTACCGGTGTCTCTGTTTGCTCCTTTCTTTCTTCCATTTCGGGAAAGGCTTCCTTACTGGGTGTGGAAATCTCCTATGCCTTTCCTCGCCTATTCTGTCAGCTCTAAAATTCTCTTTCGGTTGCCACCCTCACAGATGGATTAGGAAACTCTTTGCGGTGCACTCATTAGTGAAATGACCTCAATGACGCTGGAATCCAATATCTAATCGCCGATTTTTAGCGAGTCCACACGCCAGGGTGGTTGGGGTCCAATGCAGCCCCGGCCAGGCCCAGGCCCCTTGGACTGGGCCACAGGAGGACACAGAGGAGGGTCCCGGCCCCCACGGTAGCGGTGCGGGCAGTTCTCCAAGGGCTTGGGTGTTTTCCAGAGGGAGGAGATGGAGGGGACTGATTTCTTCAGCGCCCCACAAACCACGCCACCCCACCCCACCCATGGGACACATCCCGAGAGAGAGAGAGACGCCCCATACACTGGCTCCCCTCCCCCGTGCGCTGTGCCCCAGCCCTGGCCCCGGGGAATAGGCGGCCGCCGGGCCACAGGGTGGGGGGCGCAGCTGAAAGGGGTTGTGGGGGAGGGCCGCCCCTGGCTGGGGTCAAAGGGCGAGCCCCCCGCCCCTCCCGCCCGTGCGCAGTCAGCGGCCCCGGCGCGCTGGGGGTGGGGGGCGGGGAGGTGAAGGAGGCCAGGCAAGGAGAGGAGGGGGGCTTGAAGGTCTCCACCTTGGCGGGTCCAGCCGTGGAGGCGCATCTTGTGTGAGTGTGAGTGTGAGTGAGTGAGTGTGAGTGTGAGTGTGTGTGTATACAGAGACAGCCCCCAACCCCGGCCCGCCGCTCCCTGCCCGCCCCGCCTGTCACCCCCGTCCCTCGGAGCCCGCGGGACCCGGCCGGCGAACTCAACAGGCCCGGCCCGGCGCGGGGCCTGGGGCGGGAGGAGGCGGCGGGGAAGCGCAGAGAGGCTCGGCTTCTTGAGCGGGGCAGGGGCGCCCTCCGCCGTCCACGGCCACACCACCCCGAACGCGCCCGATCCCGTCTGGTCTCGGAAGCTAAGCAGGGTCGGGCCTGGTTAGAACTTGGATGGGAGACCGCCCGGGAATACCGGGTGCCGTAGGCTTCTTCTTTTTTTTTTTTGCCTCTGGTTCTGTAGCGTTTCTGGGAGTGCGGGGGCGGCCCGGGGTGGGGGTGACCCCCACCCTCAGCGCCCGCCGCGGTGCCTGGCGCCCCAGCCCGCACCGTGGGGCCTCCTCTTGTCCCGAGCCGTGACACCGCCGCCACGCGGCAGCATGCGTGGCTTCTGGACAGTCAGGTCTCAGACCTAAGGTCTGCTCTGTGGGAGCCGACACGCTGGAGGAAACCTTGAGAGTCTGAGAGGGGAGGGAGTTCCAGAAGAAGGCCAGGATGTCATTTTGAGGGAGTATGTGACCAGAACTCCTCCCGTTGCTTTTGGGGTTCTATGAGCTACACGTAGGAATCTTTGGTGGTGGCACCTGATGTTCGGGGATCCGGAGTCACACCCAGACCTGCTCCACAGGCCTCCTTTTACTTTTCTCTTCGGATTCATTTTTTTTTTTTTTTTTTTTTTTGAGACAGAGTCTCGGTTTGTTGCCCAGGCTAGAGTGAGTGCCGTGGCGTCAGCCTAGCTCACAGCAACTTCAAACTCCTGGGCTCGAGTGATCCTTCTGCCTCAGCCTCCCGGGTAGCTGGGACTGCAGGCATGCGCCACCATGCCCCGCTAATTTTTTATATATATATCAGTTGGCCAATTAATTTCTTACTATTTATAGTAGAGACGGGGTCTCGCTCTTGCTCAGGCTGGTTTTGAACTCCTGACCTTGAGCAATCCGCCCGCCTCGGCCTCCCAAGTGCTAGGATTACAGGCGTGAGCCACAGCGCCCGGCCGGATTCATTATTTTGAAAAAGTGTCTCTTATCTCTATTATTGCATTTTCTTTTCTCTCTCTTTTCAAGCAGATGATGGGAGTCCAAGTATTAAGGTGACATGTGTTGCCCGTGCCCCCCTCCCCCCCCCGTGTTCTTATTCATTTACCTCTCATGTTGTTCCAGCATATTGTGGGGGCACCAATGTTAAGGTCGGGTGCGTTGCCCTCTCCCAGCCTCCCCCCTCGGGTCAGAGCTTCAAGTGCGCCCATCCCCCAGTCGGTGCGTACCCACCCCATTCCTAATGGATGTGTATGCCCATCCCCTCCCCCCACCCGCCCGACACCCACCCGAAGAAGGTGATTCCTCTGTGTCCACTTAGGTGTCCATCGGTTCGTACCCATTTGCTGGTGAGCGCGAGCACGTGGTGCTCGTGTGTCCATTCTTGGGATACTTGGCTTACTGGAACGGGTTCCAGCTCTGGCCAGGAGAACCACGAGAGGTGCCCCCTCACCGCTGCTCCTCATAGCCGAATAGCACTCCGTGGTGTCCACGCGCCACATTTTATTTACCCACTCGTGGGTCGATGGGCACTCGGGTGGCTTCCAGGTCTTTGCGATTGTGACTTGTGCCCTGACACTAACCCTAACCCTTACCCAGCCCGTCTCCTCCACGGCCCCTGCCTGACTGACTCCTTCCCGCCCGGCCTATCACCTGTCACCGTCCTCTGCCCCTGCCTGACACGCTCCTCCCCGCCCGGGCCGTCACCGTCCTCGGCCCCTGCCTGACGGGGCTCCTCCGTCGCCTGGGCCTTCCAAGGGCTTGGTGTGGACGCTGGTTCCAGGACGCCCTCCCAGGAACCCGGTAGCAGGGCGGCCGCAGCGTCTCGCGCAACCCAACCGTCCGCCGGCTGGCCGCCGTCGCTAAGTGGCCTGCGGGGGACGTGCTCCCGCTGTGCCGTGGGGGCCCAGCCTGGTGTCTTCTCTGAGGCCCCGCGGCTGCCGCTCCCCGCAAGGGGATAGCCGCGGAGGTGGGGACCGCCTCCTCATGGGGATGTATACCCAGCTCTCCACGTCGGATTCCGGGGCTCTCTGTCCTGCCAGAAGGCCCAGCTGGCCTGCGGATCCTTAGAGTGGCAAAAACATCCGAAAACTGAGATTGAGGGTCCGGTGGGTGTCTGCACTTTTGTGCTGGGCACCCCAGGGAGGCCCGGGGGCTGGCTGGACAACGCGGTCTGCTGGGCTGGGGGGGGGTTTGGAGGAGCAACTGATGCCCTTTGCACTTTGGGTAGCAAGTGTCTGAGGTGTCTCTGGGCCCTGTGCCATGTGGGGGCGGGGGCGGGGGCGGGGTGGGAGGAGGAGGAGGAGGAGGAGGAGGAGGAGGAGGAGGAGGTGGAGGAGGAGGAGGTGGGAAGGGCCGTGGCCTGCAGTCGTGTTCCCCGGGGTGGCACAGCATGTGGCTTCTTCCACAGGCTGCTTGGCCTGGGCTCCCTGCACCTGGGCCTTTGGAGGACTGGCCCTGTGCTTGCCAACACTTCCTGCAGGGACCCAGAGCTGGGAGGTTGCATCTCTCAGCCCTGGGTCGGGCAGAGCCCCAGCGGGCCATGCCCACAACCTCTCTCAGCAGGGGTCCCCCAGAAGGCTCCTTTGGGACCAGGATTCTCTTGCGGGTGACTCTTTAAGGTCTGGCCCCTGGATGGAGGGGCACCAGGAGTAGAGGAGCAGGAAGGGGAAGGGGGTGGCCATGCGAGGGGACACTTTGAGGCCAAGTCCCAGCTTCAGCCTGATCCTCCTGGGAACCCCGGGGTGGACATCACACCTCCTGGTTGCCCCGCTCTGAGACAAGGAGCCGGGCTTCGCATTCCCACAGCAGCCAGTCGTGGGCTGAGGACACCTGGGGCGTTGGGAACTCCCTGGCTTCTCCTTGGTTTAACATCTGGAGCTGCTTGTGAATTGTGCCGCCACACACACCCGAGTGCAGGTGTCTTCTGCACAGACTGCGGGCCTCGCTCTTCTGAATGCCGCTAGCTCGCGACCCACCCACGGGTGAACCTGGTCAGGGTACTTTCTCTCGGGGGCAGACTCTCATCCGGGCGGGCTACCGGTGTCTCTGTTTGCTCCTTTCTTTCTTCCATTTCGGGAAAGGCTTCCTTACTGGGTGTGGAAATCTCCTATGCCTTTCCTCGCCTATTCTGTCAGCTCTAAAATTCTCTTTCGGTTGCCACCCTCACAGATGGATTAGGAAACTCTTTGCGGTGCACTCATTAGTGAAATGACCTCAATGACGCTGGAATCCAATATCTAATCGCCGATTTTTAGCGAGTCCACACGCCAGGGTGGTTGGGGTCCAATGCAGCCCCGGCCAGGCCCAGGCCCCTTGGACTGGGCCACAGGAGGACACAGAGGAGGGTCCCGGCCCCCACGGTAGCGGTGCGGGCAGTTCTCCAAGGGCTTGGGTGTTTTCCAGAGGGAGGAGATGGAGGGGACTGATTTCTTCAGCGCCCCACAAACCACGCCACCCCACCCCACCCATGGGACACATCCCGAGAGAGAGAGAGACGCCCCATACACTGGCTCCCCTCCCCCGTGCGCTGTGCCCCAGCCCTGGCCCCGGGGAATAGGCGGCCGCCGGGCCACAGGGTGGGGGCGCAGCTGAAAGGGGTTGTGGGGGAGGGCCGCCCCTGGCTGGGGTCAAAGGGCGAGCCCCCCGCCCCTCCCGCCCGTGCGCAGTCAGCGGCCCCGGCGCGCTGGGGGTGGGGGGCGGGGAGGTGAAGGAGGCCAGGCAAGGAGAGGAGGGGGGCTTGAAGGTCTCCACCTTGGCGGGTCCAGCCGTGGAGGCGCATCTTGTGTGAGTGTGAGTGTGAGTGAGTGAGTGTGAGTGTGAGTGTGTGTGTATACAGAGACAGCCCCCAACCCCGGCCCGCCGCTCCCTGCCCGCCCCGCCTGTCACCCCCGTCCCTCGGAGCCCGCGGGACCCGGCCGGCGAACTCAACAGGCCCGGCCCGGCGCGGGGCCTGGGGCGGGAGGAGGCGGCGGGGAAGCGCAGAGAGGCTCGGCTTCTTGAGCGGGGCAGGGGCGCCCTCCGCCGTCCACGGCCACACCACCCCGAACGCGCCCGATCCCGTCTGGTCTCGGAAGCTAAGCAGGGTCGGGCCTGGTTAGAACTTGGATGGGAGACCGCCCGGGAATACCGGGTGCCGTAGGCTTCTTCTTTTTTTTTTTTGCCTCTGGTTCTGTAGCGTTTCTGGGAGTGCGGGGGCGGCCCGGGGTGGGGGTGACCCCCACCCTCAGCGCCCGCCGCGGTGCCTGGCGCCCCAGCCCGCACCGTGGGGCCTCCTCTTGTCCCGAGCCGTGACACCGCCGCCACGCGGCAGCATGCGTGGCTTCTGGACAGTCAGGTCTCAGACCTAAGGTCTGCTCTGTGGGAGCCGACACGCTGGAGGAAACCTTGAGAGTCTGAGAGGGGAGGGAGTTCCAGAAGAAGGCCAGGATGTCATTTTGAGGGAGTATGTGACCAGAACTCCTCCCGTTGCTTTTGGGGTTCTATGAGCTACACGTAGGAATCTTTGGTGGTGGCACCTGATGTTCGGGGATCCGGAGTCACACCCAGACCTGCTCCACAGGCCTCCTTTTACTTTTCTCTTCGGATTCATTTTTTTTTTTTTTTTTTTTTTTTGAGACAGAGTCTCGGTTTGTTGCCCAGGCTAGAGTGAGTGCCGTGGCGTCAGCCTAGCTCACAGCAACTTCAAACTCCTGGGCTCGAGTGATCCTTCTGCCTCAGCCTCCCGGGTAGCTGGGACTGCAGGCATGCGCCACCATGCCCCGCTAATTTTTTATATATATATCAGTTGGCCAATTAATTTCTTACTATTTATAGTAGAGACGGGGTCTCGCTCTTGCTCAGGCTGGTTTTGAACTCCTGACCTTGAGCAATCCGCCCGCCTCGGCCTCCCAAGTGCTAGGATTACAGGCGTGAGCCACAGCGCCCGGCCGGATTCATTATTTTGAAAAAGTGTCTCTTATCTCTATTATTGCATTTTCTTTTCTCTCTCTTTTCAAGCAGATGATGGGAGTCCAAGTATTAAGGTGACATGTGTTGCCCGTGCCCCCCTCCCCCCCCCGTGTTCTTATTCATTTACCTCTCATGTTGTTCCAGCATATTGTGGGGGCACCAATGTTAAGGTCGGGTGCGTTGCCCTCTCCCAGCCTCCCCCCTCGGGTCAGAGCTTCAAGTGCGCCCATCCCCCAGTCGGTGCGTACCCACCCCATTCCTAATGGATGTGTATGCCCATCCCCTCCCCCCACCCGCCCGACACCCACCCGAAGAAGGTGATTCCTCTGTGTCCACTTAGGTGTCCATCGGTTCGTACCCATTTGCTGGTGAGCGCGAGCACGTGGTGCTCGTGTGTCCATTCTTGGGATACTTGGCTTACTGGAACGGGTTCCAGCTCTGGCCAGGAGAACCACGAGAGGTGCCCCCTCACCGCTGCTCCTCATAGCCGAATAGCACTCCGTGGTGTCCACGCGCCACATTTTATTTACCCACTCGTGGGTCGATGGGCACTCGGGTGGCTTCCAGGTCTTTGCGATTGTGACTTGTGCCCTGACACTAACCCTAACCCTTGCCCAGCCCGTCTCCTCCACGGCCCCTGCCTGACTGACTCCTTCCCGCCCGGCCTATCACCTGTCACCGTCCTCTGCCCCTGCCTGACACGCTCCTCCCCGCCCGGGCCGTCACCGTCCTCGGCCCCTGCCTGACGGGGCTCCTCCGTCGCCTGGGCCTTCCAAGGGCTTGGTGTGGACGCTGGTTCCAGGACGCCCTCCCAGGAACCCGGTAGCAGGGCGGCCGCAGCGTCTCGCGCAACCCAACCGTCCGCCGGCTGGCCGCCGTCGCTAAGTGGCCTGCGGGGGACGTGCTCCCGCTGTGCCGTAGGGGCCCAGCCTGGTGTCTTCTCTGAGGCCCCGCGGCTGCCGCTCCCCGCAAGGGGATAGCCGCGGAGGTGGGGACCGCATCCTCATGGGGACGTATACCCAGCTCTCCACGTCGGATTCCGGGGCTCTCTGTCCTGCCAGAAGGCCCAGCTGGCCTGCGGATCCTTAGAGTGGCAAAAACATCCGAAAACTGAGATTGAGGGTCCGGTGGGTGTCTGCGCTTTTGTGCTGGGCACCCCAGGGAGGCCCGGGGGCTGGCTGGACAACGCGGTCTGCTGGGCGGGGGGGGGGTTAGAGGAGCAACTGATGCCCTTTGCACTTTGGGTAGCAAGAGTCTGAGGTGTCTCTGAGCCCTGTGCCATGTCGGGGGGGGGGGCGGGGGGGGAAGAGGAGGAGGAGGAGGAGGTGGGAAGGGCCGGGGCCTGCAGTCGTGTTCCCGGGGTGGCAGGGCAAGTGGCTTCTTCCACAGGCTGCTTGGCCTGGGCTCCCTGCACCTGGGCCTTTGGAGGACCGGCCCTGTGCTTGCCAACGCTTCCTGCAGGGACCCAGAGCTGGGAGGTTGCATCTCTCAGCCCTGGGTCGGGCAGAGCCCCAGCGGGCCATGCCCACAACCTCTCTCAGTACCGGTCCCCCAGAAGGCTCCTTGGGGACCAGGATTCTCTTGCGGTGACTCTTTAAGGTCTGGCCCCTGGATGGAGGGGCACCAGGAGTAGAGGAGCAGGAAGGGGAAGCGGGTGGCCATGCGAGGGGACACTTTCAGGCCAAGTCCCAGCTTCAGCCTGATCCTCCTGGGAACCCCGGGGTGTACGTCACACCTCCTGGTTGTCCCGCTCTGAGACAAGGAGCCGGGCGTCGCATTCCCACAGCAGCCAGTCGTGGGCTGAGGACACCTGGGGCGTTGGGAACTCCCTGGCTTCTCCTTGGTTTAACATCTGGAGCTGCTTGTGAATCGTGCCGCCACACACACCCGAGTGCAGGTGTCTTCCGCACAGACTGCGGGCCTCGCTCTTCTGAATGCCGCTAGCTGGCCACCCACCCACGGGTGAACCTGGTCAGGGTACTTTCTCTCAGGGGCAGACTCTTTTCCGGGCGGGCTACCGGTGTCTCTGTTTGCTCCTTTCTTTCTTCCATTTCGGGAAAGTCTTCCTTGCTGGGTGTGGAAATCTCCTATGCCTTCCCTCGCCTATTCTGTCAGCTTTCAAATTCTCTTTCAGTTGCCACCCTCACAGATGGATTAGGAAACTCTTTCCGGTGCACTCATTAGTGAAATGACCTCAAGGAAGCTGGAATCCAATATCTAATCGCCGATTTTTAGCGAGTCCACACGCCAGGGTGGTCGGGGTCCAATGCAGCCCCGGCCAGGCCCAGGCCCCTTGGACCGGGCCACAGGAGGACACAGAGGAGGGTCCCGGCCCCCACGGTAGCGGTGCCGGCAGTTCTCCAAGGGCTTGGGCGTTTTCCAGAGGTAGGAGATGGAGGGGACTGATTTCTTCAGCGCCCCACAAACCACGCCACCCCACCCCACCCCACCCCACCCATGGGACACATCCCCAGAGAGAGATGCCCCATACACTCGCTCCCCTCCCCCTTGCGCTGTGCCCCAGCCCTGGCCCGGGGGAATAGGCGGCAGCCCGCCCACAGGGCGGGGGGCACAGCTGAAAGGGGTTGTGGGGGAGGGCGGCCCCTGGCTGGGGTCAAAGGGCGAGCGCCCGGTGCCGGTGCGCGCGTGCGCAGTCAGCGGCGGCGACGCGCTGGGGGTGGGCAGCGGGTAGGTGAAGGAGGCCAGGCGAGGAGACGAGGGGGGCTGGGAGGGCTCCACCTTGGCGGGTCCAGCCGTGGAGGCGCATCTTGTGTGAGTGTGAGTGTGAGTGAGTGAGTGTGAGTGTGAGTGTGTGTGTATACAGAGACAGCCCCCAACCCCGGCCCGCCGCTCCCTGCCCGCCCCGCCTGTCACCCCCGTCCCTCGGAGCCCGCGGGACCCGGCCGGCGAACTCAACAGGCCCGGCCCGGCGCGGGGCCTGGGGCGGGAGGAGGCGGCGGGGAAGCGCAGAGAGGCTCGGCTTCTTGAGCGGGGCAGGGGCGCCCTCCGCCGTCCACGGCCACACCACCCCGAACGCGCCCGATCCCGTCTGGTCTCGGAAGCTAAGCAGGGTCGGGCCTGGTTAGAACTTGGATGGGAGACCGCCCGGGAATACCGGGTGCCGTAGGCTTCTTCTTTTTTTTTTTTTGCCTCTGGTTCTGTAGCGTTTCTGGGAGTGCGGGGGCGGCCCGGGGTGGGGGTGACCCCCACCCTCAGCGCCCGCCGCGGTGCCTGGCGCCCCAGCCCGCACCGTGGGGCCTCCTCTTGTCCCGAGCCGTGACACCGCCGCCACGCGGCAGCATGCGTGGCTTCTGGACAGTCAGGTCTCAGACCTAAGGTCTGCTCTGTGGGAGCCGACACGCTGGAGGAAACCTTGAGAGTCTGAGAGGGGAGGGAGTTCCAGAAGAAGGCCAGGATGTCATTTTGAGGGAGTATGTGACCAGAACTCCTCCCGTTGCTTTTGGGGTTCTATGAGCTACACGTAGGAATCTTTGGTGGTGGCACCTGATGTTCGGGGATCCGGAGTCACACCCAGACCTGCTCCACAGGCCTCCTTTTACTTTTCTCTTCGGATTCATTTTTTTTTTTTTTTTTTTTTGAGACAGAGTCTCGGTTTGTTGCCCAGGCTAGAGTGAGTGCCGTGGCGTCAGCCTAGCTCACAGCAACTTCAAACTCCTGGGCTCGAGTGATCCTTCTGCCTCAGCCTCCCGGGTAGCTGGGACTGCAGGCATGCGCCACCATGCCCCGCTAATTTTTTATATATATATCAGTTGGCCAATTAATTTCTTACTATTTATAGTAGAGACGGGGTCTCGCTCTTGCTCAGGCTGGTTTTGAACTCCTGACCTTGAGCAATCCGCCCGCCTCGGCCTCCCAAGTGCTAGGATTACAGGCGTGAGCCACAGCGCCCGGCCGGATTCATTATTTTGAAAAAGTGTCTCTTATCTCTATTATTGCATTTTCTTTTCTCTCTCTTTTCAAGCAGATGATGGGAGTCCAAGTATTAAGGTGACATGTGTTGCCCGTGCCCCCCTCCCCCCCCCCGTGTTCTTATTCATTTACCTCTCATGTTGTTCCAGCATATTGTGGGGGCACCAATGTTAAGGTCGGGTGCGTTGCCCTCTCCCAGCCTCCCCCCTCGGGTCAGAGCTTCAAGTGCGCCCATCCCCCAGTCGGTGCGTACCCACCCCATTCCTAATGGATGTGTATGCCCATCCCCTCCCCCCACCCGCCCGACACCCACCCGAAGAAGGTGATTCCTCTGTGTCCACTTAGGTGTCCATCGGTTCGTACCCATTTGCTGGTGAGCGCGAGCACGTGGTGCTCGTGTGTCCATTCTTGGGATACTTGGCTTACTGGAACGGGTTCCAGCTCTGGCCAGGAGAACCACGAGAGGTGCCCCCTCACCGCTGCTCCTCATAGCCGAATAGCACTCCGTGGTGTCCACGCGCCACATTTTATTTACCCACTCGTGGGTCGATGGGCACTCGGGTGGCTTCCAGGTCTTTGCGATTGTGACTTGTGCCCTGACACTAACCCTAACCCTTACCCAGCCCGTCTCCTCCACGGCCCCTGCCTGACTGACTCCTTCCCGCCCGGCCTATCACCTGTCACCGTCCTCTGCCCCTGCCTGACACGCTCCTCCCCGCCCGGGCCGTCACCGTCCTCGGCCCCTGCCTGACGGGGCTCCTCCGTCGCCTGGGCCTTCCAAGGGCTTGGTGTGGACGCTGGTTCCAGGACGCCCTCCCAGGAACCCGGTAGCAGGGCGGCCGCAGCGTCTCGCGCAACCCAACCGTCCGCCGGCTGGCCGCCGTCGCTAAGTGGCCTGCGGGGGACGTGCTCCCGCTGTGCCGTGGGGGCCCAGCCTGGTGTCTTCTCTGAGGCCCCGCGGCTGCCGCTCCCCGCAAGGGGATAGCCGCGGAGGTGGGGACCGCCTCCTCATGGGGATGTATACCCAGCTCTCCACGTCGGATTCCGGGGCTCTCTGTCCTGCCAGAAGGCCCAGCTGGCCTGCGGATCCTTAGAGTGGCAAAAACATCCGAAAACTGAGATTGAGGGTCCGGTGGGTGTCTGCACTTTTGTGCTGGGCACCCCAGGGAGGCCCGGGGGCTGACTGGACAACGCGGTCTGCTGGGCTGGGGGGGGGGTTTGGAGGAGCAACTGATGCCCTTTGCACTTTGGGTAGCAAGTGTCTGAGGTGTCTCTGGGCCCTGTGCCATGTGGGGGCGGGGGCGGGGGCGGGGTGGGAGGAGGAGGAGGAGGAGGAGGAGGAGGAGGAGGAGGAGGTGGAGGAGGAGGAGGTGGGAAGGGCCGTGGCCTGCAGTCGTGTTCCCCGGGGTGGCACAGCATGTGGCTTCTTCCACAGGCTGCTTGGCCTGGGCTCCCTGCACCTGGGCCTTTGGAGGACTGGCCCTGTGCTTGCCAACACTTCCTGCAGGGACCCAGAGCTGGGAGGTTGCATCTCTCAGCCCTGGGTCGGGCAGAGCCCCAGCGGGCCATGCCCACAACCTCTCTCAGCAGGGGTCCCCCAGAAGGCTCCTTTGGGACCAGGATTCTCTTGCGGGTGACTCTTTAAGGTCTGGCCCCTGGATGGAGGGGCACCAGGAGTAGAGGAGCAGGAAGGGGAAGGGGGTGGCCATGCGAGGGGACACTTTGAGGCCAAGTCCCAGCTTCAGCCTGATCCTCCTGGGAACCCCGGGGTGGACATCACACCTCCTGGTTGCCCCGCTCTGAGACAAGGAGCCGGGCTTCGCATTCCCACAGCAGCCAGTCGTGGGCTGAGGACACCTGGGGCGTTGGGAACTCCCTGGCTTCTCCTTGGTTTAACATCTGGAGCTGCTTGTGAATTGTGCCGCCACACACACCCGAGTGCAGGTGTCTTCTGCACAGACTGCGGGCCTCGCTCTTCTGAATGCCGCTAGCTCGCGACCCACCCACGGGTGAACCTGGTCAGGGTACTTTCTCTCGGGGGCAGACTCTCATCCGGGCGGGCTACCGGTGTCTCTGTTTGCTCCTTTCTTTCTTCCATTTCGGGAAAGGCTTCCTTACTGGGTGTGGAAATCTCCTATGCCTTTCCTCGCCTATTCTGTCAGCTCTAAAATTCTCTTTCGGTTGCCACCCTCACAGATGGATTAGGAAACTCTTTGCGGTGCACTCATTAGTGAAATGACCTCAATGACGCTGGAATCCAATATCTAATCGCCGATTTTTAGCGAGTCCACACGCCAGGGTGGTTGGGGTCCAATGCAGCCCCGGCCAGGCCCAGGCCCCTTGGACTGGGCCACAGGAGGACACAGAGGAGGGTCCCGGCCCCCACGGTAGCGGTGCGGGCAGTTCTCCAAGGGCTTGGGTGTTTTCCAGAGGGAGGAGATGGAGGGGACTGATTTCTTCAGCGCCCCACAAACCACGCCACCCCACCCCACCCATGGGACACATCCCGAGAGAGAGAGAGACGCCCCATACACTGGCTCCCCTCCCCCGTGCGCTGTGCCCCAGCCCTGGCCCCGGGGAATAGGCGGCCGCCGGGCCACAGGGTGGGGGGCGCAGCTGAAAGGGGTTGTGGGGGAGGGCCGCCCCTGGCTGGGGTCAAAGGGCGAGCCCCCCGCCCCTCCCGCCCGTGCGCAGTCAGCGGCCCCGGCGCGCTGGGGGTGGGGGGCGGGGAGGTGAAGGAGGCCAGGCAAGGAGAGGAGGGGGGCTTGAAGGTCTCCACCTTGGCGGGTCCAGCCGTGGAGGCGCATCTTGTGTGAGTGTGAGTGTGAGTGAGTGAGTGTGAGTGTGAGTGTGTGTGTATACAGAGACAGCCCCCAACCCCGGCCCGCCGCTCCCTGCCCGCCCCGCCTGTCACCCCCGTCCCTCGGAGCCCGCGGGACCCGGCCGGCGAACTCAACAGGCCCGGCCCGGCGCGGGGCCTGGGGCGGGAGGAGGCGGCGGGGAAGCGCAGAGAGGCTCGGCTTCTTGAGCGGGGCAGGGGCGCCCTCCGCCGTCCACGGCCACACCACCCCGAACGCGCCCGATCCCGTCTGGTCTCGGAAGCTAAGCAGGGTCGGGCCTGGTTAGAACTTGGATGGGAGACCGCCCGGGAATACCGGGTGCCGTAGGCTTCTTCTTTTTTTTTTTTGCCTCTGGTTCTGTAGCGTTTCTGGGAGTGCGGGGGCGGCCCGGGGTGGGGGTGACCCCCACCCTCAGCGCCCGCCGCGGTGCCTGGCGCCCCAGCCCGCACCGTGGGGCCTCCTCTTGTCCCGAGCCGTGACACCGCCGCCACGCGGCAGCATGCGTGGCTTCTGGACAGTCAGGTCTCAGACCTAAGGTCTGCTCTGTGGGAGCCGACACGCTGGAGGAAACCTTGAGAGTCTGAGAGGGGAGGGAGTTCCAGAAGAAGGCCAGGATGTCATTTTGAGGGAGTATGTGACCAGAACTCCTCCCGTTGCTTTTGGGGTTCTATGAGCTACACGTAGGAATCTTTGGTGGTGGCACCTGATGTTCGGGGATCCGGAGTCACACCCAGACCTGCTCCACAGGCCTCCTTTTACTTTTCTCTTCGGATTCATTTTTTTTTTTTTTTTTTTTTTTGAGACAGAGTCTCGGTTTGTTGCCCAGGCTAGAGTGAGTGCCGTGGCGTCAGCCTAGCTCACAGCAACTTCAAACTCCTGGGCTCGAGTGATCCTTCTGCCTCAGCCTCCCGGGTAGCTGGGACTGCAGGCATGCGCCACCATGCCCCGCTAATTTTTTATATATATATCAGTTGGCCAATTAATTTCTTACTATTTATAGTAGAGACGGGGTCTCGCTCTTGCTCAGGCTGGTTTTGAACTCCTGACCTTGAGCAATCCGCCCGCCTCGGCCTCCCAAGTGCTAGGATTACAGGCGTGAGCCACAGCGCCCGGCCGGATTCATTATTTTGAAAAAGTGTCTCTTATCTCTATTATTGCATTTTCTTTTCTCTCTCTTTTCAAGCAGATGATGGGAGTCCAAGTATTAAGGTGACATGTGTTGCCCGTGCCCCCCTCCCCCCCCCGTGTTCTTATTCATTTACCTCTCATGTTGTTCCAGCATATTGTGGGGGCACCAATGTTAAGGTCGGGTGCGTTGCCCTCTCCCAGCCTCCCCCCTCGGGTCAGAGCTTCAAGTGCGCCCATCCCCCAGTCGGTGCGTACCCACCCCATTCCTAATGGATGTGTATGCCCATCCCCTCCCCCCACCCGCCCGACACCCACCCGAAGAAGGTGATTCCTCTGTGTCCACTTAGGTGTCCATCGGTTCGTACCCATTTGCTGGTGAGCGCGAGCACGTGGTGCTCGTGTGTCCATTCTTGGGATACTTGGCTTACTGGAACGGGTTCCAGCTCTGGCCAGGAGAACCACGAGAGGTGCCCCCTCACCGCTGCTCCTCATAGCCGAATAGCACTCCGTGGTGTCCACGCGCCACATTTTATTTACCCACTCGTGGGTCGATGGGCACTCGGGTGGCTTCCAGGTCTTTGCGATTGTGACTTGTGCCCTGACACTAACCCTAACCCTTACCCAGCCCGTCTCCTCCACGGCCCCTGCCTGACTGACTCCTTCCCGCCCGGCCTATCACCTGTCACCGTCCTCTGCCCCTGCCTGACACGCTCCTCCCCGCCCGGGCCGTCACCGTCCTCGGCCCCTGCCTGACGGGGCTCCTCCGTCGCCTGGGCCTTCCAAGGGCTTGGTGTGGACGCTGGTTCCAGGACGCCCTCCCAGGAACCCGGTAGCAGGGCGGCCGCAGCGTCTCGCGCAACCCAACCGTCCGCCGGCTGGCCGCCGTCGCTAAGTGGCCTGCGGGGGACGTGCTCCCGCTGTGCCGTGGGGGCCCAGCCTGGTGTCTTCTCTGAGGCCCCGCGGCTGCCGCTCCCCGCAAGGGGATAGCCGCGGAGGTGGGGACCGCCTCCTCATGGGGATGTATACCCAGCTCTCCACGTCGGATTCCGGGGCTCTCTGTCCTGCCAGAAGGCCCAGCTGGCCTGCGGATCCTTAGAGTGGCAAAAACATCCGAAAACTGAGATTGAGGGTCCGGTGGGTGTCTGCACTTTTGTGCTGGGCACCCCAGGGAGGCCCGGGGGCTGGCTGGACAACGCGGTCTGCTGGGCTGGGGGGGGGTTTGGAGGAGCAACTGATGCCCTTTGCACTTTGGGTAGCAAGTGTCTGAGGTGTCTCTGGGCCCTGTGCCATGTGGGGGCGGGGGCGGGGGCGGGGTGGGAGGAGGAGGAGGAGGAGGAGGAGGAGGAGGAGGAGGAGGTGGAGGAGGAGGAGGTGGGAAGGGCCGTGGCCTGCAGTCGTGTTCCCCGGGGTGGCACAGCATGTGGCTTCTTCCACAGGCTGCTTGGCCTGGGCTCCCTGCACCTGGGCCTTTGGAGGACTGGCCCTGTGCTTGCCAACACTTCCTGCAGGGACCCAGAGCTGGGAGGTTGCATCTCTCAGCCCTGGGTCGGGCAGAGCCCCAGCGGGCCATGCCCACAACCTCTCTCAGCAGGGGTCCCCCAGAAGGCTCCTTTGGGACCAGGATTCTCTTGCGGGTGACTCTTTAAGGTCTGGCCCCTGGATGGAGGGGCACCAGGAGTAGAGGAGCAGGAAGGGGAAGGGGGTGGCCATGCGAGGGGACACTTTGAGGCCAAGTCCCAGCTTCAGCCTGATCCTCCTGGGAACCCCGGGGTGGACATCACACCTCCTGGTTGCCCCGCTCTGAGACAAGGAGCCGGGCTTCGCATTCCCACAGCAGCCAGTCGTGGGCTGAGGACACCTGGGGCGTTGGGAACTCCCTGGCTTCTCCTTGGTTTAACATCTGGAGCTGCTTGTGAATTGTGCCGCCACACACACCCGAGTGCAGGTGTCTTCTGCACAGACTGCGGGCCTCGCTCTTCTGAATGCCGCTAGCTCGCGACCCACCCACGGGTGAACCTGGTCAGGGTACTTTCTCTCGGGGGCAGACTCTCATCCGGGCGGGCTACCGGTGTCTCTGTTTGCTCCTTTCTTTCTTCCATTTCGGGAAAGGCTTCCTTACTGGGTGTGGAAATCTCCTATGCCTTTCCTCGCCTATTCTGTCAGCTCTAAAATTCTCTTTCGGTTGCCACCCTCACAGATGGATTAGGAAACTCTTTGCGGTGCACTCATTAGTGAAATGACCTCAATGACGCTGGAATCCAATATCTAATCGCCGATTTTTAGCGAGTCCACACGCCAGGGTGGTTGGGGTCCAATGCAGCCCCGGCCAGGCCCAGGCCCCTTGGACTGGGCCACAGGAGGACACAGAGGAGGGTCCCGGCCCCCACGGTAGCGGTGCGGGCAGTTCTCCAAGGGCTTGGGTGTTTTCCAGAGGGAGGAGATGGAGGGGACTGATTTCTTCAGCGCCCCACAAACCACGCCACCCCACCCCACCCATGGGACACATCCCGAGAGAGAGAGAGACGCCCCATACACTGGCTCCCCTCCCCCGTGCGCTGTGCCCCAGCCCTGGCCCCGGGGAATAGGCGGCCGCCGGGCCACAGGGTGGGGGCGCAGCTGAAAGGGGTTGTGGGGGAGGGCCGCCCCTGGCTGGGGTCAAAGGGCGAGCCCCCCGCCCCTCCCGCCCGTGCGCAGTCAGCGGCCCCGGCGCGCTGGGGGTGGGGGGCGGGGAGGTGAAGGAGGCCAGGCAAGGAGAGGAGGGGGGCTTGAAGGTCTCCACCTTGGCGGGTCCAGCCGTGGAGGCGCATCTTGTGTGAGTGTGAGTGTGAGTGAGTGAGTGTGAGTGTGAGTGTGTGTGTATACAGAGACAGCCCCCAACCCCGGCCCGCCGCTCCCTGCCCGCCCCGCCTGTCACCCCCGTCCCTCGGAGCCCGCGGGACCCGGCCGGCGAACTCAACAGGCCCGGCCCGGCGCGGGGCCTGGGGCGGGAGGAGGCGGCGGGGAAGCGCAGAGAGGCTCGGCTTCTTGAGCGGGGCAGGGGCGCCCTCCGCCGTCCACGGCCACACCACCCCGAACGCGCCCGATCCCGTCTGGTCTCGGAAGCTAAGCAGGGTCGGGCCTGGTTAGAACTTGGATGGGAGACCGCCCGGGAATACCGGGTGCCGTAGGCTTCTTCTTTTTTTTTTTTGCCTCTGGTTCTGTAGCGTTTCTGGGAGTGCGGGGGCGGCCCGGGGTGGGGGTGACCCCCACCCTCAGCGCCCGCCGCGGTGCCTGGCGCCCCAGCCCGCACCGTGGGGCCTCCTCTTGTCCCGAGCCGTGACACCGCCGCCACGCGGCAGCATGCGTGGCTTCTGGACAGTCAGGTCTCAGACCTAAGGTCTGCTCTGTGGGAGCCGACACGCTGGAGGAAACCTTGAGAGTCTGAGAGGGGAGGGAGTTCCAGAAGAAGGCCAGGATGTCATTTTGAGGGAGTATGTGACCAGAACTCCTCCCGTTGCTTTTGGGGTTCTATGAGCTACACGTAGGAATCTTTGGTGGTGGCACCTGATGTTCGGGGATCCGGAGTCACACCCAGACCTGCTCCACAGGCCTCCTTTTACTTTTCTCTTCGGATTCATTTTTTTTTTTTTTTTTTTTTTTTGAGACAGAGTCTCGGTTTGTTGCCCAGGCTAGAGTGAGTGCCGTGGCGTCAGCCTAGCTCACAGCAACTTCAAACTCCTGGGCTCGAGTGATCCTTCTGCCTCAGCCTCCCGGGTAGCTGGGACTGCAGGCATGCGCCACCATGCCCCGCTAATTTTTTATATATATATCAGTTGGCCAATTAATTTCTTACTATTTATAGTAGAGACGGGGTCTCGCTCTTGCTCAGGCTGGTTTTGAACTCCTGACCTTGAGCAATCCGCCCGCCTCGGCCTCCCAAGTGCTAGGATTACAGGCGTGAGCCACAGCGCCCGGCCGGATTCATTATTTTGAAAAAGTGTCTCTTATCTCTATTATTGCATTTTCTTTTCTCTCTCTTTTCAAGCAGATGATGGGAGTCCAAGTATTAAGGTGACATGTGTTGCCCGTGCCCCCCTCCCCCCCCCGTGTTCTTATTCATTTACCTCTCATGTTGTTCCAGCATATTGTGGGGGCACCAATGTTAAGGTCGGGTGCGTTGCCCTCTCCCAGCCTCCCCCCTCGGGTCAGAGCTTCAAGTGCGCCCATCCCCCAGTCGGTGCGTACCCACCCCATTCCTAATGGATGTGTATGCCCATCCCCTCCCCCCACCCGCCCGACACCCACCCGAAGAAGGTGATTCCTCTGTGTCCACTTAGGTGTCCATCGGTTCGTACCCATTTGCTGGTGAGCGCGAGCACGTGGTGCTCGTGTGTCCATTCTTGGGATACTTGGCTTACTGGAACGGGTTCCAGCTCTGGCCAGGAGAACCACGAGAGGTGCCCCCTCACCGCTGCTCCTCATAGCCGAATAGCACTCCGTGGTGTCCACGCGCCACATTTTATTTACCCACTCGTGGGTCGATGGGCACTCGGGTGGCTTCCAGGTCTTTGCGATTGTGACTTGTGCCCTGACACTAACCCTAACCCTTGCCCAGCCCGTCTCCTCCACGGCCCCTGCCTGACTGACTCCTTCCCGCCCGGCCTATCACCTGTCACCGTCCTCTGCCCCTGCCTGACACGCTCCTCCCCGCCCGGGCCGTCACCGTCCTCGGCCCCTGCCTGACGGGGCTCCTCCGTCGCCTGGGCCTTCCAAGGGCTTGGTGTGGACGCTGGTTCCAGGACGCCCTCCCAGGAACCCGGTAGCAGGGCGGCCGCAGCGTCTCGCGCAACCCAACCGTCCGCCGGCTGGCCGCCGTCGCTAAGTGGCCTGCGGGGGACGTGCTCCCGCTGTGCCGTAGGGGCCCAGCCTGGTGTCTTCTCTGAGGCCCCGCGGCTGCCGCTCCCCGCAAGGGGATAGCCGCGGAGGTGGGGACCGCATCCTCATGGGGACGTATACCCAGCTCTCCACGTCGGATTCCGGGGCTCTCTGTCCTGCCAGAAGGCCCAGCTGGCCTGCGGATCCTTAGAGTGGCAAAAACATCCGAAAACTGAGATTGAGGGTCCGGTGGGTGTCTGCGCTTTTGTGCTGGGCACCCCAGGGAGGCCCGGGGGCTGGCTGGACAACGCGGTCTGCTGGGCGGGGGGGGGGGTTAGAGGAGCAACTGATGCCCTTTGCACTTTGGGTAGCAAGAGTCTGAGGTGTCTCTGAGCCCTGTGCCATGTCGGGGGGGGGGGCGGGGGGGGAAGAGGAGGAGGAGGAGGAGGTGGGAAGGGCCGGGGCCTGCAGTCGTGTTCCCGGGGTGGCAGGGCAAGTGGCTTCTTCCACAGGCTGCTTGGCCTGGGCTCCCTGCACCTGGGCCTTTGGAGGACCGGCCCTGTGCTTGCCAACGCTTCCTGCAGGGACCCAGAGCTGGGAGGTTGCATCTCTCAGCCCTGGGTCGGGCAGAGCCCCAGCGGGCCATGCCCACAACCTCTCTCAGTACCGGTCCCCCAGAAGGCTCCTTGGGGACCAGGATTCTCTTGCGGTGACTCTTTAAGGTCTGGCCCCTGGATGGAGGGGCACCAGGAGTAGAGGAGCAGGAAGGGGAAGCGGGTGGCCATGCGAGGGGACACTTTCAGGCCAAGTCCCAGCTTCAGCCTGATCCTCCTGGGAACCCCGGGGTGTACGTCACACCTCCTGGTTGTCCCGCTCTGAGACAAGGAGCCGGGCGTCGCATTCCCACAGCAGCCAGTCGTGGGCTGAGGACACCTGGGGCGTTGGGAACTCCCTGGCTTCTCCTTGGTTTAACATCTGGAGCTGCTTGTGAATCGTGCCGCCACACACACCCGAGTGCAGGTGTCTTCCGCACAGACTGCGGGCCTCGCTCTTCTGAATGCCGCTAGCTGGCCACCCACCCACGGGTGAACCTGGTCAGGGTACTTTCTCTCAGGGGCAGACTCTTTTCCGGGCGGGCTACCGGTGTCTCTGTTTGCTCCTTTCTTTCTTCCATTTCGGGAAAGTCTTCCTTGCTGGGTGTGGAAATCTCCTATGCCTTCCCTCGCCTATTCTGTCAGCTTTCAAATTCTCTTTCAGTTGCCACCCTCACAGATGGATTAGGAAACTCTTTCCGGTGCACTCATTAGTGAAATGACCTCAAGGAAGCTGGAATCCAATATCTAATCGCCGATTTTTAGCGAGTCCACACGCCAGGGTGGTCGGGGTCCA
This sequence comes from Microcebus murinus, assembly GCF_040939455.1. Lineage (NCBI taxonomy): Eukaryota > Metazoa > Chordata > Mammalia > Primates > Cheirogaleidae > Microcebus > Microcebus murinus. The sequence continues at coordinate 102,454 of NW_027438969.1, read as the reverse complement.
ATGCAGCCCCGGCCAGGCCCAGGCCCCTTGGACCGGGCCACAGGAGGACACAGAGGAGGGTCCCGGCCCCCACGGTCGCGGTGCCGGCAGTTCTCCAAGGGCTTGGGCGTTTTCCAGAGGTAGGAGATGGAGGGGACTGATTTCTTCAGCGCCCCACAAACCACGCCACCCCACCCCACCCCACCCCACCCATGGGACACATCCCCAGAGAGAGATGCCCCATACACTCGCTCCCCTCCCCCTTGCGCTGTGCCCCAGCCCTGGCCCGGGGGAATAGGCGGCAGCCCGCCCACAGGGCGGGGGGCACAGCTGAAAGGGGTTGTGGGGGAGGGCGGCCCCTGGCTGGGGTCAAAGGGCGAGCGCCCGGTGCCGGTGCGCGCGTGCGCAGTCAGCGGCGGCGACGCGCTGGGGGTGGGCAGCGGGTAGGTGAAGGAGGCCAGGCGAGGAGACGAGGGGGGCTGGGAGGGCTCCACCTTGGCGGGTCCAGCCGTGGAGGCGCATCTTGTGTGAGTGTGAGTGAGTGAGTGAGTGTGAGTGTGAGTGTGTGTGTATACAGAGACAGCCCCCAACCCCGGCCCGCCGCTCCCTGCCCGCCCCGCCTGTCACCCCCGTCCCTCGGAGCCCGCGGGACCCGGCCGGCGAACTCAACAGGCCCGGCCCGGCGCGGGGCCTGGGGCGGGAGGAGGCGGCGGGGAAGCGCAGAGAGGCTCGGCTTCTTGAGCGGGGCAGGGGCGCCCTCCGCCGTCCACGGCCACACCACCCCGAACGCGCCCGATCCCGTCTGGTCTCGGAAGCTAAGCAGGGTCGGGCCTGGTTAGAACTTGGATGGGAGACCGCCCGGGAATACCGGGTGCCGTAGGCTTCTTCTTTTTTTTTTTTGCCTCTGGTTCTGTAGCGTTTCTGGGAGTGCGGGGGCGGCCCGGGGTGGGGGTGACCCCCACCCTCAGCGCCCGCCGCGGTGCCTGGCGCCCCAGCCCGCACCGTGGGGCCTCCTCTTGTCCCGAGCCGTGACACCGCCGCCACGCGGCAGCATGCGTGGCTTCTGGACAGTCAGGTCTCAGACCTAAGGTCTGCTCTGTGGGAGCCGACACGCTGGAGGAAACCTTGAGAGTCTGAGAGGGGAGGGAGTTCCAGAAGAAGGCCAGGATGTCATTTTGAGGGAGTATGTGACCAGAACTCCTCCCGTTGCTTTTGGGGTTCTATGAGCTACACGTAGGAATCTTTGGTGGTGGCACCTGATGTTCGGGGATCCGGAGTCACACCCAGACCTGCTCCACAGGCCTCCTTTTACTTTTCTCTTCGGATTCATTTTTTTTTTTTTTTTTTTTTGAGACAGAGTCTCGGTTTGTTGCCCAGGCTAGAGTGAGTGCCGTGGCGTCAGCCTAGCTCACAGCAACTTCAAACTCCTGGGCTCGAGTGATCCTTCTGCCTCAGCCTCCCGGGTAGCTGGGACTGCAGGCATGCGCCACCATGCCCCGCTAATTTTTTATATATATATCAGTTGGCCAATTAATTTCTTACTATTTATAGTAGAGACGGGGTCTCGCTCTTGCTCAGGCTGGTTTTGAACTCCTGACCTTGAGCAATCCGCCCGCCTCGGCCTCCCAAGTGCTAGGATTACAGGCGTGAGCCACAGCGCCCGGCCGGATTCATTATTTTGAAAAAGTGTCTCTTATCTCTATTATTGCATTTTCTTTTCTCTCTCTTTTCAAGCAGATGATGGGAGTCCAAGTATTAAGGTGACATGTGTTGCCCGTGCCCCCCTCCCCCCCCCCGTGTTCTTATTCATTTACCTCTCATGTTGTTCCAGCATATTGTGGGGGCACCAATGTTAAGGTCGGGTGCGTTGCCCTCTCCCAGCCTCCCCCCTCGGGTCAGAGCTTCAAGTGCGCCCATCCCCCAGTCGGTGCGTACCCACCCCATTCCTAATGGATGTGTATGCCCATCCCCTCCCCCCACCCGCCCGACACCCACCCGAAGAAGGTGATTCCTCTGTGTCCACTTAGGTGTCCATCGGTTCGTACCCATTTGCTGGTGAGCGCGAGCACGTGGTGCTCGTGTGTCCATTCTTGGGATACTTGGCTTACTGGAACGGGTTCCAGCTCTGGCCAGGAGAACCACGAGAGGTGCCCCCTCACCGCTGCTCCTCATAGCCGAATAGCACTCCGTGGTGTCCACGTGCCACATTTTATTTACCCACTCGTGGGTCGATGGGCACTCGGGTGGCTTCCAGGTCTTTGCGATTGTGACTTGTGCCCTGACACTAACCCTAACCCTTACCCAGCCCGTCTCCTCCACGGCCCCTGCCTGACTGACTCCTTCCCGCCCGGCCTATCACCTGTCACCGTCCTCTGCCCCTGCCTGACACGCTCCTCCCCGCCCGGGCCGTCACCGTCCTCGGCCCCTGCCTGACGGGGCTCCTCCGTCGCCTGGGCCTTCCAAGGGCTTGGTGTGGACGCTGGTTCCAGGACGCCCTCCCAGGAACCCGGTAGCAGGGCGGCCGCAGCGTCTCGCGCAACCCAACCGTCCGCCGGCTGGCCGCCGTCGCTAAGTGGCCTGCGGGGGACGTGCTCCCGCTGTGCCGTGGGGGCCCAGCCTGGTGTCTTCTCTGAGGCCCCGCGGCTGCCGCTCCCCGCAAGGGGATAGCCCGGAGGTGGGGACCGCCTCCTCATGGGGATGTATACCCAGCTCTCCACGTCGGATTCCGGGGCTCTCTGTCCTGCCAGAAGGCCCAGCTGGCCTGCGGATCCTTAGAGTGGCAAAAACATCCGAAAACTGAGATTGAGGGTCCGGTGGGTGTCTGCACTTTTGTGCTGGGCACCCCAGGGAGGCCCGGGGGCTGACTGGACAACGCGGTCTGCTGGGCTGGGGGGGGGGTTTGGAGGAGCAACTGATGCCCTTTGCACTTTGGGTAGCAAGTGTCTGAGGTGTCTCTGGGCCCTGTGCCATGTGGGGGCGGGGGCGGGGGCGGGGTGGGAGGAGGAGGAGGAGGAGGAGGAGGAGGAGGAGGAGGTGGAGGAGGAGGAGGTGGGAAGGGCCGTGGCCTGCAGTCGTGTTCCCCGGGGTGGCACAGCATGTGGCTTCTTCCACAGGCTGCTTGGCCTGGGCTCCCTGCACCTGGGCCTTTGGAGGACTGGCCCTGTGCTTGCCAACACTTCCTGCAGGGACCCAGAGCTGGGAGGTTGCATCTCTCAGCCCTGGGTCGGGCAGAGCCCCAGCGGGCCATGCCCACAACCTCTCTCAGCAGGGGTCCCCCAGAAGGCTCCTTTGGGACCAGGATTCTCTTGCGGGTGACTCTTTAAGGTCTGGCCCCTGGATGGAGGGGCACCAGGAGTAGAGGAGCAGGAAGGGGAAGGGGGTGGCCATGCGAGGGGACACTTTGAGGCCAAGTCCCAGCTTCAGCCTGATCCTCCTGGGAACCCCGGGGTGGACATCACACCTCCTGGTTGCCCCGCTCTGAGACAAGGAGCCGGGCTTCGCATTCCCACAGCAGCCAGTCGTGGGCTGAGGACACCTGGGGCGTTGGGAACTCCCTGGCTTCTCCTTGGTTTAACATCTGGAGCTGCTTGTGAATTGTGCCGCCACACACACCCGAGTGCAGGTGTCTTCTGCACAGACTGCGGGCCTCGCTCTTCTGAATGCCGCTAGCTCGCGACCCACCCACGGGTGAACCTGGTCAGGGTACTTTCTCTCGGGGGCAGACTCTCATCCGGGCGGGCTACCGGTGTCTCTGTTTGCTCCTTTCTTTCTTCCATTTCGGGAAAGGCTTCCTTACTGGGTGTGGAAATCTCCTATGCCTTTCCTCGCCTATTCTGTCAGCTCTAAAATTCTCTTTCGGTTGCCACCCTCACAGATGGATTAGGAAACTCTTTGCGGTGCACTCATTAGTGAAATGACCTCAATGACGCTGGAATCCAATATCTAATCGCCGATTTTTAGCGAGTCCACACGCCAGGGTGGTTGGGGTCCAATGCAGCCCCGGCCAGGCCCAGGCCCCTTGGACTGGGCCACAGGAGGACACAGAGGAGGGTCCCGGCCCCCACGGTAGCGGTGCGGGCAGTTCTCCAAGGGCTTGGGTGTTTTCCAGAGGGAGGAGATGGAGGGGACTGATTTCTTCAGCGCCCCACAAACCACGCCACCCCACCCCACCCATGGGACACATCCCGAGAGAGAGAGAGAGACGCCCCATACACTGGCTCCCCTCCCCCGTGCGCTGTGCCCCAGCCCTGGCCCGGGGGAATAGGCGGCCGCCGGGCCACAGGGTGGGGGGCGCAGCTGAAAGGGGTTGTGGGGGAGGGCCGCCCCTGGCTGGGGTCAAAGGGCGAGCGCCCCGCCCCTCCCGCCCGTGCGCAGTCAGCGGCCCCGGCGCGCTGGGGGTGGGGGGCGGGGAGGTGAAGGAGGCCAGGCAAGGAGAGGAGGGGGGCTTGAAGGTCTCCACCTTGGCGGGTCCAGCCGTGGAGGCGCATCTTGTGTGAGTGTGAGTGAGTGAGTGAGTGTGAGTGTGAGTGTGTGTGTATACAGAGACAGCCCCCAACCCCGGCCCGCCGCTCCCTGCCCGCCCCGCCTGTCACCCCCGTCCCTCGGAGCCCGCGGGACCCGGCCGGCGAACTCAACAGGCCCGGCCCGGCGCGGGGCCTGGGGCGGGAGGAGGCGGCGGGGAAGCGCAGAGAGGCTCGGCTTCTTGAGCGGGGCAGGGGCGCCCTCCGCCGTCCACGGCCACACCACCCCGAACGCGCCCGATCCCGTCTGGTCTCGGAAGCTAAGCAGGGTCGGGCCTGGTTAGAACTTGGATGGGAGACCGCCCGGGAATACCGGGTGCCGTAGGCTTCTTCTTTTTTTTTTTTGCCTCTGGTTCTGTAGCGTTTCTGGGAGTGCGGGGGCGGCCCGGGGTGGGGGTGACCCCCACCCTCAGCGCCCGCCGCGGTGCCTGGCGCCCCAGCCCGCACCGTGGGGCCTCCTCTTGTCCCGAGCCGTGACACCGCCGCCACGCGGCAGCATGCGTGGCTTCTGGACAGTCAGGTCTCAGACCTAAGGTCTGCTCTGTGGGAGCCGACACGCTGGAGGAAACCTTGAGAGTCTGAGAGGGGAGGGAGTTCCAGAAGAAGGCCAGGATGTCATTTTGAGGGAGTATGTGACCAGAACTCCTCCCGTTGCTTTTGGGGTTCTATGAGCTACACGTAGGAATCTTTGGTGGTGGCACCTGATGTTCGGGGATCCGGAGTCACACCCAGACCTGCTCCACAGGCCTCCTTTTACTTTTCTCTTCGGATTCATTTTTTTTTTTTTTTTTTTTTTGAGACAGAGTCTCGGTTTGTTGCCCAGGCTAGAGTGAGTGCCGTGGCGTCAGCCTAGCTCACAGCAACTTCAAACTCCTGGGCTCGAGTGATCCTTCTGCCTCAGCCTCCCGGGTAGCTGGGACTGCAGGCATGCGCCACCATGCCCCGCTAATTTTTTATATATATATCAGTTGGCCAATTAATTTCTTACTATTTATAGTAGAGACGGGGTCTCGCTCTTGCTCAGGCTGGTTTTGAACTCCTGACCTTGAGCAATCCGCCCGCCTCGGCCTCCCAAGTGCTAGGATTACAGGCGTGAGCCACAGCGCCCGGCCGGATTCATTATTTTGAAAAAGTGTCTCTTATCTCTATTATTGCATTTTCTTTTCTCTCTCTTTTCAAGCAGATGATGGGAGTCCAAGTATTAAGGTGACATGTGTTGCCCGTGCCCCCCTCCCCCCCCCGTGTTCTTATTCATTTACCTCTCATGTTGTTCCAGCATATTGTGGGGGCACCAATGTTAAGGTCGGGTGCGTTGCCCTCTCCCAGCCTCCCCCCTCGGGTCAGAGCTTCAAGTGCGCCCATCCCCCAGTCGGTGCGTACCCACCCCATTCCTAATGGATGTGTATGCCCATCCCCTCCCCCCACCCGCCCGACACCCACCCGAAGAAGGTGATTCCTCTGTGTCCACTTAGGTGTCCATCGGTTCGTACCCATTTGCTGGTGAGCGCGAGCACGTGGTGCTCGTGTGTCCATTCTTGGGATACTTGGCTTACTGGAACGGGTTCCAGCTCTGGCCAGGAGAACCACGAGAGGTGCCCCCTCACCGCTGCTCCTCATAGCCGAATAGCACTCCGTGGTGTCCACGCGCCACATTTTATTTACCCACTCGTGGGTCGATGGGCACTCGGGTGGCTTCCAGGTCTTTGCGATTGTGACTTGTGCCCTGACACTAACCCTAACCCTTGCCCAGCCCGTCTCCTCCACGGCCCCTGCCTGACTGACTCCTTCCCGCCCGGCCTATCACCTGTCACCGTCCTCTGCCCCTGCCTGACACGCTCCTCCCCGCCCGGGCCGTCACCGTCCTCGGCCCCTGCCTGACGGGGCTCCTCCGTCGCCTGGGCCTTCCAAGGGCTTGGTGTGGACGCTGGTTCCAGGACGCCCTCCCAGGAACCCGGTAGCAGGGCGGCCGCAGCGTCTCGCGCAACCCAACCGTCCGCCGGCTGGCCGCCGTCGCTAAGTGGCCTGCGGGGGACGTGCTCCCGCTGTGCCGTAGGGGCCCAGCCTGGTGTCTTCTCTGAGGCCCCGCGGCTGCCGCTCCCCGCAAGGGGATAGCCGCGGAGGTGGGGACCGCATCCTCATGGGGACGTATACCCAGCTCTCCACGTCGGATTCCGGGGCTCTCTGTCCTGCCAGAAGGCCCAGCTGGCCTGCGGATCCTTAGAGTGGCAAAAACATCCGAAAACTGAGATTGAGGGTCCGGTGGGTGTCTGCGCTTTTGTGCTGGGCACCCCAGGGAGGCCCGGGGGCTGGCTGGACAACGCGGTCTGCTGGGCGGGGGGGGGGGTTAGAGGAGCAACTGATGCCCTTTGCACTTTGGGTAGCAAGAGTCTGAGGTGTCTCTGAGCCCTGTGCCATGTCGGGGGGGGGGGCGGGGGGGGAAGAGGAGGAGGAGGAGGAGGTGGGAAGGGCCGGGGCCTGCAGTCGTGTTCCCGGGGTGGCAGGGCAAGTGGCTTCTTCCACAGGCTGCTTGGCCTGGGCTCCCTGCACCTGGGCCTTTGGAGGACCGGCCCTGTGCTTGCCAACGCTTCCTGCAGGGACCCAGAGCTGGGAGGTTGCATCTCTCAGCCCTGGGTCGGGCAGAGCCCCAGCGGGCCATGCCCACAACCTCTCTCAGTACCGGTCCCCCAGAAGGCTCCTTGGGGACCAGGATTCTCTTGCGGTGACTCTTTAAGGTCTGGCCCCTGGATGGAGGGGCACCAGGAGTAGAGGAGCAGGAAGGGGAAGCGGGTGGCCATGCGAGGGGACACTTTCAGGCCAAGTCCCAGCTTCAGCCTGATCCTCCTGGGAACCCCGGGGTGTACGTCACACCTCCTGGTTGTCCCGCTCTGAGACAAGGAGCCGGGCGTCGCATTCCCACAGCAGCCAGTCGTGGGCTGAGGACACCTGGGGCGTTGGGAACTCCCTGGCTTCTCCTTGGTTTAACATCTGGAGCTGCTTGTGAATCGTGCCGCCACACACACCCGAGTGCAGGTGTCTTCCGCACAGACTGCGGGCCTCGCTCTTCTGAATGCCGCTAGCTGGCCACCCACCCACGGGTGAACCTGGTCAGGGTACTTTCTCTCAGGGGCAGACTCTTTTCCGGGCGGGCTACCGGTGTCTCTGTTTGCTCCTTTCTTTCTTCCATTTCGGGAAAGTCTTCCTTGCTGGGTGTGGAAATCTCCTATGCCTTCCCTCGCCTATTCTGTCAGCTTTCAAATTCTCTTTCAGTTGCCACCCTCACAGATGGATTAGGAAACTCTTTCCGGTGCACTCATTAGTGAAATGACCTCAAGGAAGCTGGAATCCAATATCTAATCGCCGATTTTTAGCGAGTCCACACGCCAGGGTGGTCGGGGTCCAATGCAGCCCCGGCCAGGCCCAGGCCCCTTGGACCGGGCCACAGGAGGACACAGAGGAGGGTCCCGGCCCCCACGGTCGCGGTGCCGGCAGTTCTCCAAGGGCTTGGGCGTTTTCCAGAGGTAGGAGATGGAGGGGACTGATTTCTTCAGCGCCCCACAAACCACGCCACCCCACCCCACCCCACCCCACCCATGGGACACATCCCCAGAGAGAGATGCCCCATACACTCGCTCCCCTCCCCCTTGCGCTGTGCCCCAGCCCTGGCCCGGGGGAATAGGCGGCAGCCCGCCCACAGGGCGGGGGGCACAGCTGAAAGGGGTTGTGGGGGAGGGCGGCCCCTGGCTGGGGTCAAAGGGCGAGCGCCCGGTGCCGGTGCGCGCGTGCGCAGTCAGCGGCGGCGACGCGCTGGGGGTGGGCAGCGGGTAGGTGAAGGAGGCCAGGCGAGGAGACGAGGGGGGCTGGGAGGGCTCCACCTTGGCGGGTCCAGCCGTGGAGGCGCATCTTGTGTGAGTGTGAGTGAGTGAGTGAGTGTGAGTGTGAGTGTGTGTGTATACAGAGACAGCCCCCAACCCCGGCCCGCCGCTCCCTGCCCGCCCCGCCTGTCACCCCCGTCCCTCGGAGCCCGCGGGACCCGGCCGGCGAACTCAACAGGCCCGGCCCGGCGCGGGGCCTGGGGCGGGAGGAGGCGGCGGGGAAGCGCAGAGAGGCTCGGCTTCTTGAGCGGGGCAGGGGCGCCCTCCGCCGTCCACGGCCACACCACCCCGAACGCGCCCGATCCCGTCTGGTCTCGGAAGCTAAGCAGGGTCGGGCCTGGTTAGAACTTGGATGGGAGACCGCCCGGGAATACCGGGTGCCGTAGGCTTCTTCTTTTTTTTTTTTGCCTCTGGTTCTGTAGCGTTTCTGGGAGTGCGGGGGCGGCCCGGGGTGGGGGTGACCCCCACCCTCAGCGCCCGCCGCGGTGCCTGGCGCCCCAGCCCGCACCGTGGGGCCTCCTCTTGTCCCGAGCCGTGACACCGCCGCCACGCGGCAGCATGCGTGGCTTCTGGACAGTCAGGTCTCAGACCTAAGGTCTGCTCTGTGGGAGCCGACACGCTGGAGGAAACCTTGAGAGTCTGAGAGGGGAGGGAGTTCCAGAAGAAGGCCAGGATGTCATTTTGAGGGAGTATGTGACCAGAACTCCTCCCGTTGCTTTTGGGGTTCTATGAGCTACACGTAGGAATCTTTGGTGGTGGCACCTGATGTTCGGGGATCCGGAGTCACACCCAGACCTGCTCCACAGGCCTCCTTTTACTTTTCTCTTCGGATTCATTTTTTTTTTTTTTTTTTTTTGAGACAGAGTCTCGGTTTGTTGCCCAGGCTAGAGTGAGTGCCGTGGCGTCAGCCTAGCTCACAGCAACTTCAAACTCCTGGGCTCGAGTGATCCTTCTGCCTCAGCCTCCCGGGTAGCTGGGACTGCAGGCATGCGCCACCATGCCCCGCTAATTTTTTATATATATATCAGTTGGCCAATTAATTTCTTACTATTTATAGTAGAGACGGGGTCTCGCTCTTGCTCAGGCTGGTTTTGAACTCCTGACCTTGAGCAATCCGCCCGCCTCGGCCTCCCAAGTGCTAGGATTACAGGCGTGAGCCACAGCGCCCGGCCGGATTCATTATTTTGAAAAAGTGTCTCTTATCTCTATTATTGCATTTTCTTTTCTCTCTCTTTTCAAGCAGATGATGGGAGTCCAAGTATTAAGGTGACATGTGTTGCCCGTGCCCCCCTCCCCCCCCCCGTGTTCTTATTCATTTACCTCTCATGTTGTTCCAGCATATTGTGGGGGCACCAATGTTAAGGTCGGGTGCGTTGCCCTCTCCCAGCCTCCCCCCTCGGGTCAGAGCTTCAAGTGCGCCCATCCCCCAGTCGGTGCGTACCCACCCCATTCCTAATGGATGTGTATGCCCATCCCCTCCCCCCACCCGCCCGACACCCACCCGAAGAAGGTGATTCCTCTGTGTCCACTTAGGTGTCCATCGGTTCGTACCCATTTGCTGGTGAGCGCGAGCACGTGGTGCTCGTGTGTCCATTCTTGGGATACTTGGCTTACTGGAACGGGTTCCAGCTCTGGCCAGGAGAACCACGAGAGGTGCCCCCTCACCGCTGCTCCTCATAGCCGAATAGCACTCCGTGGTGTCCACGTGCCACATTTTATTTACCCACTCGTGGGTCGATGGGCACTCGGGTGGCTTCCAGGTCTTTGCGATTGTGACTTGTGCCCTGACACTAACCCTAACCCTTACCCAGCCCGTCTCCTCCACGGCCCCTGCCTGACTGACTCCTTCCCGCCCGGCCTATCACCTGTCACCGTCCTCTGCCCCTGCCTGACACGCTCCTCCCCGCCCGGGCCGTCACCGTCCTCGGCCCCTGCCTGACGGGGCTCCTCCGTCGCCTGGGCCTTCCAAGGGCTTGGTGTGGACGCTGGTTCCAGGACGCCCTCCCAGGAACCCGGTAGCAGGGCGGCCGCAGCGTCTCGCGCAACCCAACCGTCCGCCGGCTGGCCGCCGTCGCTAAGTGGCCTGCGGGGGACGTGCTCCCGCTGTGCCGTGGGGGCCCAGCCTGGTGTCTTCTCTGAGGCCCCGCGGCTGCCGCTCCCCGCAAGGGGATAGCCCGGAGGTGGGGACCGCCTCCTCATGGGGATGTATACCCAGCTCTCCACGTCGGATTCCGGGGCTCTCTGTCCTGCCAGAAGGCCCAGCTGGCCTGCGGATCCTTAGAGTGGCAAAAACATCCGAAAACTGAGATTGAGGGTCCGGTGGGTGTCTGCACTTTTGTGCTGGGCACCCCAGGGAGGCCCGGGGGCTGACTGGACAACGCGGTCTGCTGGGCTGGGGGGGGGGTTTGGAGGAGCAACTGATGCCCTTTGCACTTTGGGTAGCAAGTGTCTGAGGTGTCTCTGGGCCCTGTGCCATGTGGGGGCGGGGGCGGGGGCGGGGTGGGAGGAGGAGGAGGAGGAGGAGGAGGAGGAGGAGGAGGTGGAGGAGGAGGAGGTGGGAAGGGCCGTGGCCTGCAGTCGTGTTCCCCGGGGTGGCACAGCATGTGGCTTCTTCCACAGGCTGCTTGGCCTGGGCTCCCTGCACCTGGGCCTTTGGAGGACTGGCCCTGTGCTTGCCAACACTTCCTGCAGGGACCCAGAGCTGGGAGGTTGCATCTCTCAGCCCTGGGTCGGGCAGAGCCCCAGCGGGCCATGCCCACAACCTCTCTCAGCAGGGGTCCCCCAGAAGGCTCCTTTGGGACCAGGATTCTCTTGCGGGTGACTCTTTAAGGTCTGGCCCCTGGATGGAGGGGCACCAGGAGTAGAGGAGCAGGAAGGGGAAGGGGGTGGCCATGCGAGGGGACACTTTGAGGCCAAGTCCCAGCTTCAGCCTGATCCTCCTGGGAACCCCGGGGTGGACATCACACCTCCTGGTTGCCCCGCTCTGAGACAAGGAGCCGGGCTTCGCATTCCCACAGCAGCCAGTCGTGGGCTGAGGACACCTGGGGCGTTGGGAACTCCCTGGCTTCTCCTTGGTTTAACATCTGGAGCTGCTTGTGAATTGTGCCGCCACACACACCCGAGTGCAGGTGTCTTCTGCACAGACTGCGGGCCTCGCTCTTCTGAATGCCGCTAGCTCGCGACCCACCCACGGGTGAACCTGGTCAGGGTACTTTCTCTCGGGGGCAGACTCTCATCCGGGCGGGCTACCGGTGTCTCTGTTTGCTCCTTTCTTTCTTCCATTTCGGGAAAGGCTTCCTTACTGGGTGTGGAAATCTCCTATGCCTTTCCTCGCCTATTCTGTCAGCTCTAAAATTCTCTTTCGGTTGCCACCCTCACAGATGGATTAGGAAACTCTTTGCGGTGCACTCATTAGTGAAATGACCTCAATGACGCTGGAATCCAATATCTAATCGCCGATTTTTAGCGAGTCCACACGCCAGGGTGGTTGGGGTCCAATGCAGCCCCGGCCAGGCCCAGGCCCCTTGGACTGGGCCACAGGAGGACACAGAGGAGGGTCCCGGCCCCCACGGTAGCGGTGCGGGCAGTTCTCCAAGGGCTTGGGTGTTTTCCAGAGGGAGGAGATGGAGGGGACTGATTTCTTCAGCGCCCCACAAACCACGCCACCCCACCCCACCCATGGGACACATCCCGAGAGAGAGAGAGAGACGCCCCATACACTGGCTCCCCTCCCCCGTGCGCTGTGCCCCAGCCCTGGCCCGGGGGAATAGGCGGCCGCCGGGCCACAGGGTGGGGGGCGCAGCTGAAAGGGGTTGTGGGGGAGGGCCGCCCCTGGCTGGGGTCAAAGGGCGAGCGCCCCGCCCCTCCCGCCCGTGCGCAGTCAGCGGCCCCGGCGCGCTGGGGGTGGGGGGCGGGGAGGTGAAGGAGGCCAGGCAAGGAGAGGAGGGGGGCTTGAAGGTCTCCACCTTGGCGGGTCCAGCCGTGGAGGCGCATCTTGTGTGAGTGTGAGTGAGTGAGTGAGTGTGAGTGTGAGTGTGTGTGTATACAGAGACAGCCCCCAACCCCGGCCCGCCGCTCCCTGCCCGCCCCGCCTGTCACCCCCGTCCCTCGGAGCCCGCGGGACCCGGCCGGCGAACTCAACAGGCCCGGCCCGGCGCGGGGCCTGGGGCGGGAGGAGGCGGCGGGGAAGCGCAGAGAGGCTCGGCTTCTTGAGCGGGGCAGGGGCGCCCTCCGCCGTCCACGGCCACACCACCCCGAACGCGCCCGATCCCGTCTGGTCTCGGAAGCTAAGCAGGGTCGGGCCTGGTTAGAACTTGGATGGGAGACCGCCCGGGAATACCGGGTGCCGTAGGCTTCTTCTTTTTTTTTTTTGCCTCTGGTTCTGTAGCGTTTCTGGGAGTGCGGGGGCGGCCCGGGGTGGGGGTGACCCCCACCCTCAGCGCCCGCCGCGGTGCCTGGCGCCCCAGCCCGCACCGTGGGGCCTCCTCTTGTCCCGAGCCGTGACACCGCCGCCACGCGGCAGCATGCGTGGCTTCTGGACAGTCAGGTCTCAGACCTAAGGTCTGCTCTGTGGGAGCCGACACGCTGGAGGAAACCTTGAGAGTCTGAGAGGGGAGGGAGTTCCAGAAGAAGGCCAGGATGTCATTTTGAGGGAGTATGTGACCAGAACTCCTCCCGTTGCTTTTGGGGTTCTATGAGCTACACGTAGGAATCTTTGGTGGTGGCACCTGATGTTCGGGGATCCGGAGTCACACCCAGACCTGCTCCACAGGCCTCCTTTTACTTTTCTCTTCGGATTCATTTTTTTTTTTTTTTTTTTTTTTGAGACAGAGTCTCGGTTTGTTGCCCAGGCTAGAGTGAGTGCCGTGGCGTCAGCCTAGCTCACAGCAACTTCAAACTCCTGGGCTCGAGTGATCCTTCTGCCTCAGCCTCCCGGGTAGCTGGGACTGCAGGCATGCGCCACCATGCCCCGCTAATTTTTTATATATATATCAGTTGGCCAATTAATTTCTTACTATTTATAGTAGAGACGGGGTCTCGCTCTTGCTCAGGCTGGTTTTGAACTCCTGACCTTGAGCAATCCGCCCGCCTCGGCCTCCCAAGTGCTAGGATTACAGGCGTGAGCCACAGCGCCCGGCCGGATTCATTATTTTGAAAAAGTGTCTCTTATCTCTATTATTGCATTTTCTTTTCTCTCTCTTTTCAAGCAGATGATGGGAGTCCAAGTATTAAGGTGACATGTGTTGCCCGTGCCCCCCTCCCCCCCCCGTGTTCTTATTCATTTACCTCTCATGTTGTTCCAGCATATTGTGGGGGCACCAATGTTAAGGTCGGGTGCGTTGCCCTCTCCCAGCCTCCCCCCTCGGGTCAGAGCTTCAAGTGCGCCCATCCCCCAGTCGGTGCGTACCCACCCCATTCCTAATGGATGTGTATGCCCATCCCCTCCCCCCACCCGCCCGACACCCACCCGAAGAAGGTGATTCCTCTGTGTCCACTTAGGTGTCCATCGGTTCGTACCCATTTGCTGGTGAGCGCGAGCACGTGGTGCTCGTGTGTCCATTCTTGGGATACTTGGCTTACTGGAACGGGTTCCAGCTCTGGCCAGGAGAACCACGAGAGGTGCCCCCTCACCGCTGCTCCTCATAGCCGAATAGCACTCCGTGGTGTCCACGCGCCACATTTTATTTACCCACTCGTGGGTCGATGGGCACTCGGGTGGCTTCCAGGTCTTTGCGATTGTGACTTGTGCCCTGACACTAACCCTAACCCTTGCCCAGCCCGTCTCCTCCACGGCCCCTGCCTGACTGACTCCTTCCCGCCCGGCCTATCACCTGTCACCGTCCTCTGCCCCTGCCTGACACGCTCCTCCCCGCCCGGGCCGTCACCGTCCTCGGCCCCTGCCTGACGGGGCTCCTCCGTCGCCTGGGCCTTCCAAGGGCTTGGTGTGGACGCTGGTTCCAGGACGCCCTCCCAGGAACCCGGTAGCAGGGCGGCCGCAGCGTCTCGCGCAACCCAACCGTCCGCCGGCTGGCCGCCGTCGCTAAGTGGCCTGCGGGGGACGTGCTCCCGCTGTGCCGTAGGGGCCCAGCCTGGTGTCTTCTCTGAGGCCCCGCGGCTGCCGCTCCCCGCAAGGGGATAGCCGCGGAGGTGGGGACCGCATCCTCATGGGGACGTATACCCAGCTCTCCACGTCGGATTCCGGGGCTCTCTGTCCTGCCAGAAGGCCCAGCTGGCCTGCGGATCCTTAGAGTGGCAAAAACATCCGAAAACTGAGATTGAGGGTCCGGTGGGTGTCTGCGCTTTTGTGCTGGGCACCCCAGGGAGGCCCGGGGGCTGGCTGGACAACGCGGTCTGCTGGGCGGGGGGGGGGGTTAGAGGAGCAACTGATGCCCTTTGCACTTTGGGTAGCAAGAGTCTGAGGTGTCTCTGAGCCCTGTGCCATGTCGGGGGGGGGGGCGGGGGGGGAAGAGGAGGAGGAGGAGGAGGTGGGAAGGGCCGGGGCCTGCAGTCGTGTTCCCGGGGTGGCAGGGCAAGTGGCTTCTTCCACAGGCTGCTTGGCCTGGGCTCCCTGCACCTGGGCCTTTGGAGGACCGGCCCTGTGCTTGCCAACGCTTCCTGCAGGGACCCAGAGCTGGGAGGTTGCATCTCTCAGCCCTGGGTCGGGCAGAGCCCCAGCGGGCCATGCCCACAACCTCTCTCAGTACCGGTCCCCCAGAAGGCTCCTTGGGGACCAGGATTCTCTTGCGGTGACTCTTTAAGGTCTGGCCCCTGGATGGAGGGGCACCAGGAGTAGAGGAGCAGGAAGGGGAAGCGGGTGGCCATGCGAGGGGACACTTTCAGGCCAAGTCCCAGCTTCAGCCTGATCCTCCTGGGAACCCCGGGGTGTACGTCACACCTCCTGGTTGTCCCGCTCTGAGACAAGGAGCCGGGCGTCGCATTCCCACAGCAGCCAGTCGTGGGCTGAGGACACCTGGGGCGTTGGGAACTCCCTGGCTTCTCCTTGGTTTAACATCTGGAGCTGCTTGTGAATCGTGCCGCCACACACACCCGAGTGCAGGTGTCTTCCGCACAGACTGCGGGCCTCGCTCTTCTGAATGCCGCTAGCTGGCCACCCACCCACGGGTGAACCTGGTCAGGGTACTTTCTCTCAGGGGCAGACTCTTTTCCGGGCGGGCTACCGGTGTCTCTGTTTGCTCCTTTCTTTCTTCCATTTCGGGAAAGTCTTCCTTGCTGGGTGTGGAAATCTCCTATGCCTTCCCTCGCCTATTCTGTCAGCTTTCAAATTCTCTTTCAGTTGCCACCCTCACAGATGGATTAGGAAACTCTTTCCGGTGCACTCATTAGTGAAATGACCTCAAGGAAGCTGGAATCCAATATCTAATCGCCGATTTTTAGCGAGTCCACACGCCAGGGTGGTCGGGGTCCAATGCAGCCCCGGCCAGGCCCAGGCCCCTTGGACCGGGCCACAGGAGGACACAGAGGAGGGTCCCGGCCCCCACGGTCGCGGTGCCGGCAGTTCTCCAAGGGCTTGGGCGTTTTCCAGAGGTAGGAGATGGAGGGGACTGATTTCTTCAGCGCCCCACAAACCACGCCACCCCACCCCACCCCACCCCACCCATGGGACACATCCCCAGAGAGAGATGCCCCATACACTCGCTCCCCTCCCCCTTGCGCTGTGCCCCAGCCCTGGCCCGGGGGAATAGGCGGCAGCCCGCCCACAGGGCGGGGGGCACAGCTGAAAGGGGTTGTGGGGGAGGGCGGCCCCTGGCTGGGGTCAAAGGGCGAGCGCCCGGTGCCGGTGCGCGCGTGCGCAGTCAGCGGCGGCGACGCGCTGGGGGTGGGCAGCGGGTAGGTGAAGGAGGCCAGGCGAGGAGACGAGGGGGGCTGGGAGGGCTCCACCTTGGCGGGTCCAGCCGTGGAGGCGCATCTTGTGTGAGTGTGAGTGAGTGAGTGAGTGTGAGTGTGAGTGTGTGTGTATACAGAGACAGCCCCCAACCCCGGCCCGCCGCTCCCTGCCCGCCCCGCCTGTCACCCCCGTCCCTCGGAGCCCGCGGGACCCGGCCGGCGAACTCAACAGGCCCGGCCCGGCGCGGGGCCTGGGGCGGGAGGAGGCGGCGGGGAAGCGCAGAGAGGCTCGGCTTCTTGAGCGGGGCAGGGGCGCCCTCCGCCGTCCACGGCCACACCACCCCGAACGCGCCCGATCCCGTCTGGTCTCGGAAGCTAAGCAGGGTCGGGCCTGGTTAGAACTTGGATGGGAGACCGCCCGGGAATACCGGGTGCCGTAGGCTTCTTCTTTTTTTTTTTTGCCTCTGGTTCTGTAGCGTTTCTGGGAGTGCGGGGGCGGCCCGGGGTGGGGGTGACCCCCACCCTCAGCGCCCGCCGCGGTGCCTGGCGCCCCAGCCCGCACCGTGGGGCCTCCTCTTGTCCCGAGCCGTGACACCGCCGCCACGCGGCAGCATGCGTGGCTTCTGGACAGTCAGGTCTCAGACCTAAGGTCTGCTCTGTGGGAGCCGACACGCTGGAGGAAACCTTGAGAGTCTGAGAGGGGAGGGAGTTCCAGAAGAAGGCCAGGATGTCATTTTGAGGGAGTATGTGACCAGAACTCCTCCCGTTGCTTTTGGGGTTCTATGAGCTACACGTAGGAATCTTTGGTGGTGGCACCTGATGTTCGGGGATCCGGAGTCACACCCAGACCTGCTCCACAGGCCTCCTTTTACTTTTCTCTTCGGATTCATTTTTTTTTTTTTTTTTTTTTGAGACAGAGTCTCGGTTTGTTGCCCAGGCTAGAGTGAGTGCCGTGGCGTCAGCCTAGCTCACAGCAACTTCAAACTCCTGGGCTCGAGTGATCCTTCTGCCTCAGCCTCCCGGGTAGCTGGGACTGCAGGCATGCGCCACCATGCCCCGCTAATTTTTTATATATATATCAGTTGGCCAATTAATTTCTTACTATTTATAGTAGAGACGGGGTCTCGCTCTTGCTCAGGCTGGTTTTGAACTCCTGACCTTGAGCAATCCGCCCGCCTCGGCCTCCCAAGTGCTAGGATTACAGGCGTGAGCCACAGCGCCCGGCCGGATTCATTATTTTGAAAAAGTGTCTCTTATCTCTATTATTGCATTTTCTTTTCTCTCTCTTTTCAAGCAGATGATGGGAGTCCAAGTATTAAGGTGACATGTGTTGCCCGTGCCCCCCTCCCCCCCCCCGTGTTCTTATTCATTTACCTCTCATGTTGTTCCAGCATATTGTGGGGGCACCAATGTTAAGGTCGGGTGCGTTGCCCTCTCCCAGCCTCCCCCCTCGGGTCAGAGCTTCAAGTGCGCCCATCCCCCAGTCGGTGCGTACCCACCCCATTCCTAATGGATGTGTATGCCCATCCCCTCCCCCCACCCGCCCGACACCCACCCGAAGAAGGTGATTCCTCTGTGTCCACTTAGGTGTCCATCGGTTCGTACCCATTTGCTGGTGAGCGCGAGCACGTGGTGCTCGTGTGTCCATTCTTGGGATACTTGGCTTACTGGAACGGGTTCCAGCTCTGGCCAGGAGAACCACGAGAGGTGCCCCCTCACCGCTGCTCCTCATAGCCGAATAGCACTCCGTGGTGTCCACGTGCCACATTTTATTTACCCACTCGTGGGTCGATGGGCACTCGGGTGGCTTCCAGGTCTTTGCGATTGTGACTTGTGCCCTGACACTAACCCTAACCCTTACCCAGCCCGTCTCCTCCACGGCCCCTGCCTGACTGACTCCTTCCCGCCCGGCCTATCACCTGTCACCGTCCTCTGCCCCTGCCTGACACGCTCCTCCCCGCCCGGGCCGTCACCGTCCTCGGCCCCTGCCTGACGGGGCTCCTCCGTCGCCTGGGCCTTCCAAGGGCTTGGTGTGGACGCTGGTTCCAGGACGCCCTCCCAGGAACCCGGTAGCAGGGCGGCCGCAGCGTCTCGCGCAACCCAACCGTCCGCCGGCTGGCCGCCGTCGCTAAGTGGCCTGCGGGGGACGTGCTCCCGCTGTGCCGTGGGGGCCCAGCCTGGTGTCTTCTCTGAGGCCCCGCGGCTGCCGCTCCCCGCAAGGGGATAGCCCGGAGGTGGGGACCGCCTCCTCATGGGGATGTATACCCAGCTCTCCACGTCGGATTCCGGGGCTCTCTGTCCTGCCAGAAGGCCCAGCTGGCCTGCGGATCCTTAGAGTGGCAAAAACATCCGAAAACTGAGATTGAGGGTCCGGTGGGTGTCTGCACTTTTGTGCTGGGCACCCCAGGGAGGCCCGGGGGCTGACTGGACAACGCGGTCTGCTGGGCTGGGGGGGGGGTTTGGAGGAGCAACTGATGCCCTTTGCACTTTGGGTAGCAAGTGTCTGAGGTGTCTCTGGGCCCTGTGCCATGTGGGGGCGGGGGCGGGGGCGGGGTGGGAGGAGGAGGAGGAGGAGGAGGAGGAGGAGGAGGAGGTGGAGGAGGAGGAGGTGGGAAGGGCCGTGGCCTGCAGTCGTGTTCCCCGGGGTGGCACAGCATGTGGCTTCTTCCACAGGCTGCTTGGCCTGGGCTCCCTGCACCTGGGCCTTTGGAGGACTGGCCCTGTGCTTGCCAACACTTCCTGCAGGGACCCAGAGCTGGGAGGTTGCATCTCTCAGCCCTGGGTCGGGCAGAGCCCCAGCGGGCCATGCCCACAACCTCTCTCAGCAGGGGTCCCCCAGAAGGCTCCTTTGGGACCAGGATTCTCTTGCGGGTGACTCTTTAAGGTCTGGCCCCTGGATGGAGGGGCACCAGGAGTAGAGGAGCAGGAAGGGGAAGGGGGTGGCCATGCGAGGGGACACTTTGAGGCCAAGTCCCAGCTTCAGCCTGATCCTCCTGGGAACCCCGGGGTGGACATCACACCTCCTGGTTGCCCCGCTCTGAGACAAGGAGCCGGGCTTCGCATTCCCACAGCAGCCAGTCGTGGGCTGAGGACACCTGGGGCGTTGGGAACTCCCTGGCTTCTCCTTGGTTTAACATCTGGAGCTGCTTGTGAATTGTGCCGCCACACACACCCGAGTGCAGGTGTCTTCTGCACAGACTGCGGGCCTCGCTCTTCTGAATGCCGCTAGCTCGCGACCCACCCACGGGTGAACCTGGTCAGGGTACTTTCTCTCGGGGGCAGACTCTCATCCGGGCGGGCTACCGGTGTCTCTGTTTGCTCCTTTCTTTCTTCCATTTCGGGAAAGGCTTCCTTACTGGGTGTGGAAATCTCCTATGCCTTTCCTCGCCTATTCTGTCAGCTCTAAAATTCTCTTTCGGTTGCCACCCTCACAGATGGATTAGGAAACTCTTTGCGGTGCACTCATTAGTGAAATGACCTCAATGACGCTGGAATCCAATATCTAATCGCCGATTTTTAGCGAGTCCACACGCCAGGGTGGTTGGGGTCCAATGCAGCCCCGGCCAGGCCCAGGCCCCTTGGACTGGGCCACAGGAGGACACAGAGGAGGGTCCCGGCCCCCACGGTAGCGGTGCGGGCAGTTCTCCAAGGGCTTGGGTGTTTTCCAGAGGGAGGAGATGGAGGGGACTGATTTCTTCAGCGCCCCACAAACCACGCCACCCCACCCCACCCATGGGACACATCCCGAGAGAGAGAGAGAGACGCCCCATACACTGGCTCCCCTCCCCCGTGCGCTGTGCCCCAGCCCTGGCCCGGGGGAATAGGCGGCCGCCGGGCCACAGGGTGGGGGGCGCAGCTGAAAGGGGTTGTGGGGGAGGGCCGCCCCTGGCTGGGGTCAAAGGGCGAGCGCCCCGCCCCTCCCGCCCGTGCGCAGTCAGCGGCCCCGGCGCGCTGGGGGTGGGGGGCGGGGAGGTGAAGGAGGCCAGGCAAGGAGAGGAGGGGGGCTTGAAGGTCTCCACCTTGGCGGGTCCAGCCGTGGAGGCGCATCTTGTGTGAGTGTGAGTGAGTGAGTGAGTGTGAGTGTGAGTGTGTGTGTATACAGAGACAGCCCCCAACCCCGGCCCGCCGCTCCCTGCCCGCCCCGCCTGTCACCCCCGTCCCTCGGAGCCCGCGGGACCCGGCCGGCGAACTCAACAGGCCCGGCCCGGCGCGGGGCCTGGGGCGGGAGGAGGCGGCGGGGAAGCGCAGAGAGGCTCGGCTTCTTGAGCGGGGCAGGGGCGCCCTCCGCCGTCCACGGCCACACCACCCCGAACGCGCCCGATCCCGTCTGGTCTCGGAAGCTAAGCAGGGTCGGGCCTGGTTAGAACTTGGATGGGAGACCGCCCGGGAATACCGGGTGCCGTAGGCTTCTTCTTTTTTTTTTTTGCCTCTGGTTCTGTAGCGTTTCTGGGAGTGCGGGGGCGGCCCGGGGTGGGGGTGACCCCCACCCTCAGCGCCCGCCGCGGTGCCTGGCGCCCCAGCCCGCACCGTGGGGCCTCCTCTTGTCCCGAGCCGTGACACCGCCGCCACGCGGCAGCATGCGTGGCTTCTGGACAGTCAGGTCTCAGACCTAAGGTCTGCTCTGTGGGAGCCGACACGCTGGAGGAAACCTTGAGAGTCTGAGAGGGGAGGGAGTTCCAGAAGAAGGCCAGGATGTCATTTTGAGGGAGTATGTGACCAGAACTCCTCCCGTTGCTTTTGGGGTTCTATGAGCTACACGTAGGAATCTTTGGTGGTGGCACCTGATGTTCGGGGATCCGGAGTCACACCCAGACCTGCTCCACAGGCCTCCTTTTACTTTTCTCTTCGGATTCATTTTTTTTTTTTTTTTTTTTTTGAGACAGAGTCTCGGTTTGTTGCCCAGGCTAGAGTGAGTGCCGTGGCGTCAGCCTAGCTCACAGCAACTTCAAACTCCTGGGCTCGAGTGATCCTTCTGCCTCAGCCTCCCGGGTAGCTGGGACTGCAGGCATGCGCCACCATGCCCCGCTAATTTTTTATATATATATCAGTTGGCCAATTAATTTCTTACTATTTATAGTAGAGACGGGGTCTCGCTCTTGCTCAGGCTGGTTTTGAACTCCTGACCTTGAGCAATCCGCCCGCCTCGGCCTCCCAAGTGCTAGGATTACAGGCGTGAGCCACAGCGCCCGGCCGGATTCATTATTTTGAAAAAGTGTCTCTTATCTCTATTATTGCATTTTCTTTTCTCTCTCTTTTCAAGCAGATGATGGGAGTCCAAGTATTAAGGTGACATGTGTTGCCCGTGCCCCCCTCCCCCCCCCGTGTTCTTATTCATTTACCTCTCATGTTGTTCCAGCATATTGTGGGGGCACCAATGTTAAGGTCGGGTGCGTTGCCCTCTCCCAGCCTCCCCCCTCGGGTCAGAGCTTCAAGTGCGCCCATCCCCCAGTCGGTGCGTACCCACCCCATTCCTAATGGATGTGTATGCCCATCCCCTCCCCCCACCCGCCCGACACCCACCCGAAGAAGGTGATTCCTCTGTGTCCACTTAGGTGTCCATCGGTTCGTACCCATTTGCTGGTGAGCGCGAGCACGTGGTGCTCGTGTGTCCATTCTTGGGATACTTGGCTTACTGGAACGGGTTCCAGCTCTGGCCAGGAGAACCACGAGAGGTGCCCCCTCACCGCTGCTCCTCATAGCCGAATAGCACTCCGTGGTGTCCACGCGCCACATTTTATTTACCCACTCGTGGGTCGATGGGCACTCGGGTGGCTTCCAGGTCTTTGCGATTGTGACTTGTGCCCTGACACTAACCCTAACCCTTACCCAGCCCGTCTCCTCCACGGCCCCTGCCTGACTGACTCCTTCCCGCCCGGCCTATCACCTGTCACCGTCCTCTGCCCCTGCCTGACACGCTCCTCCCCGCCCGGGCCGTCACCGTCCTCGGCCCCTGCCTGACGGGGCTCCTCCGTCGCCTGGGCCTTCCAAGGGCTTGGTGTGGACGCTGGTTCCAGGACGCCCTCCCAGGAACCCGGTAGCAGGGCGGCCGCAGCGTCTCGCGCAACCCAACCGTCCGCCGGCTGGCCGCCGTCGCTAAGTGGCCTGCGGGGGACGTGCTCCCGCTGTGCCGTAGGGGCCCAGCCTGGTGTCTTCTCTGAGGCCCCGCGGCTGCCGCTCCCCGCAAGGGGATAGCCGCGGAGGTGGGGACCGCATCCTCATGGGGACGTATACCCAGCTCTCCACGTCGGATTCCGGGGCTCTCTGTCCTGCCAGAAGGCCCAGCTGGCCTGCGGATCCTTAGAGTGGCAAAAACATCCGAAAACTGAGATTGAGGGTCCGGTGGGTGTCTGCGCTTTTGTGCTGGGCACCCCAGGGAGGCCCGGGGGCTGGCTGGACAACGCGGTCTGCTGGGCGGGGGGGGGGGGTTAGAGGAGCAACTGATGCCCTTTGCACTTTGGGTAGCAAGAGTCTGAGGTGTCTCTGAGCCCTGTGCCATGTCGGGGGGGGGCGGGGGGGGAAGAGGAGGAGGAGGAGGAGGTGGGAAGGGCCGGGGCCTGCAGTCGTGTTCCCGGGGTGGCAGGGCAAGTGGCTTCTTCCACAGGCTGCTTGGCCTGGGCTCCCTGCACCTGGGCCTTTGGAGGACCGGCCCTGTGCTTGCCAACGCTTCCTGCAGGGACCCAGAGCTGGGAGGTTGCATCTCTCAGCCCTGGGTCGGGCAGAGCCCCAGCGGGCCATGCCCACAACCTCTCTCAGTACCGGTCCCCCAGAAGGCTCCTTGGGGACCAGGATTCTCTTGCGGTGACTCTTTAAGGTCTGGCCCCTGGATGGAGGGGCACCAGGAGTAGAGGAGCAGGAAGGGGAAGGGGGTGGCCATGCGAGGGGACACTTTCAGGCCAAGTCCCAGCTTCAGCCTGATCCTCCTGGGAACCCCGGGGTGTACGTCACACCTCCTGGTTGTCCCGCTCTGAGACAAGGAGCCGGGCGTCGCATTCCCACAGCAGCCAGTCGTGGGCTGAGGACACCTGGGGCGTTGGGAACTCCCTGGCTTCTCCTTGGTTTAACATCTGGAGCTGCTTGTGAATCGTGCCGCCACACACACCCGAGTGCAGGTGTCTTCCGCACAGACTGCGGGCCTCGCTCTTCTGAATGCCGCTAGCTGGCCACCCACCCACGGGTGAACCTGGTCAGGGTACTTTCTCTCAGGGGCAGACTCTTTTCCGGGCGGGCTACCGGTGTCTCTGTTTGCTCCTTTCTTTCTTCCATTTCGGGAAAGTCTTCCTTGCTGGGTGTGGAAATCTCCTATGCCTTCCCTCGCCTATTCTGTCAGCTTTCAAATTCTCTTTCAGTTGCCACCCTCACAGATGGATTAGGAAACTCTTTCCGGTGCACTCATTAGTGAAATGACCTCAAGGAAGCTGGAATCCAATATCTAATCGCCGATTTTTAGCGAGTCCACACGCCAGGGTGGTCGGGGTCCAATGCAGCCCCGGCCAGGCCCAGGCCCCTTGGACCGGGCCACAGGAGGACACAGAGGAGGGTCCCGGCCCCCACGGTAGCGGTGCCGGCAGTTCTCCAAGGGCTTGGGCGTTTTCCAGAGGTAGGAGATGGAGGGGACTGATTTCTTCAGCGCCCCACAAACCACGCCACCCCACCCCACCCCACCCCACCCATGGGACACATCCCCAGAGAGAGATGCCCCATACACTCGCTCCCCTCCCCCTTGCGCTGTGCCCCAGCCCTGGCCCGGGGGAATAGGCGGCAGCCCGCCCACAGGGCGGGGGGCACAGCTGAAAGGGGTTGTGGGGGAGGGCGGCCCCTGGCTGGGGTCAAAGGGCGAGCGCCCGGTGCCGGTGCGCGCGTGCGCAGTCAGCGGCGGCGACGCGCTGGGGGTGGGCAGCGGGTAGGTGAAGGAGGCCAGGCGAGGAGACGAGGGGGGCTGGGAGGGCTCCACCTTGGCGGGTCCAGCCGTGGAGGCGCATCTTGTGTGAGTGTGAGTGAGTGAGTGAGTGTGAGTGTGAGTGTGTGTGTATACAGAGACAGCCCCCAACCCCGGCCCGCCGCTCCCTGCCCGCCCCGCCTGTCACCCCCGTCCCTCGGAGCCCGCGGGACCCGGCCGGCGAACTCAACAGGCCCGGCCCGGCGCGGGGCCTGGGGCGGGAGGAGGCGGCGGGGAAGCGCAGAGAGGCTCGGCTTCTTGAGCGGGGCAGGGGCGCCCTCCGCCGTCCACGGCCACACCACCCCGAACGCGCCCGATCCCGTCTGGTCTCGGAAGCTAAGCAGGGTCGGGCCTGGTTAGAACTTGGATGGGAGACCGCCCGGGAATACCGGGTGCCGTAGGCTTCTTCTTTTTTTTTTTTGCCTCTGGTTCTGTAGCGTTTCTGGGAGTGCGGGGGCGGCCCGGGGTGGGGGTGACCCCCACCCTCAGCGCCCGCCGCGGTGCCTGGCGCCCCAGCCCGCACCGTGGGGCCTCCTCTTGTCCCGAGCCGTGACACCGCCGCCACGCGGCAGCATGCGTGGCTTCTGGACAGTCAGGTCTCAGACCTAAGGTCTGCTCTGTGGGAGCCGACACGCTGGAGGAAACCTTGAGAGTCTGAGAGGGGAGGGAGTTCCAGAAGAAGGCCAGGATGTCATTTTGAGGGAGTATGTGACCAGAACTCCTCCCGTTGCTTTTGGGGTTCTATGAGCTACACGTAGGAATCTTTGGTGGTGGCACCTGATGTTCGGGGATCCGGAGTCACACCCAGACCTGCTCCACAGGCCTCCTTTTACTTTTCTCTTCGGATTCATTTTTTTTTTTTTTTTTTTTTTGAGACAGAGTCTCGGTTTGTTGCCCAGGCTAGAGTGAGTGCCGTGGCGTCAGCCTAGCTCACAGCAACTTCAAACTCCTGGGCTCGAGTGATCCTTCTGCCTCAGCCTCCCGGGTAGCTGGGACTGCAGGCATGCGCCACCATGCCCCGCTAATTTTTTATATATATATCAGTTGGCCAATTAATTTCTTACTATTTATAGTAGAGACGGGGTCTCGCTCTTGCTCAGGCTGGTTTTGAACTCCTGACCTTGAGCAATCCGCCCGCCTCGGCCTCCCAAGTGCTAGGATTACAGGCGTGAGCCACAGCGCCCGGCCGGATTCATTATTTTGAAAAAGTGTCTCTTATCTCTATTATTGCATTTTCTTTTCTCTCTCTTTTCAAGCAGATGATGGGAGTCCAAGTATTAAGGTGACATGTGTTGCCCGTGCCCCCCTCCCCCCCCCGTGTTCTTATTCATTTACCTCTCATGTTGTTCCAGCATATTGTGGGGGCACCAATGTTAAGGTCGGGTGCGTTGCCCTCTCCCAGCCTCCCCCCTCGGGTCAGAGCTTCAAGTGCGCCCATCCCCCAGTCGGTGCGTACCCACCCCATTCCTAATGGATGTGTATGCCCATCCCCTCCCCCCACCCGCCCGACACCCACCCGAAGAAGGTGATTCCTCTGTGTCCACTTAGGTGTCCATCGGTTCGTACCCATTTGCTGGTGAGCGCGAGCACGTGGTGCTCGTGTGTCCATTCTTGGGATACTTGGCTTACTGGAACGGGTTCCAGCTCTGGCCAGGAGAACCACGAGAGGTGCCCCCTCACCGCTGCTCCTCATAGCCGAATAGCACTCCGTGGTGTCCACGCGCCACATTTTATTTACCCACTCGTGGGTCGATGGGCACTCGGGTGGCTTCCAGGTCTTTGCGATTGTGACTTGTGCCCTGACACTAACCCTAACCCTTACCCAGCCCGTCTCCTCCACGGCCCCTGCCTGACTGACTCCTTCCCGCCCGGCCTATCACCTGTCACCGTCCTCTGCCCCTGCCTGACACGCTCCTCCCCGCCCGGGCCGTCACCGTCCTCGGCCCCTGCCTGACGGGGCTCCTCCGTCGCCTGGGCCTTCCAAGGGCTTGGTGTGGACGCTGGTTCCAGGACGCCCTCCCAGGAACCCGGTAGCAGGGCGGCCGCAGCGTCTCGCGCAACCCAACCGTCCGCCGGCTGGCCGCCGTCGCTAAGTGGCCTGCGGGGGACGTGCTCCCGCTGTGCCGTGGGGGCCCAGCCTGGTGTCTTCTCTGAGGCCCCGCGGCTGCCGCTCCCCGCAAGGGGATAGCCGCGGAGGTGGGGACCGCCTCCTCATGGGGATGTATACCCAGCTCTCCACGTCGGATTCCGGGGCTCTCTGTCCTGCCAGAAGGCCCAGCTGGCCTGCGGATCCTTAGAGTGGCAAAAACATCCGAAAACTGAGATTGAGGGTCCGGTGGGTGTCTGCACTTTTGTGCTGGGCACCCCAGGGAGGCCCGGGGGCTGACTGGACAACGCGGTCTGCTGGGCTGGGGGGGGGGTTTGGAGGAGCAACTGATGCCCTTTGCACTTTGGGTAGCAAGTGTCTGAGGTGTCTCTGGGCCCTGTGCCATGTGGGGGCGGGGGCGGGGGCGGGGTGGGAGGAGGAGGAGGAGGAGGAGGAGGAGGAGGAGGAGGAGGTGGAGGAGGAGGAGGTGGGAAGGGCCGTGGCCTGCAGTCGTGTTCCCCGGGGTGGCACAGCATGTGGCTTCTTCCACAGGCTGCTTGGCCTGGGCTCCCTGCACCTGGGCCTTTGGAGGACTGGCCCTGTGCTTGCCAACACTTCCTGCAGGGACCCAGAGCTGGGAGGTTGCATCTCTCAGCCCTGGGTCGGGCAGAGCCCCAGCGGGCCATGCCCACAACCTCTCTCAGCAGGGGTCCCCCAGAAGGCTCCTTTGGGACCAGGATTCTCTTGCGGGTGACTCTTTAAGGTCTGGCCCCTGGATGGAGGGGCACCAGGAGTAGAGGAGCAGGAAGGGGAAGGGGGTGGCCATGCGAGGGGACACTTTGAGGCCAAGTCCCAGCTTCAGCCTGATCCTCCTGGGAACCCCGGGGTGGACATCACACCTCCTGGTTGCCCCGCTCTGAGACAAGGAGCCGGGCTTCGCATTCCCACAGCAGCCAGTCGTGGGCTGAGGACACCTGGGGCGTTGGGAACTCCCTGGCTTCTCCTTGGTTTAACATCTGGAGCTGCTTGTGAATTGTGCCGCCACACACACCCGAGTGCAGGTGTCTTCTGCACAGACTGCGGGCCTCGCTCTTCTGAATGCCGCTAGCTCGCGACCCACCCACGGGTGAACCTGGTCAGGGTACTTTCTCTCGGGGGCAGACTCTCATCCGGGCGGGCTACCGGTGTCTCTGTTTGCTCCTTTCTTTCTTCCATTTCGGGAAAGGCTTCCTTACTGGGTGTGGAAATCTCCTATGCCTTTCCTCGCCTATTCTGTCAGCTCTAAAATTCTCTTTCGGTTGCCACCCTCACAGATGGATTAGGAAACTCTTTGCGGTGCACTCATTAGTGAAATGACCTCAATGACGCTGGAATCCAATATCTAATCGCCGATTTTTAGCGAGTCCACACGCCAGGGTGGTTGGGGTCCAATGCAGCCCCGGCCAGGCCCAGGCCCCTTGGACTGGGCCACAGGAGGACACAGAGGAGGGTCCCGGCCCCCACGGTAGCGGTGCGGGCAGTTCTCCAAGGGCTTGGGTGTTTTCCAGAGGGAGGAGATGGAGGGGACTGATTTCTTCAGCGCCCCACAAACCACGCCACCCCACCCCACCCATGGGACACATCCCGAGAGAGAGAGAGACGCCCCATACACTGGCTCCCCTCCCCCGTGCGCTGTGCCCCAGCCCTGGCCCCGGGGAATAGGCGGCCGCCGGGCCACAGGGTGGGGGGCGCAGCTGAAAGGGGTTGTGGGGGAGGGCCGCCCCTGGCTGGGGTCAAAGGGCGAGCCCCCCGCCCCTCCCGCCCGTGCGCAGTCAGCGGCCCCGGCGCGCTGGGGGTGGGGGGCGGGGAGGTGAAGGAGGCCAGGCAAGGAGAGGAGGGGGGCTTGAAGGTCTCCACCTTGGCGGGTCCAGCCGTGGAGGCGCATCTTGTGTGAGTGTGAGTGTGAGTGAGTGAGTGTGAGTGTGAGTGTGTGTGTATACAGAGACAGCCCCCAACCCCGGCCCGCCGCTCCCTGCCCGCCCCGCCTGTCACCCCCGTCCCTCGGAGCCCGCGGGACCCGGCCGGCGAACTCAACAGGCCCGGCCCGGCGCGGGGCCTGGGGCGGGAGGAGGCGGCGGGGAAGCGCAGAGAGGCTCGGCTTCTTGAGCGGGGCAGGGGCGCCCTCCGCCGTCCACGGCCACACCACCCCGAACGCGCCCGATCCCGTCTGGTCTCGGAAGCTAAGCAGGGTCGGGCCTGGTTAGAACTTGGATGGGAGACCGCCCGGGAATACCGGGTGCCGTAGGCTTCTTCTTTTTTTTTTTTGCCTCTGGTTCTGTAGCGTTTCTGGGAGTGCGGGGGCGGCCCGGGGTGGGGGTGACCCCCACCCTCAGCGCCCGCCGCGGTGCCTGGCGCCCCAGCCCGCACCGTGGGGCCTCCTCTTGTCCCGAGCCGTGACACCGCCGCCACGCGGCAGCATGCGTGGCTTCTGGACAGTCAGGTCTCAGACCTAAGGTCTGCTCTGTGGGAGCCGACACGCTGGAGGAAACCTTGAGAGTCTGAGAGGGGAGGGAGTTCCAGAAGAAGGCCAGGATGTCATTTTGAGGGAGTATGTGACCAGAACTCCTCCCGTTGCTTTTGGGGTTCTATGAGCTACACGTAGGAATCTTTGGTGGTGGCACCTGATGTTCGGGGATCCGGAGTCACACCCAGACCTGCTCCACAGGCCTCCTTTTACTTTTCTCTTCGGATTCATTTTTTTTTTTTTTTTTTTTTTTGAGACAGAGTCTCGGTTTGTTGCCCAGGCTAGAGTGAGTGCCGTGGCGTCAGCCTAGCTCACAGCAACTTCAAACTCCTGGGCTCGAGTGATCCTTCTGCCTCAGCCTCCCGGGTAGCTGGGACTGCAGGCATGCGCCACCATGCCCCGCTAATTTTTTATATATATATCAGTTGGCCAATTAATTTCTTACTATTTATAGTAGAGACGGGGTCTCGCTCTTGCTCAGGCTGGTTTTGAACTCCTGACCTTGAGCAATCCGCCCGCCTCGGCCTCCCAAGTGCTAGGATTACAGGCGTGAGCCACAGCGCCCGGCCGGATTCATTATTTTGAAAAAGTGTCTCTTATCTCTATTATTGCATTTTCTTTTCTCTCTCTTTTCAAGCAGATGATGGGAGTCCAAGTATTAAGGTGACATGTGTTGCCCGTGCCCCCCTCCCCCCCCCGTGTTCTTATTCATTTACCTCTCATGTTGTTCCAGCATATTGTGGGGGCACCAATGTTAAGGTCGGGTGCGTTGCCCTCTCCCAGCCTCCCCCCTCGGGTCAGAGCTTCAAGTGCGCCCATCCCCCAGTCGGTGCGTACCCACCCCATTCCTAATGGATGTGTATGCCCATCCCCTCCCCCCACCCGCCCGACACCCACCCGAAGAAGGTGATTCCTCTGTGTCCACTTAGGTGTCCATCGGTTCGTACCCATTTGCTGGTGAGCGCGAGCACGTGGTGCTCGTGTGTCCATTCTTGGGATACTTGGCTTACTGGAACGGGTTCCAGCTCTGGCCAGGAGAACCACGAGAGGTGCCCCCTCACCGCTGCTCCTCATAGCCGAATAGCACTCCGTGGTGTCCACGCGCCACATTTTATTTACCCACTCGTGGGTCGATGGGCACTCGGGTGGCTTCCAGGTCTTTGCGATTGTGACTTGTGCCCTGACACTAACCCTAACCCTTACCCAGCCCGTCTCCTCCACGGCCCCTGCCTGACTGACTCCTTCCCGCCCGGCCTATCACCTGTCACCGTCCTCTGCCCCTGCCTGACACGCTCCTCCCCGCCCGGGCCGTCACCGTCCTCGGCCCCTGCCTGACGGGGCTCCTCCGTCGCCTGGGCCTTCCAAGGGCTTGGTGTGGACGCTGGTTCCAGGACGCCCTCCCAGGAACCCGGTAGCAGGGCGGCCGCAGCGTCTCGCGCAACCCAACCGTCCGCCGGCTGGCCGCCGTCGCTAAGTGGCCTGCGGGGGACGTGCTCCCGCTGTGCCGTGGGGGCCCAGCCTGGTGTCTTCTCTGAGGCCCCGCGGCTGCCGCTCCCCGCAAGGGGATAGCCGCGGAGGTGGGGACCGCCTCCTCATGGGGATGTATACCCAGCTCTCCACGTCGGATTCCGGGGCTCTCTGTCCTGCCAGAAGGCCCAGCTGGCCTGCGGATCCTTAGAGTGGCAAAAACATCCGAAAACTGAGATTGAGGGTCCGGTGGGTGTCTGCACTTTTGTGCTGGGCACCCCAGGGAGGCCCGGGGGCTGGCTGGACAACGCGGTCTGCTGGGCTGGGGGGGGGTTTGGAGGAGCAACTGATGCCCTTTGCACTTTGGGTAGCAAGTGTCTGAGGTGTCTCTGGGCCCTGTGCCATGTGGGGGCGGGGGCGGGGGCGGGGTGGGAGGAGGAGGAGGAGGAGGAGGAGGAGGAGGAGGAGGAGGTGGAGGAGGAGGAGGTGGGAAGGGCCGTGGCCTGCAGTCGTGTTCCCCGGGGTGGCACAGCATGTGGCTTCTTCCACAGGCTGCTTGGCCTGGGCTCCCTGCACCTGGGCCTTTGGAGGACTGGCCCTGTGCTTGCCAACACTTCCTGCAGGGACCCAGAGCTGGGAGGTTGCATCTCTCAGCCCTGGGTCGGGCAGAGCCCCAGCGGGCCATGCCCACAACCTCTCTCAGCAGGGGTCCCCCAGAAGGCTCCTTTGGGACCAGGATTCTCTTGCGGGTGACTCTTTAAGGTCTGGCCCCTGGATGGAGGGGCACCAGGAGTAGAGGAGCAGGAAGGGGAAGGGGGTGGCCATGCGAGGGGACACTTTGAGGCCAAGTCCCAGCTTCAGCCTGATCCTCCTGGGAACCCCGGGGTGGACATCACACCTCCTGGTTGCCCCGCTCTGAGACAAGGAGCCGGGCTTCGCATTCCCACAGCAGCCAGTCGTGGGCTGAGGACACCTGGGGCGTTGGGAACTCCCTGGCTTCTCCTTGGTTTAACATCTGGAGCTGCTTGTGAATTGTGCCGCCACACACACCCGAGTGCAGGTGTCTTCTGCACAGACTGCGGGCCTCGCTCTTCTGAATGCCGCTAGCTCGCGACCCACCCACGGGTGAACCTGGTCAGGGTACTTTCTCTCGGGGGCAGACTCTCATCCGGGCGGGCTACCGGTGTCTCTGTTTGCTCCTTTCTTTCTTCCATTTCGGGAAAGGCTTCCTTACTGGGTGTGGAAATCTCCTATGCCTTTCCTCGCCTATTCTGTCAGCTCTAAAATTCTCTTTCGGTTGCCACCCTCACAGATGGATTAGGAAACTCTTTGCGGTGCACTCATTAGTGAAATGACCTCAATGACGCTGGAATCCAATATCTAATCGCCGATTTTTAGCGAGTCCACACGCCAGGGTGGTTGGGGTCCAATGCAGCCCCGGCCAGGCCCAGGCCCCTTGGACTGGGCCACAGGAGGACACAGAGGAGGGTCCCGGCCCCCACGGTAGCGGTGCGGGCAGTTCTCCAAGGGCTTGGGTGTTTTCCAGAGGGAGGAGATGGAGGGGACTGATTTCTTCAGCGCCCCACAAACCACGCCACCCCACCCCACCCATGGGACACATCCCGAGAGAGAGAGAGACGCCCCATACACTGGCTCCCCTCCCCCGTGCGCTGTGCCCCAGCCCTGGCCCCGGGGAATAGGCGGCCGCCGGGCCACAGGGTGGGGGCGCAGCTGAAAGGGGTTGTGGGGGAGGGCCGCCCCTGGCTGGGGTCAAAGGGCGAGCCCCCCGCCCCTCCCGCCCGTGCGCAGTCAGCGGCCCCGGCGCGCTGGGGGTGGGGGGCGGGGAGGTGAAGGAGGCCAGGCAAGGAGAGGAGGGGGGCTTGAAGGTCTCCACCTTGGCGGGTCCAGCCGTGGAGGCGCATCTTGTGTGAGTGTGAGTGTGAGTGAGTGAGTGTGAGTGTGAGTGTGTGTGTATACAGAGACAGCCCCCAACCCCGGCCCGCCGCTCCCTGCCCGCCCCGCCTGTCACCCCCGTCCCTCGGAGCCCGCGGGACCCGGCCGGCGAACTCAACAGGCCCGGCCCGGCGCGGGGCCTGGGGCGGGAGGAGGCGGCGGGGAAGCGCAGAGAGGCTCGGCTTCTTGAGCGGGGCAGGGGCGCCCTCCGCCGTCCACGGCCACACCACCCCGAACGCGCCCGATCCCGTCTGGTCTCGGAAGCTAAGCAGGGTCGGGCCTGGTTAGAACTTGGATGGGAGACCGCCCGGGAATACCGGGTGCCGTAGGCTTCTTCTTTTTTTTTTTTGCCTCTGGTTCTGTAGCGTTTCTGGGAGTGCGGGGGCGGCCCGGGGTGGGGGTGACCCCCACCCTCAGCGCCCGCCGCGGTGCCTGGCGCCCCAGCCCGCACCGTGGGGCCTCCTCTTGTCCCGAGCCGTGACACCGCCGCCACGCGGCAGCATGCGTGGCTTCTGGACAGTCAGGTCTCAGACCTAAGGTCTGCTCTGTGGGAGCCGACACGCTGGAGGAAACCTTGAGAGTCTGAGAGGGGAGGGAGTTCCAGAAGAAGGCCAGGATGTCATTTTGAGGGAGTATGTGACCAGAACTCCTCCCGTTGCTTTTGGGGTTCTATGAGCTACACGTAGGAATCTTTGGTGGTGGCACCTGATGTTCGGGGATCCGGAGTCACACCCAGACCTGCTCCACAGGCCTCCTTTTACTTTTCTCTTCGGATTCATTTTTTTTTTTTTTTTTTTTTTTTGAGACAGAGTCTCGGTTTGTTGCCCAGGCTAGAGTGAGTGCCGTGGCGTCAGCCTAGCTCACAGCAACTTCAAACTCCTGGGCTCGAGTGATCCTTCTGCCTCAGCCTCCCGGGTAGCTGGGACTGCAGGCATGCGCCACCATGCCCCGCTAATTTTTTATATATATATCAGTTGGCCAATTAATTTCTTACTATTTATAGTAGAGACGGGGTCTCGCTCTTGCTCAGGCTGGTTTTGAACTCCTGACCTTGAGCAATCCGCCCGCCTCGGCCTCCCAAGTGCTAGGATTACAGGCGTGAGCCACAGCGCCCGGCCGGATTCATTATTTTGAAAAAGTGTCTCTTATCTCTATTATTGCATTTTCTTTTCTCTCTCTTTTCAAGCAGATGATGGGAGTCCAAGTATTAAGGTGACATGTGTTGCCCGTGCCCCCCTCCCCCCCCCGTGTTCTTATTCATTTACCTCTCATGTTGTTCCAGCATATTGTGGGGGCACCAATGTTAAGGTCGGGTGCGTTGCCCTCTCCCAGCCTCCCCCCTCGGGTCAGAGCTTCAAGTGCGCCCATCCCCCAGTCGGTGCGTACCCACCCCATTCCTAATGGATGTGTATGCCCATCCCCTCCCCCCACCCGCCCGACACCCACCCGAAGAAGGTGATTCCTCTGTGTCCACTTAGGTGTCCATCGGTTCGTACCCATTTGCTGGTGAGCGCGAGCACGTGGTGCTCGTGTGTCCATTCTTGGGATACTTGGCTTACTGGAACGGGTTCCAGCTCTGGCCAGGAGAACCACGAGAGGTGCCCCCTCACCGCTGCTCCTCATAGCCGAATAGCACTCCGTGGTGTCCACGCGCCACATTTTATTTACCCACTCGTGGGTCGATGGGCACTCGGGTGGCTTCCAGGTCTTTGCGATTGTGACTTGTGCCCTGACACTAACCCTAACCCTTGCCCAGCCCGTCTCCTCCACGGCCCCTGCCTGACTGACTCCTTCCCGCCCGGCCTATCACCTGTCACCGTCCTCTGCCCCTGCCTGACACGCTCCTCCCCGCCCGGGCCGTCACCGTCCTCGGCCCCTGCCTGACGGGGCTCCTCCGTCGCCTGGGCCTTCCAAGGGCTTGGTGTGGACGCTGGTTCCAGGACGCCCTCCCAGGAACCCGGTAGCAGGGCGGCCGCAGCGTCTCGCGCAACCCAACCGTCCGCCGGCTGGCCGCCGTCGCTAAGTGGCCTGCGGGGGACGTGCTCCCGCTGTGCCGTAGGGGCCCAGCCTGGTGTCTTCTCTGAGGCCCCGCGGCTGCCGCTCCCCGCAAGGGGATAGCCGCGGAGGTGGGGACCGCATCCTCATGGGGACGTATACCCAGCTCTCCACGTCGGATTCCGGGGCTCTCTGTCCTGCCAGAAGGCCCAGCTGGCCTGCGGATCCTTAGAGTGGCAAAAACATCCGAAAACTGAGATTGAGGGTCCGGTGGGTGTCTGCGCTTTTGTGCTGGGCACCCCAGGGAGGCCCGGGGGCTGGCTGGACAACGCGGTCTGCTGGGCGGGGGGGGGGTTAGAGGAGCAACTGATGCCCTTTGCACTTTGGGTAGCAAGAGTCTGAGGTGTCTCTGAGCCCTGTGCCATGTCGGGGGGGGGGGCGGGGGGGGAAGAGGAGGAGGAGGAGGAGGTGGGAAGGGCCGGGGCCTGCAGTCGTGTTCCCGGGGTGGCAGGGCAAGTGGCTTCTTCCACAGGCTGCTTGGCCTGGGCTCCCTGCACCTGGGCCTTTGGAGGACCGGCCCTGTGCTTGCCAACGCTTCCTGCAGGGACCCAGAGCTGGGAGGTTGCATCTCTCAGCCCTGGGTCGGGCAGAGCCCCAGCGGGCCATGCCCACAACCTCTCTCAGTACCGGTCCCCCAGAAGGCTCCTTGGGGACCAGGATTCTCTTGCGGTGACTCTTTAAGGTCTGGCCCCTGGATGGAGGGGCACCAGGAGTAGAGGAGCAGGAAGGGGAAGCGGGTGGCCATGCGAGGGGACACTTTCAGGCCAAGTCCCAGCTTCAGCCTGATCCTCCTGGGAACCCCGGGGTGTACGTCACACCTCCTGGTTGTCCCGCTCTGAGACAAGGAGCCGGGCGTCGCATTCCCACAGCAGCCAGTCGTGGGCTGAGGACACCTGGGGCGTTGGGAACTCCCTGGCTTCTCCTTGGTTTAACATCTGGAGCTGCTTGTGAATCGTGCCGCCACACACACCCGAGTGCAGGTGTCTTCCGCACAGACTGCGGGCCTCGCTCTTCTGAATGCCGCTAGCTGGCCACCCACCCACGGGTGAACCTGGTCAGGGTACTTTCTCTCAGGGGCAGACTCTTTTCCGGGCGGGCTACCGGTGTCTCTGTTTGCTCCTTTCTTTCTTCCATTTCGGGAAAGTCTTCCTTGCTGGGTGTGGAAATCTCCTATGCCTTCCCTCGCCTATTCTGTCAGCTTTCAAATTCTCTTTCAGTTGCCACCCTCACAGATGGATTAGGAAACTCTTTCCGGTGCACTCATTAGTGAAATGACCTCAAGGAAGCTGGAATCCAATATCTAATCGCCGATTTTTAGCGAGTCCACACGCCAGGGTGGTCGGGGTCCAATGCAGCCCCGGCCAGGCCCAGGCCCCTTGGACCGGGCCACAGGAGGACACAGAGGAGGGTCCCGGCCCCCACGGTAGCGGTGCCGGCAGTTCTCCAAGGGCTTGGGCGTTTTCCAGAGGTAGGAGATGGAGGGGACTGATTTCTTCAGCGCCCCACAAACCACGCCACCCCACCCCACCCCACCCCACCCATGGGACACATCCCCAGAGAGAGATGCCCCATACACTCGCTCCCCTCCCCCTTGCGCTGTGCCCCAGCCCTGGCCCGGGGGAATAGGCGGCAGCCCGCCCACAGGGCGGGGGGCACAGCTGAAAGGGGTTGTGGGGGAGGGCGGCCCCTGGCTGGGGTCAAAGGGCGAGCGCCCGGTGCCGGTGCGCGCGTGCGCAGTCAGCGGCGGCGACGCGCTGGGGGTGGGCAGCGGGTAGGTGAAGGAGGCCAGGCGAGGAGACGAGGGGGGCTGGGAGGGCTCCACCTTGGCGGGTCCAGCCGTGGAGGCGCATCTTGTGTGAGTGTGAGTGTGAGTGAGTGAGTGTGAGTGTGAGTGTGTGTGTATACAGAGACAGCCCCCAACCCCGGCCCGCCGCTCCCTGCCCGCCCCGCCTGTCACCCCCGTCCCTCGGAGCCCGCGGGACCCGGCCGGCGAACTCAACAGGCCCGGCCCGGCGCGGGGCCTGGGGCGGGAGGAGGCGGCGGGGAAGCGCAGAGAGGCTCGGCTTCTTGAGCGGGGCAGGGGCGCCCTCCGCCGTCCACGGCCACACCACCCCGAACGCGCCCGATCCCGTCTGGTCTCGGAAGCTAAGCAGGGTCGGGCCTGGTTAGAACTTGGATGGGAGACCGCCCGGGAATACCGGGTGCCGTAGGCTTCTTCTTTTTTTTTTTTTGCCTCTGGTTCTGTAGCGTTTCTGGGAGTGCGGGGGCGGCCCGGGGTGGGGGTGACCCCCACCCTCAGCGCCCGCCGCGGTGCCTGGCGCCCCAGCCCGCACCGTGGGGCCTCCTCTTGTCCCGAGCCGTGACACCGCCGCCACGCGGCAGCATGCGTGGCTTCTGGACAGTCAGGTCTCAGACCTAAGGTCTGCTCTGTGGGAGCCGACACGCTGGAGGAAACCTTGAGAGTCTGAGAGGGGAGGGAGTTCCAGAAGAAGGCCAGGATGTCATTTTGAGGGAGTATGTGACCAGAACTCCTCCCGTTGCTTTTGGGGTTCTATGAGCTACACGTAGGAATCTTTGGTGGTGGCACCTGATGTTCGGGGATCCGGAGTCACACCCAGACCTGCTCCACAGGCCTCCTTTTACTTTTCTCTTCGGATTCATTTTTTTTTTTTTTTTTTTTTGAGACAGAGTCTCGGTTTGTTGCCCAGGCTAGAGTGAGTGCCGTGGCGTCAGCCTAGCTCACAGCAACTTCAAACTCCTGGGCTCGAGTGATCCTTCTGCCTCAGCCTCCCGGGTAGCTGGGACTGCAGGCATGCGCCACCATGCCCCGCTAATTTTTTATATATATATCAGTTGGCCAATTAATTTCTTACTATTTATAGTAGAGACGGGGTCTCGCTCTTGCTCAGGCTGGTTTTGAACTCCTGACCTTGAGCAATCCGCCCGCCTCGGCCTCCCAAGTGCTAGGATTACAGGCGTGAGCCACAGCGCCCGGCCGGATTCATTATTTTGAAAAAGTGTCTCTTATCTCTATTATTGCATTTTCTTTTCTCTCTCTTTTCAAGCAGATGATGGGAGTCCAAGTATTAAGGTGACATGTGTTGCCCGTGCCCCCCTCCCCCCCCCCCGTGTTCTTATTCATTTACCTCTCATGTTGTTCCAGCATATTGTGGGGGCACCAATGTTAAGGTCGGGTGCGTTGCCCTCTCCCAGCCTCCCCCCTCGGGTCAGAGCTTCAAGTGCGCCCATCCCCCAGTCGGTGCGTACCCACCCCATTCCTAATGGATGTGTATGCCCATCCCCTCCCCCCACCCGCCCGACACCCACCCGAAGAAGGTGATTCCTCTGTGTCCACTTAGGTGTCCATCGGTTCGTACCCATTTGCTGGTGAGCGCGAGCACGTGGTGCTCGTGTGTCCATTCTTGGGATACTTGGCTTACTGGAACGGGTTCCAGCTCTGGCCAGGAGAACCACGAGAGGTGCCCCCTCACCGCTGCTCCTCATAGCCGAATAGCACTCCGTGGTGTCCACGCGCCACATTTTATTTACCCACTCGTGGGTCGATGGGCACTCGGGTGGCTTCCAGGTCTTTGCGATTGTGACTTGTGCCCTGACACTAACCCTAACCCTTACCCAGCCCGTCTCCTCCACGGCCCCTGCCTGACTGACTCCTTCCCGCCCGGCCTATCACCTGTCACCGTCCTCTGCCCCTGCCTGACACGCTCCTCCCCGCCCGGGCCGTCACCGTCCTCGGCCCCTGCCTGACGGGGCTCCTCCGTCGCCTGGGCCTTCCAAGGGCTTGGTGTGGACGCTGGTTCCAGGACGCCCTCCCAGGAACCCGGTAGCAGGGCGGCCGCAGCGTCTCGCGCAACCCAACCGTCCGCCGGCTGGCCGCCGTCGCTAAGTGGCCTGCGGGGGACGTGCTCCCGCTGTGCCGTGGGGGCCCAGCCTGGTGTCTTCTCTGAGGCCCCGCGGCTGCCGCTCCCCGCAAGGGGATAGCCGCGGAGGTGGGGACCGCCTCCTCATGGGGATGTATACCCAGCTCTCCACGTCGGATTCCGGGGCTCTCTGTCCTGCCAGAAGGCCCAGCTGGCCTGCGGATCCTTAGAGTGGCAAAAACATCCGAAAACTGAGATTGAGGGTCCGGTGGGTGTCTGCACTTTTGTGCTGGGCACCCCAGGGAGGCCCGGGGGCTGACTGGACAACGCGGTCTGCTGGGCTGGGGGGGGGGTTTGGAGGAGCAACTGATGCCCTTTGCACTTTGGGTAGCAAGTGTCTGAGGTGTCTCTGGGCCCTGTGCCATGTGGGGGCGGGGGCGGGGGCGGGGTGGGAGGAGGAGGAGGAGGAGGAGGAGGAGGAGGAGGAGGAGGTGGAGGAGGAGGAGGTGGGAAGGGCCGTGGCCTGCAGTCGTGTTCCCCGGGGTGGCACAGCATGTGGCTTCTTCCACAGGCTGCTTGGCCTGGGCTCCCTGCACCTGGGCCTTTGGAGGACTGGCCCTGTGCTTGCCAACACTTCCTGCAGGGACCCAGAGCTGGGAGGTTGCATCTCTCAGCCCTGGGTCGGGCAGAGCCCCAGCGGGCCATGCCCACAACCTCTCTCAGCAGGGGTCCCCCAGAAGGCTCCTTTGGGACCAGGATTCTCTTGCGGGTGACTCTTTAAGGTCTGGCCCCTGGATGGAGGGGCACCAGGAGTAGAGGAGCAGGAAGGGGAAGGGGGTGGCCATGCGAGGGGACACTTTGAGGCCAAGTCCCAGCTTCAGCCTGATCCTCCTGGGAACCCCGGGGTGGACATCACACCTCCTGGTTGCCCCGCTCTGAGACAAGGAGCCGGGCTTCGCATTCCCACAGCAGCCAGTCGTGGGCTGAGGACACCTGGGGCGTTGGGAACTCCCTGGCTTCTCCTTGGTTTAACATCTGGAGCTGCTTGTGAATTGTGCCGCCACACACACCCGAGTGCAGGTGTCTTCTGCACAGACTGCGGGCCTCGCTCTTCTGAATGCCGCTAGCTCGCGACCCACCCACGGGTGAACCTGGTCAGGGTACTTTCTCTCGGGGGCAGACTCTCATCCGGGCGGGCTACCGGTGTCTCTGTTTGCTCCTTTCTTTCTTCCATTTCGGGAAAGGCTTCCTTACTGGGTGTGGAAATCTCCTATGCCTTTCCTCGCCTATTCTGTCAGCTCTAAAATTCTCTTTCGGTTGCCACCCTCACAGATGGATTAGGAAACTCTTTGCGGTGCACTCATTAGTGAAATGACCTCAATGACGCTGGAATCCAATATCTAATCGCCGATTTTTAGCGAGTCCACACGCCAGGGTGGTTGGGGTCCAATGCAGCCCCGGCCAGGCCCAGGCCCCTTGGACTGGGCCACAGGAGGACACAGAGGAGGGTCCCGGCCCCCACGGTAGCGGTGCGGGCAGTTCTCCAAGGGCTTGGGTGTTTTCCAGAGGGAGGAGATGGAGGGGACTGATTTCTTCAGCGCCCCACAAACCACGCCACCCCACCCCACCCATGGGACACATCCCGAGAGAGAGAGAGAGACGCCCCATACACTGGCTCCCCTCCCCCGTGCGCTGTGCCCCAGCCCTGGCCCGGGGGAATAGGCGGCCGCCGGGCCACAGGGTGGGGGGCGCAGCTGAAAGGGGTTGTGGGGGAGGGCCGCCCCTGGCTGGGGTCAAAGGGCGAGCGCCCCGCCCCTCCCGCCCGTGCGCAGTCAGCGGCCCCGGCGCGCTGGGGGTGGGGGGCGGGGAGGTGAAGGAGGCCAGGCAAGGAGAGGAGGGGGGCTTGAAGGTCTCCACCTTGGCGGGTCCAGCCGTGGAGGCGCATCTTGTGTGAGTGTGAGTGAGTGAGTGAGTGTGAGTGTGAGTGTGTGTGTATACAGAGACAGCCCCCAACCCCGGCCCGCCGCTCCCTGCCCGCCCCGCCTGTCACCCCCGTCCCTCGGAGCCCGCGGGACCCGGCCGGCGAACTCAACAGGCCCGGCCCGGCGCGGGGCCTGGGGCGGGAGGAGGCGGCGGGGAAGCGCAGAGAGGCTCGGCTTCTTGAGCGGGGCAGGGGCGCCCTCCGCCGTCCACGGCCACACCACCCCGAACGCGCCCGATCCCGTCTGGTCTCGGAAGCTAAGCAGGGTCGGGCCTGGTTAGAACTTGGATGGGAGACCGCCCGGGAATACCGGGTGCCGTAGGCTTCTTCTTTTTTTTTTTTGCCTCTGGTTCTGTAGCGTTTCTGGGAGTGCGGGGGCGGCCCGGGGTGGGGGTGACCCCCACCCTCAGCGCCCGCCGCGGTGCCTGGCGCCCCAGCCCGCACCGTGGGGCCTCCTCTTGTCCCGAGCCGTGACACCGCCGCCACGCGGCAGCATGCGTGGCTTCTGGACAGTCAGGTCTCAGACCTAAGGTCTGCTCTGTGGGAGCCGACACGCTGGAGGAAACCTTGAGAGTCTGAGAGGGGAGGGAGTTCCAGAAGAAGGCCAGGATGTCATTTTGAGGGAGTATGTGACCAGAACTCCTCCCGTTGCTTTTGGGGTTCTATGAGCTACACGTAGGAATCTTTGGTGGTGGCACCTGATGTTCGGGGATCCGGAGTCACACCCAGACCTGCTCCACAGGCCTCCTTTTACTTTTCTCTTCGGATTCATTTTTTTTTTTTTTTTTTTTTGAGACAGAGTCTCGGTTTGTTGCCCAGGCTAGAGTGAGTGCCGTGGCGTCAGCCTAGCTCACAGCAACTTCAAACTCCTGGGCTCGAGTGATCCTTCTGCCTCAGCCTCCCGGGTAGCTGGGACTGCAGGCATGCGCCACCATGCCCCGCTAATTTTTTATATATATATCAGTTGGCCAATTAATTTCTTACTATTTATAGTAGAGACGGGGTCTCGCTCTTGCTCAGGCTGGTTTTGAACTCCTGACCTTGAGCAATCCGCCCGCCTCGGCCTCCCAAGTGCTAGGATTACAGGCGTGAGCCACAGCGCCCGGCCGGATTCATTATTTTGAAAAAGTGTCTCTTATCTCTATTATTGCATTTTCTTTTCTCTCTCTTTTCAAGCAGATGATGGGAGTCCAAGTATTAAGGTGACATGTGTTGCCCGTGCCCCCCTCCCCCCCCCGTGTTCTTATTCATTTACCTCTCATGTTGTTCCAGCATATTGTGGGGGCACCAATGTTAAGGTCGGGTGCGTTGCCCTCTCCCAGCCTCCCCCCTCGGGTCAGAGCTTCAAGTGCGCCCATCCCCCAGTCGGTGCGTACCCACCCCATTCCTAATGGATGTGTATGCCCATCCCCTCCCCCCACCCGCCCGACACCCACCCGAAGAAGGTGATTCCTCTGTGTCCACTTAGGTGTCCATCGGTTCGTACCCATTTGCTGGTGAGCGCGAGCACGTGGTGCTCGTGTGTCCATTCTTGGGATACTTGGCTTACTGGAACGGGTTCCAGCTCTGGCCAGGAGAACCACGAGAGGTGCCCCCTCACCGCTGCTCCTCATAGCCGAATAGCACTCCGTGGTGTCCACGCGCCACATTTTATTTACCCACTCGTGGGTCGATGGGCACTCGGGTGGCTTCCAGGTCTTTGCGATTGTGACTTGTGCCCTGACACTAACCCTAACCCTTACCCAGCCCGTCTCCTCCACGGCCCCTGCCTGACTGACTCCTTCCCGCCCGGCCTATCACCTGTCACCGTCCTCTGCCCCTGCCTGACACGCTCCTCCCCGCCCGGGCCGTCACCGTCCTCGGCCCCTGCCTGACGGGGCTCCTCCGTCGCCTGGGCCTTCCAAGGGCTTGGTGTGGACGCTGGTTCCAGGACGCCCTCCCAGGAACCCGGTAGCAGGGCGGCCGCAGCGTCTCGCGCAACCCAACCGTCCGCCGGCTGGCCGCCGTCGCTAAGTGGCCTGCGGGGGACGTGCTCCCGCTGTGCCGTGGGGGCCCAGCCTGGTGTCTTCTCTGAGGCCCCGCGGCTGCCGCTCCCCGCAAGGGGATAGCCGCGGAGGTGGGGACCGCATCCTCATGGGGACGTATACCCAGCTCTCCACGTCGGATTCCGGGGCTCTCTGTCCTGCCAGAAGGCCCAGCTGGCCTGCGGATCCTTAGAGTGGCAAAAACATCCGAAAACTGAGATTGAGGGTCCGGTGGGTGTCTGCGCTTTTGTGCTGGGCACCCCAGGGAGGCCCGGGGGCTGGCTGGACAACGCGGTCTGCTGGGCGGGGGGGGGGTTAGAGGAGCAACTGATGCCCTTTGCACTTTGGGTAGCAAGAGTCTGAGGTGTCTCTGAGCCCTGTGCCATGTCGGGGGGGGGGGCGGGGGGGGAAGAGGAGGAGGAGGAGGAGGTGGGAAGGGCCGGGGCCTGCAGTCGTGTTCCCGGGGTGGCAGGGCAAGTGGCTTCTTCCACAGGCTGCTTGGCCTGGGCTCCCTGCACCTGGGCCTTTGGAGGACCGGCCCTGTGCTTGCCAACGCTTCCTGCAGGGACCCAGAGCTGGGAGGTTGCATCTCTCAGCCCTGGGTCGGGCAGAGCCCCAGCGGGCCATGCCCACAACCTCTCTCAGTACCGGTCCCCCAGAAGGCTCCTTGGGGACCAGGATTCTCTTGCGGTGACTCTTTAAGGTCTGGCCCCTGGATGGAGGGGCACCAGGAGTAGAGGAGCAGGAAGGGGAAGGGGGTGGCCATGCGAGGGGACACTTTCAGGCCAAGTCCCAGCTTCAGCCTGATCCTCCTGGGAACCCCGGGGTGTACGTCACACCTCCTGGTTGTCCCGCTCTGAGACAAGGAGCCGGGCGTCGCATTCCCACAGCAGCCAGTCGTGGGCTGAGGACACCTGGGGCGTTGGGAACTCCCTGGCTTCTCCTTGGTTTAACATCTGGAGCTGCTTGTGAATCGTGCCGCCACACACACCCGAGTGCAGGTGTCTTCCGCACAGACTGCGGGCCTCGCTCTTCTGAATGCCGCTAGCTGGCCACCCACCCACGGGTGAACCTGGTCAGGGTACTTTCTCTCAGGGGCAGACTCTTTTCCGGGCGGGCTACCGGTGTCTCTGTTTGCTCCTTTCTTTCTTCCATTTCGGGAAAGTCTTCCTTGCTGGGTGTGGAAATCTCCTATGCCTTCCCTCGCCTATTCTGTCAGCTTTCAAATTCTCTTTCAGTTGCCACCCTCACAGATGGATTAGGAAACTCTTTCCGGTGCACTCATTAGTGAAATGACCTCAAGGAAGCTGGAATCCAATATCTAATCGCCGATTTTTAGCGAGTCCACACGCCAGGGTGGTCGGGGTCCAATGCAGCCCCGGCCAGGCCCAGGCCCCTTGGACCGGGCCACAGGAGGACACAGAGGAGGGTCCCGGCCCCCACGGTAGCGGTGCCGGCAGTTCTCCAAGGGCTTGGGCGTTTTCCAGAGGTAGGAGATGGAGGGGACTGATTTCTTCAGCGCCCCACAAACCACGCCACCCCACCCCACCCCACCCCACCCATGGGACACATCCCCAGAGAGAGATGCCCCATACACTCGCTCCCCTCCCCCTTGCGCTGTGCCCCAGCCCTGGCCCGGGGGAATAGGCGGCAGCCCGCCCACAGGGCGGGGGGCACAGCTGAAAGGGGTTGTGGGGGAGGGCGGCCCCTGGCTGGGGTCAAAGGGCGAGCGCCCGGTGCCGGTGCGCGCGTGCGCAGTCAGCGGCGGCGACGCGCTGGGGGTGGGCAGCGGGTAGGTGAAGGAGGCCAGGCGAGGAGACGAGGGGGGCTGGGAGGGCTCCACCTTGGCGGGTCCAGCCGTGGAGGCGCATCTTGTGTGAGTGTGAGTGAGTGAGTGAGTGTGAGTGTGAGTGTGTGTGTATACAGAGACAGCCCCCAACCCCGGCCCGCCGCTCCCTGCCCGCCCCGCCTGTCACCCCCGTCCCTCGGAGCCCGCGGGACCCGGCCGGCGAACTCAACAGGCCCGGCCCGGCGCGGGGCCTGGGGCGGGAGGAGGCGGCGGGGAAGCGCAGAGAGGCTCGGCTTCTTGAGCGGGGCAGGGGCGCCCTCCGCCGTCCACGGCCACACCACCCCGAACGCGCCCGATCCCGTCTGGTCTCGGAAGCTAAGCAGGGTCGGGCCTGGTTAGAACTTGGATGGGAGACCGCCCGGGA
Source organism: Microcebus murinus (assembly GCF_040939455.1). NCBI lineage: Eukaryota > Metazoa > Chordata > Mammalia > Primates > Cheirogaleidae > Microcebus > Microcebus murinus. The sequence goes on along the minus strand of NW_027438969.1, from coordinate 58,142 downwards.
ATACCGGGTGCCGTAGGCTTCTTCTTTTTTTTTTTTGCCTCTGGTTCTGTAGCGTTTCTGGGAGTGCGGGGGCGGCCCGGGGTGGGGGTGACCCCCACCCTCAGCGCCCGCCGCGGTGCCTGGCGCCCCAGCCCGCACCGTGGGGCCTCCTCTTGTCCCGAGCCGTGACACCGCCGCCACGCGGCAGCATGCGTGGCTTCTGGACAGTCAGGTCTCAGACCTAAGGTCTGCTCTGTGGGAGCCGACACGCTGGAGGAAACCTTGAGAGTCTGAGAGGGGAGGGAGTTCCAGAAGAAGGCCAGGATGTCATTTTGAGGGAGTATGTGACCAGAACTCCTCCCGTTGCTTTTGGGGTTCTATGAGCTACACGTAGGAATCTTTGGTGGTGGCACCTGATGTTCGGGGATCCGGAGTCACACCCAGACCTGCTCCACAGGCCTCCTTTTACTTTTCTCTTCGGATTCATTTTTTTTTTTTTTTTTTTTTTTTGAGACAGAGTCTCGGTTTGTTGCCCAGGCTAGAGTGAGTGCCGTGGCGTCAGCCTAGCTCACAGCAACTTCAAACTCCTGGGCTCGAGTGATCCTTCTGCCTCAGCCTCCCGGGTAGCTGGGACTGCAGGCATGCGCCACCATGCCCCGCTAATTTTTTATATATATATCAGTTGGCCAATTAATTTCTTACTATTTATAGTAGAGACGGGGTCTCGCTCTTGCTCAGGCTGGTTTTGAACTCCTGACCTTGAGCAATCCGCCCGCCTCGGCCTCCCAAGTGCTAGGATTACAGGCGTGAGCCACAGCGCCCGGCCGGATTCATTATTTTGAAAAAGTGTCTCTTATCTCTATTATTGCATTTTCTTTTCTCTCTCTTTTCAAGCAGATGATGGGAGTCCAAGTATTAAGGTGACATGTGTTGCCCGTGCCCCCCTCCCCCCCCCGTGTTCTTATTCATTTACCTCTCATGTTGTTCCAGCATATTGTGGGGGCACCAATGTTAAGGTCGGGTGCGTTGCCCTCTCCCAGCCTCCCCCCTCGGGTCAGAGCTTCAAGTGCGCCCATCCCCCAGTCGGTGCGTACCCACCCCATTCCTAATGGATGTGTATGCCCATCCCCTCCCCCCACCCGCCCGACACCCACCCGAAGAAGGTGATTCCTCTGTGTCCACTTAGGTGTCCATCGGTTCGTACCCATTTGCTGGTGAGCGCGAGCACGTGGTGCTCGTGTGTCCATTCTTGGGATACTTGGCTTACTGGAACGGGTTCCAGCTCTGGCCAGGAGAACCACGAGAGGTGCCCCCTCACCGCTGCTCCTCATAGCCGAATAGCACTCCGTGGTGTCCACGCGCCACATTTTATTTACCCACTCGTGGGTCGATGGGCACTCGGGTGGCTTCCAGGTCTTTGCGATTGTGACTTGTGCCCTGACACTAACCCTAACCCTTACCCAGCCCGTCTCCTCCACGGCCCCTGCCTGACTGACTCCTTCCCGCCCGGCCTATCACCTGTCACCGTCCTCTGCCCCTGCCTGACACGCTCCTCCCCGCCCGGGCCGTCACCGTCCTCGGCCCCTGCCTGACGGGGCTCCTCCGTCGCCTGGGCCTTCCAAGGGCTTGGTGTGGACGCTGGTTCCAGGACGCCCTCCCAGGAACCCGGTAGCAGGGCGGCCGCAGCGTCTCGCGCAACCCAACCGTCCGCCGGCTGGCCGCCGTCGCTAAGTGGCCTGCGGGGGACGTGCTCCCGCTGTGCCGTGGGGGCCCAGCCTGGTGTCTTCTCTGAGGCCCCGCGGCTGCCGCTCCCCGCAAGGGGATAGCCGCGGAGGTGGGGACCGCATCCTCATGGGGACGTATACCCAGCTCTCCACGTCGGATTCCGGGGCTCTCTGTCCTGCCAGAAGGCCCAGCTGGCCTGCGGATCCTTAGAGTGGCAAAAACATCCGAAAACTGAGATTGAGGGTCCGGTGGGTGTCTGCGCTTTTGTGCTGGGCACCCCAGGGAGGCCCGGGGGCTGGCTGGACAACGCGGTCTGCTGGGCGGGGGGGGGGTTAGAGGAGCAACTGATGCCCTTTGCACTTTGGGTAGCAAGAGTCTGAGGTGTCTCTGAGCCCTGTGCCATGTCGGGGGGGGGGCGGGGGGGGAAGAGGAGGAGGAGGAGGAGGTGGGAAGGGCCGGGGCCTGCAGTCGTGTTCCCGGGGTGGCAGGGCAAGTGGCTTCTTCCACAGGCTGCTTGGCCTGGGCTCCCTGCACCTGGGCCTTTGGAGGACCGGCCCTGTGCTTGCCAACGCTTCCTGCAGGGACCCAGAGCTGGGAGGTTGCATCTCTCAGCCCTGGGTCGGGCAGAGCCCCAGCGGGCCATGCCCACAACCTCTCTCAGTACCGGTCCCCCAGAAGGCTCCTTGGGGACCAGGATTCTCTTGCGGTGACTCTTTAAGGTCTGGCCCCTGGATGGAGGGGCACCAGGAGTAGAGGAGCAGGAAGGGGAAGGGGGTGGCCATGCGAGGGGACACTTTCAGGCCAAGTCCCAGCTTCAGCCTGATCCTCCTGGGAACCCCGGGGTGTACGTCACACCTCCTGGTTGTCCCGCTCTGAGACAAGGAGCCGGGCGTCGCATTCCCACAGCAGCCAGTCGTGGGCTGAGGACACCTGGGGCGTTGGGAACTCCCTGGCTTCTCCTTGGTTTAACATCTGGAGCTGCTTGTGAATCGTGCCGCCACACACACCCGAGTGCAGGTGTCTTCCGCACAGACTGCGGGCCTCGCTCTTCTGAATGCCGCTAGCTGGCCACCCACCCACGGGTGAACCTGGTCAGGGTACTTTCTCTCAGGGGCAGACTCTTTTCCGGGCGGGCTACCGGTGTCTCTGTTTGCTCCTTTCTTTCTTCCATTTCGGGAAAGTCTTCCTTGCTGGGTGTGGAAATCTCCTATGCCTTCCCTCGCCTATTCTGTCAGCTTTCAAATTCTCTTTCAGTTGCCACCCTCACAGATGGATTAGGAAACTCTTTCCGGTGCACTCATTAGTGAAATGACCTCAAGGAAGCTGGAATCCAATATCTAATCGCCGATTTTTAGCGAGTCCACACGCCAGGGTGGTCGGGGTCCAATGCAGCCCCGGCCAGGCCCAGGCCCCTTGGACCGGGCCACAGGAGGACACAGAGGAGGGTCCCGGCCCCCACGGTAGCGGTGCCGGCAGTTCTCCAAGGGCTTGGGCGTTTTCCAGAGGTAGGAGATGGAGGGGACTGATTTCTTCAGCGCCCCACAAACCACGCCACCCCACCCCACCCCACCCCACCCATGGGACACATCCCCAGAGAGAGATGCCCCATACACTCGCTCCCCTCCCCCTTGCGCTGTGCCCCAGCCCTGGCCCGGGGGAATAGGCGGCAGCCCGCCCACAGGGCGGGGGGCACAGCTGAAAGGGGTTGTGGGGGAGGGCGGCCCCTGGCTGGGGTCAAAGGGCGAGCGCCCGGTGCCGGTGCGCGCGTGCGCAGTCAGCGGCGGCGACGCGCTGGGGGTGGGCAGCGGGTAGGTGAAGGAGGCCAGGCGAGGAGACGAGGGGGGCTGGGAGGGCTCCACCTTGGCGGGTCCAGCCGTGGAGGCGCATCTTGTGTGAGTGTGAGTGAGTGAGTGAGTGTGAGTGTGAGTGTGTGTGTATACAGAGACAGCCCCCAACCCCGGCCCGCCGCTCCCTGCCCGCCCCGCCTGTCACCCCCGTCCCTCGGAGCCCGCGGGACCCGGCCGGCGAACTCAACAGGCCCGGCCCGGCGCGGGGCCTGGGGCGGGAGGAGGCGGCGGGGAAGCGCAGAGAGGCTCGGCTTCTTGAGCGGGGCAGGGGCGCCCTCCGCCGTCCACGGCCACACCACCCCGAACGCGCCCGATCCCGTCTGGTCTCGGAAGCTAAGCAGGGTCGGGCCTGGTTAGAACTTGGATGGGAGACCGCCCGGGAATACCGGGTGCCGTAGGCTTCTTCTTTTTTTTTTTTGCCTCTGGTTCTGTAGCGTTTCTGGGAGTGCGGGGGCGGCCCGGGGTGGGGGTGACCCCCACCCTCAGCGCCCGCCGCGGTGCCTGGCGCCCCAGCCCGCACCGTGGGGCCTCCTCTTGTCCCGAGCCGTGACACCGCCGCCACGCGGCAGCATGCGTGGCTTCTGGACAGTCAGGTCTCAGACCTAAGGTCTGCTCTGTGGGAGCCGACACGCTGGAGGAAACCTTGAGAGTCTGAGAGGGGAGGGAGTTCCAGAAGAAGGCCAGGATGTCATTTTGAGGGAGTATGTGACCAGAACTCCTCCCGTTGCTTTTGGGGTTCTATGAGCTACACGTAGGAATCTTTGGTGGTGGCACCTGATGTTCGGGGATCCGGAGTCACACCCAGACCTGCTCCACAGGCCTCCTTTTACTTTTCTCTTCGGATTCATTTTTTTTTTTTTTTTTTTTTTTTGAGACAGAGTCTCGGTTTGTTGCCCAGGCTAGAGTGAGTGCCGTGGCGTCAGCCTAGCTCACAGCAACTTCAAACTCCTGGGCTCGAGTGATCCTTCTGCCTCAGCCTCCCGGGTAGCTGGGACTGCAGGCATGCGCCACCATGCCCCGCTAATTTTTTATATATATATCAGTTGGCCAATTAATTTCTTACTATTTATAGTAGAGACGGGGTCTCGCTCTTGCTCAGGCTGGTTTTGAACTCCTGACCTTGAGCAATCCGCCCGCCTCGGCCTCCCAAGTGCTAGGATTACAGGCGTGAGCCACAGCGCCCGGCCGGATTCATTATTTTGAAAAAGTGTCTCTTATCTCTATTATTGCATTTTCTTTTCTCTCTCTTTTCAAGCAGATGATGGGAGTCCAAGTATTAAGGTGACATGTGTTGCCCGTGCCCCCCTCCCCCCCCCGTGTTCTTATTCATTTACCTCTCATGTTGTTCCAGCATATTGTGGGGGCACCAATGTTAAGGTCGGGTGCGTTGCCCTCTCCCAGCCTCCCCCCTCGGGTCAGAGCTTCAAGTGCGCCCATCCCCCAGTCGGTGCGTACCCACCCCATTCCTAATGGATGTGTATGCCCATCCCCTCCCCCCACCCGCCCGACACCCACCCGAAGAAGGTGATTCCTCTGTGTCCACTTAGGTGTCCATCGGTTCGTACCCATTTGCTGGTGAGCGCGAGCACGTGGTGCTCGTGTGTCCATTCTTGGGATACTTGGCTTACTGGAACGGGTTCCAGCTCTGGCCAGGAGAACCACGAGAGGTGCCCCCTCACCGCTGCTCCTCATAGCCGAATAGCACTCCGTGGTGTCCACGCGCCACATTTTATTTACCCACTCGTGGGTCGATGGGCACTCGGGTGGCTTCCAGGTCTTTGCGATTGTGACTTGTGCCCTGACACTAACCCTAACCCTTACCCAGCCCGTCTCCTCCACGGCCCCTGCCTGACTGACTCCTTCCCGCCCGGCCTATCACCTGTCACCGTCCTCTGCCCCTGCCTGACACGCTCCTCCCCGCCCGGGCCGTCACCGTCCTCGGCCCCTGCCTGACGGGGCTCCTCCGTCGCCTGGGCCTTCCAAGGGCTTGGTGTGGACGCTGGTTCCAGGACGCCCTCCCAGGAACCCGGTAGCAGGGCGGCCGCAGCGTCTCGCGCAACCCAACCGTCCGCCGGCTGGCCGCCGTCGCTAAGTGGCCTGCGGGGGACGTGCTCCCGCTGTGCCGTGGGGGCCCAGCCTGGTGTCTTCTCTGAGGCCCCGCGGCTGCCGCTCCCCGCAAGGGGATAGCCGCGGAGGTGGGGACCGCATCCTCATGGGGACGTATACCCAGCTCTCCACGTCGGATTCCGGGGCTCTCTGTCCTGCCAGAAGGCCCAGCTGGCCTGCGGATCCTTAGAGTGGCAAAAACATCCGAAAACTGAGATTGAGGGTCCGGTGGGTGTCTGCGCTTTTGTGCTGGGCACCCCAGGGAGGCCCGGGGGCTGGCTGGACAACGCGGTCTGCTGGGCGGGGGGGGGGGTTAGAGGAGCAACTGATGCCCTTTGCACTTTGGGTAGCAAGAGTCTGAGGTGTCTCTGAGCCCTGTGCCATGTCGGGGGGGGGGCGGGGGGGGAAGAGGAGGAGGAGGAGGAGGTGGGAAGGGCCGGGGCCTGCAGTCGTGTTCCCGGGGTGGCAGGGCAAGTGGCTTCTTCCACAGGCTGCTTGGCCTGGGCTCCCTGCACCTGGGCCTTTGGAGGACCGGCCCTGTGCTTGCCAACGCTTCCTGCAGGGACCCAGAGCTGGGAGGTTGCATCTCTCAGCCCTGGGTCGGGCAGAGCCCCAGCGGGCCATGCCCACAACCTCTCTCAGTACCGGTCCCCCAGAAGGCTCCTTGGGGACCAGGATTCTCTTGCGGTGACTCTTTAAGGTCTGGCCCCTGGATGGAGGGGCACCAGGAGTAGAGGAGCAGGAAGGGGAAGGGGGTGGCCATGCGAGGGGACACTTTCAGGCCAAGTCCCAGCTTCAGCCTGATCCTCCTGGGAACCCCGGGGTGTACGTCACACCTCCTGGTTGTCCCGCTCTGAGACAAGGAGCCGGGCGTCGCATTCCCACAGCAGCCAGTCGTGGGCTGAGGACACCTGGGGCGTTGGGAACTCCCTGGCTTCTCCTTGGTTTAACATCTGGAGCTGCTTGTGAATCGTGCCGCCACACACACCCGAGTGCAGGTGTCTTCCGCACAGACTGCGGGCCTCGCTCTTCTGAATGCCGCTAGCTGGCCACCCACCCACGGGTGAACCTGGTCAGGGTACTTTCTCTCAGGGGCAGACTCTTTTCCGGGCGGGCTACCGGTGTCTCTGTTTGCTCCTTTCTTTCTTCCATTTCGGGAAAGGCTTCCTTGCTGGGTGTGGAAATCTCCTATGCCTTCCCTCGCCTATTCTGTCAGCTTTCAAATTCTCTTTCAGTTGCCACCCTCACAGATGGATTAGGAAACTCTTTCCGGTGCACTCATTAGTGAAATGACCTCAAGGAAGCTGGAATCCAATATCTAATCGCCGATTTTTAGCGAGTCCACACGCCAGGGTGGTCGGGGTCCAATGCAGCCCCGGCCAGGCCCAGGCCCCTTGGACCGGGCCACAGGAGGACACAGAGGAGGGTCCCGGCCCCCACGGTAGCGGTGCCGGCAGTTCTCCAAGGGCTTGGGCGTTTTCCAGAGGTAGGAGATGGAGGGGACTGATTTCTTCAGCGCCCCACAAACCACGCCACCCCACCCCACCCCACCCCACCCATGGGACACATCCCCAGAGAGAGATGCCCCATACACTCGCTCCCCTCCCCCTTGCGCTGTGCCCCAGCCCTGGCCCGGGGGAATAGGCGGCAGCCCGCCCACAGGGCGGGGGGCACAGCTGAAAGGGGTTGTGGGGGAGGGCGGCCCCTGGCTGGGGTCAAAGGGCGAGCGCCCGGTGCCGGTGCGCGCGTGCGCAGTCAGCGGCGGCGACGCGCTGGGGGTGGGCAGCGGGTAGGTGAAGGAGGCCAGGCGAGGAGACGAGGGGGGCTGGGAGGGCTCCACCTTGGCGGGTCCAGCCGTGGAGGCGCATCTTGTGTGAGTGTGAGTGTGAGTGAGTGAGTGTGAGTGTGAGTGTGTGTGTATACAGAGACAGCCCCCAACCCCGGCCCGCCGCTCCCTGCCCGCCCCGCCTGTCACCCCCGTCCCTCGGAGCCCGCGGGACCCGGCCGGCGAACTCAACAGGCCCGGCCCGGCGCGGGGCCTGGGGCGGGAGGAGGCGGCGGGGAAGCGCAGAGAGGCTCGGCTTCTTGAGCGGGGCAGGGGCGCCCTCCGCCGTCCACGGCCACACCACCCCGAACGCGCCCGATCCCGTCTGGTCTCGGAAGCTAAGCAGGGTCGGGCCTGGTTAGAACTTGGATGGGAGACCGCCCGGGAATACCGGGTGCCGTAGGCTTCTTCTTTTTTTTTTTTGCCTCTGGTTCTGTAGCGTTTCTGGGAGTGCGGGGGCGGCCCGGGGTGGGGGTGACCCCCACCCTCAGCGCCCGCCGCGGTGCCTGGCGCCCCAGCCCGCACCGTGGGGCCTCCTCTTGTCCCGAGCCGTGACACCGCCGCCACGCGGCAGCATGCGTGGCTTCTGGACAGTCAGGTCTCAGACCTAAGGTCTGCTCTGTGGGAGCCGACACGCTGGAGGAAACCTTGAGAGTCTGAGAGGGGAGGGAGTTCCAGAAGAAGGCCAGGATGTCATTTTGAGGGAGTATGTGACCAGAACTCCTCCCGTTGCTTTTGGGGTTCTATGAGCTACACGTAGGAATCTTTGGTGGTGGCACCTGATGTTCGGGGATCCGGAGTCACACCCAGACCTGCTCCACAGGCCTCCTTTTACTTTTCTCTTCGGATTCATTTTTTTTTTTTTTTTTTTTTTTTGAGACAGAGTCTCGGTTTGTTGCCCAGGCTAGAGTGAGTGCCGTGGCGTCAGCCTAGCTCACAGCAACTTCAAACTCCTGGGCTCGAGTGATCCTTCTGCCTCAGCCTCCCGGGTAGCTGGGACTGCAGGCATGCGCCACCATGCCCCGCTAATTTTTTATATATATATCAGTTGGCCAATTAATTTCTTACTATTTATAGTAGAGACGGGGTCTCGCTCTTGCTCAGGCTGGTTTTGAACTCCTGACCTTGAGCAATCCGCCCGCCTCGGCCTCCCAAGTGCTAGGATTACAGGCGTGAGCCACAGCGCCCGGCCGGATTCATTATTTTGAAAAAGTGTCTCTTATCTCTATTATTGCATTTTCTTTTCTCTCTCTTTTCAAGCAGATGATGGGAGTCCAAGTATTAAGGTGACATGTGTTGCCCGTGCCCCCCTCCCCCCCCCCGTGTTCTTATTCATTTACCTCTCATGTTGTTCCAGCATATTGTGGGGGCACCAATGTTAAGGTCGGGTGCGTTGCCCTCTCCCAGCCTCCCCCCTCGGGTCAGAGCTTCAAGTGCGCCCATCCCCCAGTCGGTGCGTACCCACCCCATTCCTAATGGATGTGTATGCCCATCCCCTCCCCCCACCCGCCCGACACCCACCCGAAGAAGGTGATTCCTCTGTGTCCACTTAGGTGTCCATCGGTTCGTACCCATTTGCTGGTGAGCGCGAGCACGTGGTGCTCGTGTGTCCATTCTTGGGATACTTGGCTTACTGGAACGGGTTCCAGCTCTGGCCAGGAGAACCACGAGAGGTGCCCCCTCACCGCTGCTCCTCATAGCCGAATAGCACTCCGTGGTGTCCACGCGCCACATTTTATTTACCCACTCGTGGGTCGATGGGCACTCGGGTGGCTTCCAGGTCTTTGCGATTGTGACTTGTGCCCTGACACTAACCCTAACCCTTACCCAGCCCGTCTCCTCCACGGCCCCTGCCTGACTGACTCCTTCCCGCCCGGCCTATCACCTGTCACCGTCCTCTGCCCCTGCCTGACACGCTCCTCCCCGCCCGGGCCGTCACCGTCCTCGGCCCCTGCCTGACGGGGCTCCTCCGTCGCCTGGGCCTTCCAAGGGCTTGGTGTGGACGCTGGTTCCAGGACGCCCTCCCAGGAACCCGGTAGCAGGGCGGCCGCAGCGTCTCGCGCAACCCAACCGTCCGCCGGCTGGCCGCCGTCGCTAAGTGGCCTGCGGGGGACGTGCTCCCGCTGTGCCGTGGGGGCCCAGCCTGGTGTCTTCTCTGAGGCCCCGCGGCTGCCGCTCCCCGCAAGGGGATAGCCGCGGAGGTGGGGACCGCATCCTCATGGGGACGTATACCCAGCTCTCCACGTCGGATTCCGGGGCTCTCTGTCCTGCCAGAAGGCCCAGCTGGCCTGCGGATCCTTAGAGTGGCAAAAACATCCGAAAACTGAGATTGAGGGTCCGGTGGGTGTCTGCGCTTTTGTGCTGGGCACCCCAGGGAGGCCCGGGGGCTGGCTGGACAACGCGGTCTGCTGGGCGGGGGGGGGGGTTAGAGGAGCAACTGATGCCCTTTGCACTTTGGGTAGCAAGAGTCTGAGGTGTCTCTGAGCCCTGTGCCATGTCGGGGGGGGGGCGGGGGGGGAAGAGGAGGAGGAGGAGGAGGTGGGAAGGGCCGGGGCCTGCAGTCGTGTTCCCGGGGTGGCAGGGCAAGTGGCTTCTTCCACAGGCTGCTTGGCCTGGGCTCCCTGCACCTGGGCCTTTGGAGGACCGGCCCTGTGCTTGCCAACGCTTCCTGCAGGGACCCAGAGCTGGGAGGTTGCATCTCTCAGCCCTGGGTCGGGCAGAGCCCCAGCGGGCCATGCCCACAACCTCTCTCAGTACCGGTCCCCCAGAAGGCTCCTTGGGGACCAGGATTCTCTTGCGGTGACTCTTTAAGGTCTGGCCCCTGGATGGAGGGGCACCAGGAGTAGAGGAGCAGGAAGGGGAAGGGGGTGGCCATGCGAGGGGACACTTTCAGGCCAAGTCCCAGCTTCAGCCTGATCCTCCTGGGAACCCCGGGGTGTACGTCACACCTCCTGGTTGTCCCGCTCTGAGACAAGGAGCCGGGCGTCGCATTCCCACAGCAGCCAGTCGTGGGCTGAGGACACCTGGGGCGTTGGGAACTCCCTGGCTTCTCCTTGGTTTAACATCTGGAGCTGCTTGTGAATCGTGCCGCCACACACACCCGAGTGCAGGTGTCTTCCGCACAGACTGCGGGCCTCGCTCTTCTGAATGCCGCTAGCTGGCCACCCACCCACGGGTGAACCTGGTCAGGGTACTTTCTCTCAGGGGCAGACTCTTTTCCGGGCGGGCTACCGGTGTCTCTGTTTGCTCCTTTCTTTCTTCCATTTCGGGAAAGGCTTCCTTGCTGGGTGTGGAAATCTCCTATGCCTTCCCTCGCCTATTCTGTCAGCTTTCAAATTCTCTTTCAGTTGCCACCCTCACAGATGGATTAGGAAACTCTTTCCGGTGCACTCATTAGTGAAATGACCTCAAGGAAGCTGGAATCCAATATCTAATCGCCGATTTTTAGCGAGTCCACACGCCAGGGTGGTCGGGGTCCAATGCAGCCCCGGCCAGGCCCAGGCCCCTTGGACCGGGCCACAGGAGGACACAGAGGAGGGTCCCGGCCCCCACGGTAGCGGTGCCGGCAGTTCTCCAAGGGCTTGGGCGTTTTCCAGAGGTAGGAGATGGAGGGGACTGATTTCTTCAGCGCCCCACAAACCACGCCACCCCACCCCACCCCACCCCACCCATGGGACACATCCCCAGAGAGAGATGCCCCATACACTCGCTCCCCTCCCCCTTGCGCTGTGCCCCAGCCCTGGCCCGGGGGAATAGGCGGCAGCCCGCCCACAGGGCGGGGGGCACAGCTGAAAGGGGTTGTGGGGGAGGGCGGCCCCTGGCTGGGGTCAAAGGGCGAGCGCCCGGTGCCGGTGCGCGCGTGCGCAGTCAGCGGCGGCGACGCGCTGGGGGTGGGCAGCGGGTAGGTGAAGGAGGCCAGGCGAGGAGACGAGGGGGGCTGGGAGGGCTCCACCTTGGCGGGTCCAGCCGTGGAGGCGCATCTTGTGTGAGTGTGAGTGAGTGAGTGAGTGTGAGTGTGAGTGTGTGTGTATACAGAGACAGCCCCCAACCCCGGCCCGCCGCTCCCTGCCCGCCCCGCCTGTCACCCCCGTCCCTCGGAGCCCGCGGGACCCGGCCGGCGAACTCAACAGGCCCGGCCCGGCGCGGGGCCTGGGGCGGGAGGAGGCGGCGGGGAAGCGCAGAGAGGCTCGGCTTCTTGAGCGGGGCAGGGGCGCCCTCCGCCGTCCACGGCCACACCACCCCGAACGCGCCCGATCCCGTCTGGTCTCGGAAGCTAAGCAGGGTCGGGCCTGGTTAGAACTTGGATGGGAGACCGCCCGGGAATACCGGGTGCCGTAGGCTTCTTCTTTTTTTTTTTTGCCTCTGGTTCTGTAGCGTTTCTGGGAGTGCGGGGGCGGCCCGGGGTGGGGGTGACCCCCACCCTCAGCGCCCGCCGCGGTGCCTGGCGCCCCAGCCCGCACCGTGGGGCCTCCTCTTGTCCCGAGCCGTGACACCGCCGCCACGCGGCAGCATGCGTGGCTTCTGGACAGTCAGGTCTCAGACCTAAGGTCTGCTCTGTGGGAGCCGACACGCTGGAGGAAACCTTGAGAGTCTGAGAGGGGAGGGAGTTCCAGAAGAAGGCCAGGATGTCATTTTGAGGGAGTATGTGACCAGAACTCCTCCCGTTGCTTTTGGGGTTCTATGAGCTACACGTAGGAATCTTTGGTGGTGGCACCTGATGTTCGGGGATCCGGAGTCACACCCAGACCTGCTCCACAGGCCTCCTTTTACTTTTCTCTTCGGATTCATTTTTTTTTTTTTTTTTTTTTTGAGACAGAGTCTCGGTTTGTTGCCCAGGCTAGAGTGAGTGCCGTGGCGTCAGCCTAGCTCACAGCAACTTCAAACTCCTGGGCTCGAGTGATCCTTCTGCCTCAGCCTCCCGGGTAGCTGGGACTGCAGGCATGCGCCACCATGCCCCGCTAATTTTTTATATATATATCAGTTGGCCAATTAATTTCTTACTATTTATAGTAGAGACGGGGTCTCGCTCTTGCTCAGGCTGGTTTTGAACTCCTGACCTTGAGCAATCCGCCCGCCTCGGCCTCCCAAGTGCTAGGATTACAGGCGTGAGCCACAGCGCCCGGCCGGATTCATTATTTTGAAAAAGTGTCTCTTATCTCTATTATTGCATTTTCTTTTCTCTCTCTTTTCAAGCAGATGATGGGAGTCCAAGTATTAAGGTGACATGTGTTGCCCGTGCCCCCCTCCCCCCCCCGTGTTCTTATTCATTTACCTCTCATGTTGTTCCAGCATATTGTGGGGGCACCAATGTTAAGGTCGGGTGCGTTGCCCTCTCCCAGCCTCCCCCCTCGGGTCAGAGCTTCAAGTGCGCCCATCCCCCAGTCGGTGCGTACCCACCCCATTCCTAATGGATGTGTATGCCCATCCCCTCCCCCCACCCGCCCGACACCCACCCGAAGAAGGTGATTCCTCTGTGTCCACTTAGGTGTCCATCGGTTCGTACCCATTTGCTGGTGAGCGCGAGCACGTGGTGCTCGTGTGTCCATTCTTGGGATACTTGGCTTACTGGAACGGGTTCCAGCTCTGGCCAGGAGAACCACGAGAGGTGCCCCCTCACCGCTGCTCCTCATAGCCGAATAGCACTCCGTGGTGTCCACGCGCCACATTTTATTTACCCACTCGTGGGTCGATGGGCACTCGGGTGGCTTCCAGGTCTTTGCGATTGTGACTTGTGCCCTGACACTAACCCTAACCCTTACCCAGCCCGTCTCCTCCACGGCCCCTGCCTGACTGACTCCTTCCCGCCCGGCCTATCACCTGTCACCGTCCTCTGCCCCTGCCTGACACGCTCCTCCCCGCCCGGGCCGTCACCGTCCTCGGCCCCTGCCTGACGGGGCTCCTCCGTCGCCTGGGCCTTCCAAGGGCTTGGTGTGGACGCTGGTTCCAGGACGCCCTCCCAGGAACCCGGTAGCAGGGCGGCCGCAGCGTCTCGCGCAACCCAACCGTCCGCCGGCTGGCCGCCGTCGCTAAGTGGCCTGCGGGGGACGTGCTCCCGCTGTGCCGTGGGGGCCCAGCCTGGTGTCTTCTCTGAGGCCCCGCGGCTGCCGCTCCCCGCAAGGGGATAGCCGCGGAGGTGGGGACCGCCTCCTCATGGGGATGTATACCCAGCTCTCCACGTCGGATTCCGGGGCTCTCTGTCCTGCCAGAAGGCCCAGCTGGCCTGCGGATCCTTAGAGTGGCAAAAACATCCGAAAACTGAGATTGAGGGTCCGGTGGGTGTCTGCGCTTTTGTGCTGGGCACCCCAGGGAGGCCCGGGGGCTGGCTGGACAACGCGGTCTGCTGGGCGGGGGGGGGGGTTAGAGGAGCAACTGATGCCCTTTGCACTTTGGGTAGCAAGAGTCTGAGGTGTCTCTGAGCCCTGTGCCATGTCGGGGGGGGGGGCGGGGGGGGAAGAGGAGGAGGAGGAGGAGGTGGGAAGGGCCGGGGCCTGCAGTCGTGTTCCCGGGGTGGCAGGGCAAGTGGCTTCTTCCACAGGCTGCTTGGCCTGGGCTCCCTGCACCTGGGCCTTTGGAGGACCGGCCCTGTGCTTGCCAACGCTTCCTGCAGGGACCCAGAGCTGGGAGGTTGCATCTCTCAGCCCTGGGTCGGGCAGAGCCCCAGCGGGCCATGCCCACAACCTCTCTCAGCACCGGTCCCCCAGAAGGCTCCTTGGGGACCAGGATTCTCTTGCGGTGACTCTTTAAGGTCTGGCCCCTGGATGGAGGGGCACCAGGAGTAGAGGAGCAGGAAGGGGAAGGGGGTGGCCATGCGAGGGGACACTTTGAGGCCAAGTCCCAGCTTCAGCCTGATCCTCCTGGGAACCCCGGGGTGTACGTCACACCTCCTGGTTGTCCCGCTCTGAGACAAGGAGCCGGGCTTCGCATTCCCACAGCAGCCAGTCGTGGGCTGAGGACACCTGGGGCGTTGGGAACTCCCTGGCTTCTCCTTGGTTTAACATCTGGAGCTGCTTGTGAATCGTGCCGCCACACACACCCGAGTGCAGGTGTCTTCCGCACAGACTGCGGGCCTCGCTCTTCTGAATGCCGCTAGCTGGCCACCCACCCACGGGTGAACCTGGTCAGGGTACTTTCTCTCAGGGGCAGACTCTTTTCCGGGCGGGCTACCGGTGTCTCTGTTTGCTCCTTTCTTTCTTCCATTTCGGGAAAGTCTTCCTTGCTGGGTGTGGAAATCTCCTATGCCTTCCCTCGCCTATTCTGTCAGCTTTCAAATTCTCTTTCAGTTGCCACCCTCACAGATGGATTAGGAAACTCTTTCCGGTGCACTCATTAGTGAAATGACCTCAAGGAAGCTGGAATCCAATATCTAATCGCCGATTTTTAGCGAGTCCACACGCCAGGGTGGTCGGGGTCCAATGCAGCCCCGGCCAGGCCCAGGCCCCTTGGACCGGGCCACAGGAGGACACAGAGGAGGGTCCCGGCCCCCACGGTAGCGGTGCCGGCAGTTCTCCAAGGGCTTGGGCGTTTTCCAGAGGTAGGAGATGGAGGGGACTGATTTCTTCAGCGCCCCACAAACCACGCCACCCCACCCCACCCCACCCCACCCATGGGACACATCCCCAGAGAGAGATGCCCCATACACTCGCTCCCCTCCCCCTTGCGCTGTGCCCCAGCCCTGGCCCGGGGGAATAGGCGGCAGCCCGCCCACAGGGCGGGGGGCACAGCTGAAAGGGGTTGTGGGGGAGGGCGGCCCCTGGCTGGGGTCAAAGGGCGAGCGCCCGGTGCGCGCGTGCGCAATCAGCGGCGGCGACGCACTGGGGGTGGGCAGCGGGTAGGTGAAGGAGGCCAGGCGAGGAGACGAGGGGGGCTGGGAGGGCTCCACCTTGGCGGGTCCAGCCGTGGAGGCGCATCTTGTGTGAGTGTGAGTGAGTGTGAGTGTGTGTGTGTGGAGAGAGAGACAGCCCCCCGCCCCGGCCCGCCCCGGCCGCCCGGCCCGGCCCGTCACCCCCGTCCCTCGGAGCCCGCCGGACCCGGCCGGCGAACTCAACAGGCCCGGCCGGGCGCGGGGCCTGGGGCGGGAGGAGGCGGCGGGGAAGCGCAGAGACGCTGGGATCTTGAGCGGGGCAGGGGCGCCCTCCGCCGTCTAGGGCCACACCACCCTGAACGCCCCCCGGTCTCCTCTGGTCTCGGAAGCTAAGCAGGGTCGGGCCTGGTTAGTACTTGGATGGGAGAAGACCGCCTGGGAATACCGGGTGCCGTAGGCTTCTTCTTCTTTTTTTTTTTTTTTTTGCCTCTTGTTCTGTCCCCTTTCTGGGAGCGCGGCGGCGGCCCGGGGTGGGGGTCACCCCCACCCTCAGCGCCCGCCGTGGGGTGCCTGGCGCCCCAGCCCGCACCGTGGGGCCTCCTCTTGTCCCAAGCCGCGACACCGCCGCCACGCGGCAGCATGCGTGGCATCTGGACTGTCAGGTCTCAGACCAAAGGTCTGCTCTGTGGGAACCGACACGCTGGAGGAAACCTTGAGAGTCTGAGAGGGGAGGGAGTTCCAGAAGGAGGCCAGGATGTCATTTTGAGGGAGTATGGGACCAGAACTCGTCCCGTTGCTTTTGGGGTTCTATGGGCTCCACGTAGGAATCTTTGGTGGTGGCAGCTGATGTTGGGGGATCCGGAGTCACACCCAGACCTGCTCCACAGGCCTCCTTTTACTTTTCTCTTTGGAGTCGTTATTTTTAAAAAGTGTCTCTTACCTCTCTCATTGCATTTTCTTTTCTCTCTCTTTTCAAGCAGATGATGGGAGTACAAGTATTCAGGTGACATGTGTTGCCCGTGCCCCCCTCCCCCCTGTGTTCTTATTCATTTACCTCTCATGTTGTTCCAGCGTATTGTGGGGGCACCAATGTTAAGGTCGGGTACGTTGCCCTCTCCCAGCCTCCCCCCTCGGGTCAGAGCTTCAAGTGCGCCCATCCCCCAGTCGGTGCGCACCCACCCCATTCCTAATGGAGGTGTATGCCCCTCCCCTCCCCCCACCCGCCCGACACCCACCCGATGATGAAGGTGATTCCTCTCTGTCCACTTAGGTGTCCATCCGTTCGTACCCATTTGCTGGTGAGCGCGCTCACGGGGCGCTCGTGTGTCCATTCTTGGGATACTTGGCTTACTGGAACGGGTTCCAGCTCTGGCCAGGAGAACACGAGAGGCGCCCTCTCACCGCTGCTCCTCACAGCCCAATGGCACTCCGTGGTGTCCACGCGCCACATTTTATTAATGCACTCCTGGATGGATGGGCACTCGGGTCGCTTCCACATCTTTGCGATTGTGTGAATTGTGCCCTAACTGTCACCCTAACCCTTACCCAGCCCGTGTCCTCTGCCCCTGCCTGACGCACTCCTCCCCGGCCAGGCCCAGGCCCGTCACTGTCCCGGGCCCCCGCCTGACCGGCTCCTTCCCGCCCGGCCTGTCACCGTCCTCTGCCCCTGCCTGACATGCTCCTTCCCGCCCGTCCGGCCTCTCACCGTCCTCGGCCCCTGCCTGACCGGCTCCTCCGTCGCCTGGGCCTTCCAAGGGCTTGGTGTGGACGCTGCTTCCAGGAAGCCCTCCAGAAACCCGGCAGCAGGGTGGCCGCAGCAGTCTCCAGCAGCCGTCCCTAAGTCGCGTGCGGGGCCCCCGCTGTGCCGCGGGGACCCAGCCTGGTGTCTTCCCTGAGGCCCTGCGGCTGCCGCTCCCCGCAAGGGGAGAGTCGCGGAGGTGGGGACCGCCTCCTGATGGGGACGTACACGCAGCTCTCCACGTCGGATTCCGGGGCTCTCTGTCCTGCCCGAAGGC
Organism: Microcebus murinus; assembly: GCF_040939455.1. NCBI lineage: Eukaryota > Metazoa > Chordata > Mammalia > Primates > Cheirogaleidae > Microcebus > Microcebus murinus. The sequence continues at coordinate 40,844 of NW_027438969.1, read as the reverse complement.
CCAGCTGGCCTGCGGGTCCTTAGAGTGGCAAAAACATCCGAAAGCTGAGATTGAGGGTCCGGTGGGTGTCTGCGCTTTTGTGCTGGGCACCCCAGGGAGGCCCGGGGGCTGGCTGGACAACGCGGTCTGCTGGGCGGGGGGGGGGGGGTTAGAGGAGCAACTGATGCCCTTTGCACTTTGGGTAGCAAGAGTCTGAGGTGTCTCTGAGCCCTGTGCCATGTCGGGGGGGGGCGGGGGGGGGGAAGAGGAGGAGGAGGAGGAGGTGGGAAGGGCCGGGGCCTGCAGCCGTGTTCCCGGGGTGGCAGGGCAAGTGGCTTCTTCCACAGGCTGCTTGGCCTGGGCTCCCTGCACCTGGGCCTTTGGAGGACCGGCCCTGTGCTTGCCAACGCTTCCTGCAGGGACCCAGAGCTGGGAGGTTGCATCTCTCAGCCCTGGGTCGGGCAGAGCCCCAGCGGGCCATGCCCACAACCTCTCTCAGCACCGGTCCCCCAGAAGGCTCCTTGGGGACCAGGATTCTCTTGCGGTGACTCTTTAAGGTCTGGCCCCTGGATGGAGGGGCACCAGGAGTAGAGGAGCAGGAAGGGGAAGGGGGTGGCCATGCGAGGGGACACTTTGAGGCCAAGTCCCAGCTTCAGCCTGATCCTCCTGGGAACCCCGGGGTGTACGTCACACCTCCTGGTTGTCCCGCTCTGAGACAAGGAGCCGGGCTTCGCATTCCCACAGCAGCCAGTCGTGGGCTGAGGACACCTGGGGCGTTGGGAACTCCCTGGCTTCTCCTTGGTTTAACATCTGGAGCTGCTTGTGAATCGTGCCGCCACACACACCCGAGTGCAGGTGTCTTCCGCACAGACTGCGGGCCTCGCTCTTCTGAATGCCGCTAGCTGGCCACCCACCCACGGGAGAACCTGGTCAGGGTACTTTCTCTCAGGGGCAGACTCTTTTCCGGGCGGGCTACCGGTGTCTCTGTTTGCTCCTTTCTTTCTTCCATTTCGGGAAAGTCTTCCTTGCTGGGTGTGGAAATCTCCTATGCCTTCCCTCGCCTATTCTGTCAGCTTTCAAATTCTCTTTCAGTTGCCACCCTCACAGATGGATTAGGAAACTCTTTCCGGTGCACTCATTAGTGAAATGACCTCAAGGAAGCTGGAATCCAATATCTAATCGCCGATTTTTAGCGAGTCCACACGCCAGGGTGGTCGGGGTCCAATGCAGCCCCGGCCAGGCCCAGGCCCCTTGGACCGGGCCACAGGAGGACACAGAGGAGGGTCCCGGCCCCCACGGTCGCGGTGCCGGCAGTTCTCCAAGGGCTTGGGCGTTTTCCAGAGGTAGGAGATGGAGGGGACTGATTTCTTCAGCGCCCCACAAACCACGCCACCCCACCCCACCCCACCCCACCCATGGGACACATCCCCAGAGAGAGATGCCCCATACACTCGCTCCCCTCCCCCTTGCGCTGTGCCCCAGCCCTGGCCCGGGGGAATAGGCGGCAGCCCGCCCACAGGGCGGGGGGCACAGCTGAAAGGGGTTGTGGGGGAGGGCGGCCCCTGGCTGGGGTCAAAGGGCGAGCGCCCGGTGCCGGTGCGCGCGTGCGCAGTCAGCGGCGGCGACGCGCTGGGGGTGGGCAGCGGGTAGGTGAAGGAGGCCAGGCGAGGAGACGAGGGGGGCTGGGAGGGCTCCACCTTGGCGGGTCCAGCCGTGGAGGCGCATCTTGTGTGAGTGTGAGTGAGTGTGAGTGTGTGTGTGTGGAGAGAGAGACAGCCCCCCGCCCCGGCCGCCCGGCCCGGCCCGTCACCCCCGTCCCTCGGAGCCCGCCGGACCCGGCCGGCGAACTCAACAGGCCCGGCCGGGCGCGGGGCCTGGGGCGGGAGGAGGCGGCGGGGAAGCGCAGAGACGCTGGGATCTTGAGCGGGGCAGGGGCGCCCTCCGCCGTCTAGGGCCACACCACCCTGAACGCCCCCCGGTCTCCTCTGGTCTCGGAAGCTAAGCAGGGTCGGGCCTGGTTAGTACTTGGATGGGAGAAGACCGCCTGGGAATACCGGGTGCCGTAGGCTTCTTCTTCTTCTTTTTTTTTTTTTTTTGCCTCTTGTTCTGTCCCCTTTCTGGGAGCGCGGCGGCGGCCCGGGGTGGGGGTCACCCCCACCCTCAGCGCCCGCCGTGGGGTGCCTGGCGCCCCAGCCCGCACCGTGGGGCCTCCTCTTGTCCCAAGCCGCGACACCGCCGCCACGCGGCAGCATGCGTGGCATCTGGACTGTCAGGTCTCAGACCAAAGGTCTGCTCTGTGGGAACCGACACGCTGGAGGAAACCTTGAGAGTCTGAGAGGGGAGGGAGTTCCAGAAGGAGGCCAGGATGTCATTTTGAGGGAGTATGGGACCAGAACTCGTCCCGTTGCTTTTGGGGTTCTATGGGCTCCACGTAGGAATCTTTGGTGGTGGCAGCTGATGTTGGGGGATCCGGAGTCACACCCAGACCTGCTCCACAGGCCTCCTTTTACTTTTCTCTTTGGAGTCGTTATTTTTAAAAAGTGTCTCTTACCTCTCTCATTGCATTTTCTTTTCTCTCTCTTTTCAAGCAGATGATGGGAGTACAAGTATTCAGGTGACATGTGTTGCCCGTGCCCCCCTCCCCCCTGTGTTCTTATTCATTTACCTCTCATGTTGTTCCAGCGTATTGTGGGGGCACCAATGTTAAGGTCGGGTACGTTGCCCTCTCCCAGCCTCCCCCCTCGGGTCAGAGCTTCAAGTGCGCCCATCCCCCAGTCGGTGCGCACCCACCCCATTCCTAATGGAGGTGTATGCCCCTCCCCTCCCCCCACCCGCCCGACACCCACCCGATGATGAAGGTGATTCCTCTCTGTCCACTTAGGTGTCCATCCGTTCGTACCCATTTGCTGGTGAGCGCGCTCACGGGGCGCTCGTGTGTCCATTCTTGGGATACTTGGCTTACTGGAACGGGTTCCAGCTCTGGCCAGGAGAACACGAGAGGCGCCCTCTCACCGCTGCTCCTCACAGCCCAATGGCACTCCGTGGTGTCCACGCGCCACATTTTATTAATGCACTCCTGGATGGATGGGCACTCGGGTCGCTTCCACATCTTTGCGATTGTGTGAATTGTGCCCTAACTGTCACCCTAACCCTTACCCAGCCCGTGTCCTCTGCCCCTGCCTGACGCACTCCTCCCCGGCCAGGCCCAGGCCCGTCACTGTCCCGGGCCCCCGCCTGACCGGCTCCTTCCCGCCCGGCCTGTCACCGTCCTCTGCCCCTGCCTGACATGCTCCTTCCCGCCCGTCCGGCCTCTCACCGTCCTCGGCCCCTGCCTGACCGGCTCCTCCGTCGCCTGGGCCTTCCAAGGGCTTGGTGTGGACGCTGCTTCCAGGAAGCCCTCCAGAAACCCGGCAGCAGGGTGGCCGCAGCAGTCTCCAGCAGCCGTCCCTAAGTCGCGTGCGGGGCCCCCGCTGTGCCGCGGGGACCCAGCCTGGTGTCTTCCCTGAGGCCCTGCGGCTGCCGCTCCCCGCAAGGGGAGAGTCGCGGAGGTGGGGACCGCCTCCTGATGGGGACGTACACGCAGCTCTCCACGTCGGATTCCGGGGCTCTCTGTCCTGCCCGAAGGCCCAGCTGGCCTGCGGGTCCTTAGAGTGGCAAAAACATCCGAAAGCTGAGATTGAGGGTCCGGTGGGTGTCTGCGCTTTTGTGCTGGGCACCCCAGGGAGGCCCGGGGGCTGGCTGGACAACGCGGTCTGCTGGGCGGGGGGGGGGGGTTAGAGGAGCAACTGATGCCCTTTGCACTTTGGGTAGCAAGAGTCTGAGGTGTCTCTGAGCCCTGTGCCATGTCGGGGGGGGGGGGGCGGGGGGGGAAGAGGAGGAGGAGGAGGAGGTGGGAAGGGCCGGGGCCTGCAGCCGTGTTCCCGGGGTGGCAGGGCAAGTGGCTTCTTCCACAGGCTGCTTGGCCTGGGCTCCCTGCACCTGGGCCTTTGGAGGACCGGCCCTGTGCTTGCCAACGCTTCCTGCAGGGACCCAGAGCTGGGAGGTTGCATCTCTCAGCCCTGGGTCGGGCAGAGCCCCAGCGGGCCATGCCCACAACCTCTCTCAGCACCGGTCCCCCAGAAGGCTCCTTGGGGACCAGGATTCTCTTGCGGTGACTCTTTAAGGTCTGGCCCCTGGATGGAGGGGCACCAGGAGTAGAGGAGCAGGAAGGGGAAGGGGGTGGCCATGCGAGGGGACACTTTGAGGCCAAGTCCCAGCTTCAGCCTGATCCTCCTGGGAACCCCGGGGTGTACGTCACACCTCCTGGTTGTCCCGCTCTGAGACAAGGAGCCGGGCTTCGCATTCCCACAGCAGCCAGTCGTGGGCTGAGGACACCTGGGGCGTTGGGAACTCCCTGGCTTCTCCTTGGTTTAACATCTGGAGCTGCTTGTGAATCGTGCCGCCACACACACCCGAGTGCAGGTGTCTTCCGCACAGACTGCGGGCCTCGCTCTTCTGAATGCCGCTAGCTGGCCACCCACCCACGGGAGAACCTGGTCAGGGTACTTTCTCTCAGGGGCAGACTCTTTTCCGGGCGGGCTACCGGTGTCTCTGTTTGCTCCTTTCTTTCTTCCATTTCGGGAAAGTCTTCCTTGCTGGGTGTGGAAATCTCCTATGCCTTCCCTCGCCTATTCTGTCAGCTTTCAAATTCTCTTTCAGTTGCCACCCTCACAGATGGATTAGGAAACTCTTTCCGGTGCACTCATTAGTGAAATGACCTCAAGGAAGCTGGAATCCAATATCTAATCGCCGATTTTTAGCGAGTCCACACGCCAGGGTGGTCGGGGTCCAATGCAGCCCCGGCCAGGCCCAGGCCCCTTGGACCGGGCCACAGGAGGACACAGAGGAGGGTCCCGGCCCCCACGGTCGCGGTGCCGGCAGTTCTCCAAGGGCTTGGGCGTTTTCCAGAGGTAGGAGATGGAGGGGACTGATTTCTTCAGCGCCCCACAAACCACGCCACCCCACCCCACCCCACCCCACCCATGGGACACATCCCCAGAGAGAGATGCCCCATACACTCGCTCCCCTCCCCCTTGCGCTGTGCCCCAGCCCTGGCCCGGGGGAATAGGCGGCAGCCCGCCCACAGGGCGGGGGGCACAGCTGAAAGGGGTTGTGGGGGAGGGCGGCCCCTGGCTGGGGTCAAAGGGCGAGCGCCCGGTGCCGGTGCGCGCGTGCGCAGTCAGCGGCGGCGACGCGCTGGGGGTGGGCAGCGGGTAGGTGAAGGAGGCCAGGCGAGGAGACGAGGGGGGCTGGGAGGGCTCCACCTTGGCGGGTCCAGCCGTGGAGGCGCATCTTGTGTGAGTGTGAGTGAGTGTGAGTGTGTGTGTGTGGAGAGAGAGACAGCCCCCCGCCCCGGCCGCCCGGCCCGGCCCGTCACCCCCGTCCCTCGGAGCCCGCCGGACCCGGCCGGCGAACTCAACAGGCCCGGCCGGGCGCGGGGCCTGGGGCGGGAGGAGGCGGCGGGGAAGCGCAGAGACGCTGGGATCTTGAGCGGGGCAGGGGCGCCCTCCGCCGTCTAGGGCCACACCACCCTGAACGCCCCCCGGTCTCCTCTGGTCTCGGAAGCTAAGCAGGGTCGGGCCTGGTTAGTACTTGGATGGGAGAAGACCGCCTGGGAATACCGGGTGCCGTAGGCTTCTTCTTCTTCTTTTTTTTTTTTTTTTTGCCTCTTGTTCTGTCCCCTTTCTGGGAGCGCGGCGGCGGCCCGGGGTGGGGGTCACCCCCACCCTCAGCGCCCGCCGTGGGGTGCCTGGCGCCCCAGCCCGCACCGTGGGGCCTCCTCTTGTCCCAAGCCGCGACACCGCCGCCACGCGGCAGCATGCGTGGCATCTGGACTGTCAGGTCTCAGACCAAAGGTCTGCTCTGTGGGAACCGACACGCTGGAGGAAACCTTGAGAGTCTGAGAGGGGAGGGAGTTCCAGAAGGAGGCCAGGATGTCATTTTGAGGGAGTATGGGACCAGAACTCGTCCCGTTGCTTTTGGGGTTCTATGGGCTCCACGTAGGAATCTTTGGTGGTGGCAGCTGATGTTGGGGGATCCGGAGTCACACCCAGACCTGCTCCACAGGCCTCCTTTTACTTTTCTCTTTGGAGTCGTTATTTTTAAAAAGTGTCTCTTACCTCTCTCATTGCATTTTCTTTTCTCTCTCTTTTCAAGCAGATGATGGGAGTACAAGTATTCAGGTGACATGTGTTGCCCGTGCCCCCCTCCCCCCTGTGTTCTTATTCATTTACCTCTCATGTTGTTCCAGCGTATTGTGGGGGCACCAATGTTAAGGTCGGGTACGTTGCCCTCTCCCAGCCTCCCCCCTCGGGTCAGAGCTTCAAGTGCGCCCATCCCCCAGTCGGTGCGCACCCACCCCATTCCTAATGGAGGTGTATGCCCCTCCCCTCCCCCCACCCGCCCGACACCCACCCGATGATGAAGGTGATTCCTCTCTGTCCACTTAGGTGTCCATCCGTTCGTACCCATTTGCTGGTGAGCGCGCTCACGGGGCGCTCGTGTGTCCATTCTTGGGATACTTGGCTTACTGGAACGGGTTCCAGCTCTGGCCAGGAGAACACGAGAGGCGCCCTCTCACCGCTGCTCCTCACAGCCCAATGGCACTCCGTGGTGTCCACGCGCCACATTTTATTAATGCACTCCTGGATGGATGGGCACTCGGGTCGCTTCCACATCTTTGCGATTGTGTGAATTGTGCCCTAACTGTCACCCTAACCCTTACCCAGCCCGTGTCCTCTGCCCCTGCCTGACGCACTCCTCCCCGGCCAGGCCCAGGCCCGTCACTGTCCCGGGCCCCCGCCTGACCGGCTCCTTCCCGCCCGGCCTGTCACCGTCCTCTGCCCCTGCCTGACATGCTCCTTCCCGCCCGTCCGGCCTCTCACCGTCCTCGGCCCCTGCCTGACCGGCTCCTCCGTCGCCTGGGCCTTCCAAGGGCTTGGTGTGGACGCTGCTTCCAGGAAGCCCTCCAGAAACCCGGCAGCAGGGTGGCCGCAGCAGTCTCCAGCAGCCGTCCCTAAGTCGCGTGCGGGGCCCCCGCTGTGCCGCGGGGACCCAGCCTGGTGTCTTCCCTGAGGCCCTGCGGCTGCCGCTCCCCGCAAGGGGAGAGTCGCGGAGGTGGGGACCGCCTCCTGATGGGGACGTACACGCAGCTCTCCACGTCGGATTCCGGGGCTCTCTGTCCTGCCCGAAGGCCCAGCTGGCCTGCGGGTCCTTAGAGTGGCAAAAACATCCGAAAGCTGAGATTGAGGGTCCGGTGGGTGTCTGCGCTTTTGTGCTGGGCACCCCAGGGAGGCCCGGGGGCTGGCTGGACAACGCGGTCTGCTGGGCGGGGGGGGGGGGTTAGAGGAGCAACTGATGCCCTTTGCACTTTGGGTAGCAAGAGTCTGAGGTGTCTCTGAGCCCTGTGCCATGTCGGGGGGGGGCGGGGGGGGGGAAGAGGAGGAGGAGGAGGAGGTGGGAAGGGCCGGGGCCTGCAGCCGTGTTCCCGGGGTGGCAGGGCAAGTGGCTTCTTCCACAGGCTGCTTGGCCTGGGCTCCCTGCACCTGGGCCTTTGGAGGACCGGCCCTGTGCTTGCCAACGCTTCCTGCAGGGACCCAGAGCTGGGAGGTTGCATCTCTCAGCCCTGGGTCGGGCAGAGCCCCAGCGGGCCATGCCCACAACCTCTCTCAGCACCGGTCCCCCAGAAGGCTCCTTGGGGACCAGGATTCTCTTGCGGTGACTCTTTAAGGTCTGGCCCCTGGATGGAGGGGCACCAGGAGTAGAGGAGCAGGAAGGGGAAGGGGGTGGCCATGCGAGGGGACACTTTGAGGCCAAGTCCCAGCTTCAGCCTGATCCTCCTGGGAACCCCGGGGTGTACGTCACACCTCCTGGTTGTCCCGCTCTGAGACAAGGAGCCGGGCTTCGCATTCCCACAGCAGCCAGTCGTGGGCTGAGGACACCTGGGGCGTTGGGAACTCCCTGGCTTCTCCTTGGTTTAACATCTGGAGCTGCTTGTGAATCGTGCCGCCACACACACCCGAGTGCAGGTGTCTTCCGCACAGACTGCGGGCCTCGCTCTTCTGAATGCCGCTAGCTGGCCACCCACCCACGGGTGAACCTGGTCAGGGTACTTTCTCTCAGGGGCAGACTCTTTTCCGGGCGGGCTACCGGTGTCTCTGTTTGCTCCTTTCTTTCTTCCATTTCGGGAAAGTCTTCCTTGCTGGGTGTGGAAATCTCCTATGCCTTCCCTCGCCTATTCTGTCAGCTTTCAAATTCTCTTTCAGTTGCCACCCTCACAGATGGATTAGGAAACTCTTTCCGGTGCACTCATTAGTGAAATGACCTCAAGGAAGCTGGAATCCAATATCTAATCGCCGATTTTTAGCGAGTCCACACGCCAGGGTGGTCGGGGTCCAATGCAGCCCCGGCCAGGCCCAGGCCCCTTGGACCGGGCCACAGGAGGACACAGAGGAGGGTCCCGGCCCCCACGGTCGCGGTGCCGGCAGTTCTCCAAGGGCTTGGGCGTTTTCCAGAGGTAGGAGATGGAGGGGACTGATTTCTTCAGCGCCCCACAAACCACGCCACCCCACCCCACCCCACCCCACCCATGGGACACATCCCCAGAGAGAGATGCCCCATACACTCGCTCCCCTCCCCCTTGCGCTGTGCCCCAGCCCTGGCCCGGGGGAATAGGCGGCAGCCCGCCCACAGGGCGGGGGGCACAGCTGAAAGGGGTTGTGGGGGAGGGCGGCCCCTGGCTGGGGTCAAAGGGCGAGCGCCCGGTGCCGGTGCGCGCGTGCGCAGTCAGCGGCGGCGACGCGCTGGGGGTGGGCAGCGGGTAGGTGAAGGAGGCCAGGCGAGGAGACGAGGGGGGCTGGGAGGGCTCCACCTTGGCGGGTCCAGCCGTGGAGGCGCATCTTGTGTGAGTGTGAGTGAGTGTGAGTGTGTGTGTGTGGAGAGAGAGACAGCCCCCCGCCCCGGCCGCCCGGCCCGGCCCGTCACCCCCGTCCCTCGGAGCCCGCCGGACCCGGCCGGCGAACTCAACAGGCCCGGCCGGGCGCGGGGCCTGGGGCGGGAGGAGGCGGCGGGGAAGCGCAGAGACGCTGGGATCTTGAGCGGGGCAGGGGCGCCCTCCGCCGTCTAGGGCCACACCACCCTGAACGCCCCCCGGTCTCCTCTGGTCTCGGAAGCTAAGCAGGGTCGGGCCTGGTTAGTACTTGGATGGGAGAAGACCGCCTGGGAATACCGGGTGCCGTAGGCTTCTTCTTCTTCTTTTTTTTTTTTTTTTTGCCTCTTGTTCTGTCCCCTTTCTGGGAGCGCGGCGGCGGCCCGGGGTGGGGGTCACCCCCACCCTCAGCGCCCGCCGTGGGGTGCCTGGCGCCCCAGCCCGCACCGTGGGGCCTCCTCTTGTCCCAAGCCGCGACACCGCCGCCACGCGGCAGCATGCGTGGCATCTGGACTGTCAGGTCTCAGACCAAAGGTCTGCTCTGTGGGAACCGACACGCTGGAGGAAACCTTGAGAGTCTGAGAGGGGAGGGAGTTCCAGAAGGAGGCCAGGATGTCATTTTGAGGGAGTATGGGACCAGAACTCGTCCCGTTGCTTTTGGGGTTCTATGGGCTCCACGTAGGAATCTTTGGTGGTGGCAGCTGATGTTGGGGGATCCGGAGTCACACCCAGACCTGCTCCACAGGCCTCCTTTTACTTTTCTCTTTGGAGTCGTTATTTTTAAAAAGTGTCTCTTACCTCTCTCATTGCATTTTCTTTTCTCTCTCTTTTCAAGCAGATGATGGGAGTACAAGTATTCAGGTGACATGTGTTGCCCGTGCCCCCCTCCCCCCTGTGTTCTTATTCATTTACCTCTCATGTTGTTCCAGCGTATTGTGGGGGCACCAATGTTAAGGTCGGGTACGTTGCCCTCTCCCAGCCTCCCCCCTCGGGTCAGAGCTTCAAGTGCGCCCATCCCCCAGTCGGTGCGCACCCACCCCATTCCTAATGGAGGTGTATGCCCCTCCCCTCCCCCCACCCGCCCGACACCCACCCGATGATGAAGGTGATTCCTCTCTGTCCACTTAGGTGTCCATCCGTTCGTACCCATTTGCTGGTGAGCGCGCTCACGGGGCGCTCGTGTGTCCATTCTTGGGATACTTGGCTTACTGGAACGGGTTCCAGCTCTGGCCAGGAGAACACGAGAGGCGCCCTCTCACCGCTGCTCCTCACAGCCCAATGGCACTCCGTGGTGTCCACGCGCCACATTTTATTAATGCACTCCTGGATGGATGGGCACTCGGGTCGCTTCCACATCTTTGCGATTGTGTGAATTGTGCCCTAACTGTCACCCTAACCCTTACCCAGCCCGTGTCCTCTGCCCCTGCCTGACGCACTCCTCCCCGGCCAGGCCCAGGCCCGTCACTGTCCCGGGCCCCCGCCTGACCGGCTCCTTCCCGCCCGGCCTGTCACCGTCCTCTGCCCCTGCCTGACATGCTCCTTCCCGCCCGTCCGGCCTCTCACCGTCCTCGGCCCCTGCCTGACCGGCTCCTCCGTCGCCTGGGCCTTCCAAGGGCTTGGTGTGGACGCTGCTTCCAGGAAGCCCTCCAGAAACCCGGCAGCAGGGTGGCCGCAGCAGTCTCCAGCAGCCGTCCCTAAGTCGCGTGCGGGGCCCCCGCTGTGCCGCGGGGACCCAGCCTGGTGTCTTCCCTGAGGCCCTGCGGCTGCCGCTCCCCGCAAGGGGAGAGTCGCGGAGGTGGGGACCGCCTCCTGATGGGGACGTACACGCAGCTCTCCACGTCGGATTCCGGGGCTCTCTGTCCTGCCCGAAGGCCCAGCTGGCCTGCGGGTCCTTAGAGTGGCAAAAACATCCGAAAGCTGAGATTGAGGGTCCGGTGGGTGTCTGCGCTTTTGTGCTGGGCACCCCAGGGAGGCCCGGGGGCTGGCTGGACAACGCGGTCTGCTGGGCGGGGGGGGGGGGTTAGAGGAGCAACTGATGCCCTTTGCACTTTGGGTAGCAAGAGTCTGAGGTGTCTCTGAGCCCTGTGCCATGTCGGGGGGGGGCGGGGGGGGGAAGAGGAGGAGGAGGAGGAGGTGGGAAGGGCCGGGGCCTGCAGCCGTGTTCCCGGGGTGGTAGGGCAAGTGGCTTCTTCCACAGGCTGCTTGGCCTGGGCTCCCTGCACCTGGGCCTTTGGAGGACCGGCCCTGTGCTTGCCAACGCTTCCTGCAGGGACCCAGAGCTGGGAGGTTGCATCTCTCAGCCCTGGGTCGGGCAGAGCCCCAGCGGGCCATGCCCACAACCTCTCTCAGCACCGGTCCCCCAGAAGGCTCCTTGGGGACCAGGATTCTCTTGCGGTGACTCTTTAAGGTCTGGCCCCTGGATGGAGGGGCACCAGGAGTAGAGGAGCAGGAAGGGGAAGGGGGTGGCCATGCGAGGGGACACTTTGAGGCCAAGTCCCAGCTTCAGCCTGATCCTCCTGGGAACCCCGGGGTGTACGTCACACCTCCTGGTTGTCCCGCTCTGAGACAAGGAGCCGGGCTTCGCATTCCCACAGCAGCCAGTCGTGGGCTGAGGACACCTGGGGCGTTGGGAACTCCCTGGCTTCTCCTTGGTTTAACATCTGGAGCTGCTTGTGAATCGTGCCGCCACACACACCCGAGTGCAGGTGTCTTCCGCACAGACTGCGGGCCTCGCTCTTCTGAATGCCGCTAGCTGGCCACCCACCCACGGGAGAACCTGGTCAGGGTACTTTCTCTCAGGGGCAGACTCTTTTCCGGGCGGGCTACCGGTGTCTCTGTTTGCTCCTTTCTTTCTTCCATTTCGGGAAAGTCTTCCTTGCTGGGTGTGGAAATCTCCTATGCCTTCCCTCGCCTATTCTGTCAGCTTTCAAATTCTCTTTCAGTTGCCACCCTCACAGATGGATTAGGAAACTCTTTCCGGTGCACTCATTAGTGAAATGACCTCAAGGAAGCTGGAATCCAATATCTAATCGCCGATTTTTAGCGAGTCCACACGCCAGGGTGGTCGGGGTCCAATGCAGCCCCGGCCAGGCCCAGGCCCCTTGGACCGGGCCACAGGAGGACACAGAGGAGGGTCCCGGCCCCCACGGTCGCGGTGCCGGCAGTTCTCCAAGGGCTTGGGCGTTTTCCAGAGGTAGGAGATGGAGGGGACTGATTTCTTCAGCGCCCCACAAACCACGCCACCCCACCCCACCCCACCCCACCCATGGGACACATCCCCAGAGAGAGATGCCCCATACACTCGCTCCCCTCCCCCTTGCGCTGTGCCCCAGCCCTGGCCCGGGGGAATAGGCGGCAGCCCGCCCACAGGGCGGGGGGCACAGCTGAAAGGGGTTGTGGGGGAGGGCGGCCCCTGGCTGGGGTCAAAGGGCGAGCGCCCGGTGCCGGTGCGCGCGTGCGCAGTCAGCGGCGGCGACGCGCTGGGGGTGGGCAGCGGGTAGGTGAAGGAGGCCAGGCGAGGAGACGAGGGGGGCTGGGAGGGCTCCACCTTGGCGGGTCCAGCCGTGGAGGCGCATCTTGTGTGAGTGTGAGTGAGTGTGAGTGTGTGTGTGTGGAGAGAGAGACAGCCCCCCGCCCCGGCCGCCCGGCCCGGCCCGTCACCCCCGTCCCTCGGAGCCCGCCGGACCCGGCCGGCGAACTCAACAGGCCCGGCCGGGCGCGGGGCCTGGGGCGGGAGGAGGCGGCGGGGAAGCGCAGAGACGCTGGGATCTTGAGCGGGGCAGGGGCGCCCTCCGCCGTCTAGGGCCACACCACCCTGAACGCCCCCCGGTCTCCTCTGGTCTCGGAAGCTAAGCAGGGTCGGGCCTGGTTAGTACTTGGATGGGAGAAGACCGCCTGGGAATACCGGGTGCCGTAGGCTTCTTCTTCTTCTTTTTTTTTTTTTTTTGCCTCTTGTTCTGTCCCCTTTCTGGGAGCGCGGCGGCGGCCCGGGGTGGGGGTCACCCCCACCCTCAGCGCCCGCCGTGGGGTGCCTGGCGCCCCAGCCCGCACCGTGGGGCCTCCTCTTGTCCCAAGCCGCGACACCGCCGCCACGCGGCAGCATGCGTGGCATCTGGACTGTCAGGTCTCAGACCAAAGGTCTGCTCTGTGGGAACCGACACGCTGGAGGAAACCTTGAGAGTCTGAGAGGGGAGGGAGTTCCAGAAGGAGGCCAGGATGTCATTTTGAGGGAGTATGGGACCAGAACTCGTCCCGTTGCTTTTGGGGTTCTATGGGCTCCACGTAGGAATCTTTGGTGGTGGCAGCTGATGTTGGGGGATCCGGAGTCACACCCAGACCTGCTCCACAGGCCTCCTTTTACTTTTCTCTTTGGAGTCGTTATTTTTAAAAAGTGTCTCTTACCTCTCTCATTGCATTTTCTTTTCTCTCTCTTTTCAAGCAGATGATGGGAGTACAAGTATTCAGGTGACATGTGTTGCCCGTGCCCCCCTCCCCCCTGTGTTCTTATTCATTTACCTCTCATGTTGTTCCAGCGTATTGTGGGGGCACCAATGTTAAGGTCGGGTACGTTGCCCTCTCCCAGCCTCCCCCCTCGGGTCAGAGCTTCAAGTGCGCCCATCCCCCAGTCGGTGCGCACCCACCCCATTCCTAATGGAGGTGTATGCCCCTCCCCTCCCCCCACCCGCCCGACACCCACCCGATGATGAAGGTGATTCCTCTCTGTCCACTTAGGTGTCCATCCGTTCGTACCCATTTGCTGGTGAGCGCGCTCACGGGGCGCTCGTGTGTCCATTCTTGGGATACTTGGCTTACTGGAACGGGTTCCAGCTCTGGCCAGGAGAACACGAGAGGCGCCCTCTCACCGCTGCTCCTCACAGCCCAATGGCACTCCGTGGTGTCCACGCGCCACATTTTATTAATGCACTCCTGGATGGATGGGCACTCGGGTCGCTTCCACATCTTTGCGATTGTGTGAATTGTGCCCTAACTGTCACCCTAACCCTTACCCAGCCCGTGTCCTCTGCCCCTGCCTGACGCACTCCTCCCCGGCCAGGCCCAGGCCCGTCACTGTCCCGGGCCCCCGCCTGACCGGCTCCTTCCCGCCCGGCCTGTCACCGTCCTCTGCCCCTGCCTGACATGCTCCTTCCCGCCCGTCCGGCCTCTCACCGTCCTCGGCCCCTGCCTGACCGGCTCCTCCGTCGCCTGGGCCTTCCAAGGGCTTGGTGTGGACGCTGCTTCCAGGAAGCCCTCCAGAAACCCGGCAGCAGGGTGGCCGCAGCAGTCTCCAGCAGCCGTCCCTAAGTCGCGTGCGGGGCCCCCGCTGTGCCGCGGGGACCCAGCCTGGTGTCTTCCCTGAGGCCCTGCGGCTGCCGCTCCCCGCAAGGGGAGAGTCGCGGAGGTGGGGACCGCCTCCTGATGGGGACGTACACGCAGCTCTCCACGTCGGATTCCGGGGCTCTCTGTCCTGCCCGAAGGCCCAGCTGGCCTGCGGGTCCTTAGAGTGGCAAAAACATCCGAAAGCTGAGATTGAGGGTCCGGTGGGTGTCTGCGCTTTTGTGCTGGGCACCCCAGGGAGGCCCGGGGGCTGGCTGGACAACGCGGTCTGCTGGGCGGGGGGGGGGGTTAGAGGAGCAACTGATGCCCTTTGCACTTTGGGTAGCAAGAGTCTGAGGTGTCTCTGAGCCCTGTGCCATGTCGGGGGGGGGGGGGGCGGGGGGGGAAGAGGAGGAGGAGGAGGAGGTGGGAAGGGCCGGGGCCTGCAGCCGTGTTCCCGGGGTGGCAGGGCAAGTGGCTTCTTCCACAGGCTGCTTGGCCTGGGCTCCCTGCACCTGGGCCTTTGGAGGACCGGCCCTGTGCTTGCCAACGCTTCCTGCAGGGACCCAGAGCTGGGAGGTTGCATCTCTCAGCCCTGGGTCGGGCAGAGCCCCAGCGGGCCATGCCCACAACCTCTCTCAGCACCGGTCCCCCAGAAGGCTCCTTGGGGACCAGGATTCTCTTGCGGTGACTCTTTAAGGTCTGGCCCCTGGATGGAGGGGCACCAGGAGTAGAGGAGCAGGAAGGGGAAGGGGGTGGCCATGCGAGGGGACACTTTGAGGCCAAGTCCCAGCTTCAGCCTGATCCTCCTGGGAACCCCGGGGTGTACGTCACACCTCCTGGTTGTCCCGCTCTGAGACAAGGAGCCGGGCTTCGCATTCCCACAGCAGCCAGTCGTGGGCTGAGGACACCTGGGGCGTTGGGAACTCCCTGGCTTCTCCTTGGTTTAACATCTGGAGCTGCTTGTGAATCGTGCCGCCACACACACCCGAGTGCAGGTGTCTTCCGCACAGACTGCGGGCCTCGCTCTTCTGAATGCCGCTAGCTGGCCACCCACCCACGGGAGAACCTGGTCAGGGTACTTTCTCTCAGGGGCAGACTCTTTTCCGGGCGGGCTACCGGTGTCTCTGTTTGCTCCTTTCTTTCTTCCATTTCGGGAAAGTCTTCCTTGCTGGGTGTGGAAATCTCCTATGCCTTCCCTCGCCTATTCTGTCAGCTTTCAAATTCTCTTTCAGTTGCCACCCTCACAGATGGATTAGGAAACTCTTTCCGGTGCACTCATTAGTGAAATGACCTCAAGGAAGCTGGAATCCAATATCTAATCGCCGATTTTTAGCGAGTCCACACGCCAGGGTGGTCGGGGTCCAATGCAGCCCCGGCCAGGCCCAGGCCCCTTGGACCGGGCCACAGGAGGACACAGAGGAGGGTCCCGGCCCCCACGGTCGCGGTGCCGGCAGTTCTCCAAGGGCTTGGGCGTTTTCCAGAGGTAGGAGATGGAGGGGACTGATTTCTTCAGCGCCCCACAAACCACGCCACCCCACCCCACCCCACCCCACCCATGGGACACATCCCCAGAGAGAGATGCCCCATACACTCGCTCCCCTCCCCCTTGCGCTGTGCCCCAGCCCTGGCCCGGGGGAATAGGCGGCAGCCCGCCCACAGGGCGGGGGGCACAGCTGAAAGGGGTTGTGGGGGAGGGCGGCCCCTGGCTGGGGTCAAAGGGCGAGCGCCCGGTGCCGGTGCGCGCGTGCGCAGTCAGCGGCGGCGACGCGCTGGGGGTGGGCAGCGGGTAGGTGAAGGAGGCCAGGCGAGGAGACGAGGGGGGCTGGGAGGGCTCCACCTTGGCGGGTCCAGCCGTGGAGGCGCATCTTGTGTGAGTGTGAGTGAGTGTGAGTGTGTGTGTGTGGAGAGAGAGACAGCCCCCCGCCCCGGCCGCCCGGCCCGGCCCGTCACCCCCGTCCCTCGGAGCCCGCCGGACCCGGCCGGCGAACTCAACAGGCCCGGCCGGGCGCGGGGCCTGGGGCGGGAGGAGGCGGCGGGGAAGCGCAGAGACGCTGGGATCTTGAGCGGGGCAGGGGCGCCCTCCGCCGTCTAGGGCCACACCACCCTGAACGCCCCCCGGTCTCCTCTGGTCTCGGAAGCTAAGCAGGGTCGGGCCTGGTTAGTACTTGGATGGGAGAAGACCGCCTGGGAATACCGGGTGCCGTAGGCTTCTTCTTCTTCTTTTTTTTTTTTTTTTGCCTCTTGTTCTGTCCCCTTTCTGGGAGCGCGGCGGCGGCCCGGGGTGGGGGTCACCCCCACCCTCAGCGCCCGCCGTGGGGTGCCTGGCGCCCCAGCCCGCACCGTGGGGCCTCCTCTTGTCCCAAGCCGCGACACCGCCGCCACGCGGCAGCATGCGTGGCATCTGGACTGTCAGGTCTCAGACCAAAGGTCTGCTCTGTGGGAACCGACACGCTGGAGGAAACCTTGAGAGTCTGAGAGGGGAGGGAGTTCCAGAAGGAGGCCAGGATGTCATTTTGAGGGAGTATGGGACCAGAACTCGTCCCGTTGCTTTTGGGGTTCTATGGGCTCCACGTAGGAATCTTTGGTGGTGGCAGCTGATGTTGGGGGATCCGGAGTCACACCCAGACCTGCTCCACAGGCCTCCTTTTACTTTTCTCTTTGGAGTCGTTATTTTTAAAAAGTGTCTCTTACCTCTCTCATTGCATTTTCTTTTCTCTCTCTTTTCAAGCAGATGATGGGAGTACAAGTATTCAGGTGACATGTGTTGCCCGTGCCCCCCTCCCCCCTGTGTTCTTATTCATTTACCTCTCATGTTGTTCCAGCGTATTGTGGGGGCACCAATGTTAAGGTCGGGTACGTTGCCCTCTCCCAGCCTCCCCCCTCGGGTCAGAGCTTCAAGTGCGCCCATCCCCCAGTCGGTGCGCACCCACCCCATTCCTAATGGAGGTGTATGCCCCTCCCCTCCCCCCACCCGCCCGACACCCACCCGATGATGAAGGTGATTCCTCTCTGTCCACTTAGGTGTCCATCCGTTCGTACCCATTTGCTGGTGAGCGCGCTCACGGGGCGCTCGTGTGTCCATTCTTGGGATACTTGGCTTACTGGAACGGGTTCCAGCTCTGGCCAGGAGAACACGAGAGGCGCCCTCTCACCGCTGCTCCTCACAGCCCAATGGCACTCCGTGGTGTCCACGCGCCACATTTTATTAATGCACTCCTGGATGGATGGGCACTCGGGTCGCTTCCACATCTTTGCGATTGTGTGAATTGTGCCCTAACTGTCACCCTAACCCTTACCCAGCCCGTGTCCTCTGCCCCTGCCTGACGCACTCCTCCCCGGCCAGGCCCAGGCCCGTCACTGTCCCGGGCCCCCGCCTGACCGGCTCCTTCCCGCCCGGCCTGTCACCGTCCTCTGCCCCTGCCTGACATGCTCCTTCCCGCCCGTCCGGCCTCTCACCGTCCTCGGCCCCTGCCTGACCGGCTCCTCCGTCGCCTGGGCCTTCCAAGGGCTTGGTGTGGACGCTGCTTCCAGGAAGCCCTCCAGAAACCCGGCAGCAGGGTGGCCGCAGCAGTCTCCAGCAGCCGTCCCTAAGTCGCGTGCGGGGCCCCCGCTGTGCCGCGGGGACCCAGCCTGGTGTCTTCCCTGAGGCCCTGCGGCTGCCGCTCCCCGCAAGGGGAGAGTCGCGGAGGTGGGGACCGCCTCCTGATGGGGACGTACACGCAGCTCTCCACGTCGGATTCCGGGGCTCTCTGTCCTGCCCGAAGGCCCAGCTGGCCTGCGGGTCCTTAGAGTGGCAAAAACATCCGAAAGCTGAGATTGAGGGTCCGGTGGGTGTCTGCGCTTTTGTGCTGGGCACCCCAGGGAGGCCCGGGGGCTGGCTGGACAACGCGGTCTGCTGGGCGGGGGGGGGGGTTAGAGGAGCAACTGATGCCCTTTGCACTTTGGGTAGCAAGAGTCTGAGGTGTCTCTGAGCCCTGTGCCATGTCGGGGGGGGGCGGGGGGGGGAAGAGGAGGAGGAGGAGGAGGTGGGAAGGGCCGGGGCCTGCAGCCGTGTTCCCGGGGTGGCAGGGCAAGTGGCTTCTTCCACAGGCTGCTTGGCCTGGGCTCCCTGCACCTGGGCCTTTGGAGGACCGGCCCTGTGCTTGCCAACGCTTCCTGCAGGGACCCAGAGCTGGGAGGTTGCATCTCTCAGCCCTGGGTCGGGCAGAGCCCCAGCGGGCCATGCCCACAACCTCTCTCAGCACCGGTCCCCCAGAAGGCTCCTTGGGGACCAGGATTCTCTTGCGGTGACTCTTTAAGGTCTGGCCCCTGGATGGAGGGGCACCAGGAGTAGAGGAGCAGGAAGGGGAAGGGGGTGGCCATGCGAGGGGACACTTTGAGGCCAAGTCCCAGCTTCAGCCTGATCCTCCTGGGAACCCCGGGGTGTACGTCACACCTCCTGGTTGTCCCGCTCTGAGACAAGGAGCCGGGCTTCGCATTCCCACAGCAGCCAGTCGTGGGCTGAGGACACCTGGGGCGTTGGGAACTCCCTGGCTTCTCCTTGGTTTAACATCTGGAGCTGCTTGTGAATCGTGCCGCCACACACACCCGAGTGCAGGTGTCTTCCGCACAGACTGCGGGCCTCGCTCTTCTGAATGCCGCTAGCTGGCCACCCACCCACGGGAGAACCTGGTCAGGGTACTTTCTCTCAGGGGCAGACTCTTTTCCGGGCGGGCTACCGGTGTCTCTGTTTGCTCGTTTCTTTCTTCCATTTCGGGAAAGTCTTCCTTGCTGGGTGTGGAAATCTCCTATGCCTTCCCTCGCCTATTCTGTCAGCTTTCAAATTCTCTTTCAGTTGCCACCCTCACAGATGGATTAGGAAACTCTTTCCGGTGCACTCATTAGTGAAATGACCTCAAGGAAGCTGGAATCCAATATCTAATCGCCGATTTTTAGCGAGTCCACACGCCAGGGTGGTCGGGGTCCAATGCAGCCCCGGCCAGGCCCAGGCCCCTTGGACCGGGCCACAGGAGGACACAGAGGAGGGTCCCGGCCCCCACGGTCGCGGTGCCGGCAGTTCTCCAAGGGCTTGGGCGTTTTCCAGAGGTAGGAGATGGAGGGGACTGATTTCTTCAGCGCCCCACAAACCACGCCACCCCACCCCACCCCACCCCACCCATGGGACACATCCCCAGAGAGAGATGCCCCATACACTCGCTCCCCTCCCCCTTGCG
Source organism: Microcebus murinus (assembly GCF_040939455.1). Lineage (NCBI taxonomy): Eukaryota > Metazoa > Chordata > Mammalia > Primates > Cheirogaleidae > Microcebus > Microcebus murinus. The sequence continues at coordinate 21,371 of NW_027438969.1, read as the reverse complement.
CTGTGCCCCAGCCCTGGCCCGGGGGAATAGGCGGCAGCCCGCCCACAGGGCGGGGGGCACAGCTGAAAGGGGTTGTGGGGGAGGGCGGCCCCTGGCTGGGGTCAAAGGGCGAGCGCCCGGTGCCGGTGCGCGCGTGCGCAGTCAGCGGCGGCGACGCGCTGGGGGTGGGCAGCGGGTAGGTGAAGGAGGCCAGGCGAGGAGACGAGGGGGGCTGGGAGGGCTCCACCTTGGCGGGTCCAGCCGTGGAGGCGCATCTTGTGTGAGTGTGAGTGAGTGTGAGTGTGTGTGTGTGGAGAGAGAGACAGCCCCCCGCCCCGGCCGCCCGGCCCGGCCCGTCACCCCCGTCCCTCGGAGCCCGCCGGACCCGGCCGGCGAACTCAACAGGCCCGGCCGGGCGCGGGGCCTGGGGCGGGAGGAGGCGGCGGGGAAGCGCAGAGACGCTGGGATCTTGAGCGGGGCAGGGGCGCCCTCCGCCGTCTAGGGCCACACCACCCTGAACGCCCCCCGGTCTCCTCTGGTCTCGGAAGCTAAGCAGGGTCGGGCCTGGTTAGTACTTGGATGGGAGAAGACCGCCTGGGAATACCGGGTGCCGTAGGCTTCTTCTTCTTCTTTTTTTTTTTTTTTTGCCTCTTGTTCTGTCCCCTTTCTGGGAGCGCGGCGGCGGCCCGGGGTGGGGGTCACCCCCACCCTCAGCGCCCGCCGTGGGGTGCCTGGCGCCCCAGCCCGCACCGTGGGGCCTCCTCTTGTCCCAAGCCGCGACACCGCCGCCACGCGGCAGCATGCGTGGCATCTGGACTGTCAGGTCTCAGACCAAAGGTCTGCTCTGTGGGAACCGACACGCTGGAGGAAACCTTGAGAGTCTGAGAGGGGAGGGAGTTCCAGAAGGAGGCCAGGATGTCATTTTGAGGGAGTATGGGACCAGAACTCGTCCCGTTGCTTTTGGGGTTCTATGGGCTCCACGTAGGAATCTTTGGTGGTGGCAGCTGATGTTGGGGGATCCGGAGTCACACCCAGACCTGCTCCACAGGCCTCCTTTTACTTTTCTCTTTGGAGTCGTTATTTTTAAAAAGTGTCTCTTACCTCTCTCATTGCATTTTCTTTTCTCTCTCTTTTCAAGCAGATGATGGGAGTACAAGTATTCAGGTGACATGTGTTGCCCGTGCCCCCCTCCCCCCTGTGTTCTTATTCATTTACCTCTCATGTTGTTCCAGCGTATTGTGGGGGCACCAATGTTAAGGTCGGGTACGTTGCCCTCTCCCAGCCTCCCCCCTCGGGTCAGAGCTTCAAGTGCGCCCATCCCCCAGTCGGTGCGCACCCACCCCATTCCTAATGGAGGTGTATGCCCCTCCCCTCCCCCCACCCGCCCGACACCCACCCGATGATGAAGGTGATTCCTCTCTGTCCACTTAGGTGTCCATCCGTTCGTACCCATTTGCTGGTGAGCGCGCTCACGGGGCGCTCGTGTGTCCATTCTTGGGATACTTGGCTTACTGGAACGGGTTCCAGCTCTGGCCAGGAGAACACGAGAGGCGCCCTCTCACCGCTGCTCCTCACAGCCCAATGGCACTCCGTGGTGTCCACGCGCCACATTTTATTAATGCACTCCTGGATGGATGGGCACTCGGGTCGCTTCCACATCTTTGCGATTGTGTGAATTGTGCCCTAACTGTCACCCTAACCCTTACCCAGCCCGTGTCCTCTGCCCCTGCCTGACGCACTCCTCCCCGGCCAGGCCCAGGCCCGTCACTGTCCCGGGCCCCCGCCTGACCGGCTCCTTCCCGCCCGGCCTGTCACCGTCCTCTGCCCCTGCCTGACATGCTCCTTCCCGCCCGTCCGGCCTCTCACCGTCCTCGGCCCCTGCCTGACCGGCTCCTCCGTCGCCTGGGCCTTCCAAGGGCTTGGTGTGGACGCTGCTTCCAGGAAGCCCTCCAGAAACCCGGCAGCAGGGTGGCCGCAGCAGTCTCCAGCAGCCGTCCCTAAGTCGCGTGCGGGGCCCCCGCTGTGCCGCGGGGACCCAGCCTGGTGTCTTCCCTGAGGCCCTGCGGCTGCCGCTCCCCGCAAGGGGAGAGTCGCGGAGGTGGGGACCGCCTCCTGATGGGGACGTACACGCAGCTCTCCACGTCGGATTCCGGGGCTCTCTGTCCTGCCCGAAGGCCCAGCTGGCCTGCGGGTCCTTAGAGTGGCAAAAACATCCGAAAGCTGAGATTGAGGGTCCGGTGGGTGTCTGCGCTTTTGTGCTGGGCACCCCAGGGAGGCCCGGGGGCTGGCTGGACAACGCGGTCTGCTGGGCGGGGGGGGGGGGGTTAGAGGAGCAACTGATGCCCTTTGCACTTTGGGTAGCAAGAGTCTGAGGTGTCTCTGAGCCCTGTGCCATGTCGGGGGGGGGGCGGGGGGGGGAAGAGGAGGAGGAGGAGGAGGTGGGAAGGGCCGGGGCCTGCAGCCGTGTTCCCGGGGTGGCAGGGCAAGTGGCTTCTTCCACAGGCTGCTTGGCCTGGGCTCCCTGCACCTGGGCCTTTGGAGGACCGGCCCTGTGCTTGCCAACGCTTCCTGCAGGGACCCAGAGCTGGGAGGTTGCATCTCTCAGCCCTGGGTCGGGCAGAGCCCCAGCGGGCCATGCCCACAACCTCTCTCAGCACCGGTCCCCCAGAAGGCTCCTTGGGGACCAGGATTCTCTTGCGGTGACTCTTTAAGGTCTGGCCCCTGGATGGAGGGGCACCAGGAGTAGAGGAGCAGGAAGGGGAAGGGGGTGGCCATGCGAGGGGACACTTTGAGGCCAAGTCCCAGCTTCAGCCTGATCCTCCTGGGAACCCCGGGGTGTACGTCACACCTCCTGGTTGTCCCGCTCTGAGACAAGGAGCCGGGCTTCGCATTCCCACAGCAGCCAGTCGTGGGCTGAGGACACCTGGGGCGTTGGGAACTCCCTGGCTTCTCCTTGGTTTAACATCTGGAGCTGCTTGTGAATCGTGCCGCCACACACACCCGAGTGCAGGTGTCTTCCGCACAGACTGCGGGCCTCGCTCTTCTGAATGCCGCTAGCTGGCCACCCACCCACGGGTGAACCTGGTCAGGGTACTTTCTCTCAGGGGCAGACTCTTTTCCGGGCGGGCTACCGGTGTCTCTGTTTGCTCCTTTCTTTCTTCCATTTCGGGAAAGTCTTCCTTGCTGGGTGTGGAAATCTCCTATGCCTTCCCTCGCCTATTCTGTCAGCTTTCAAATTCTCTTTCAGTTGCCACCCTCACAGATGGATTAGGAAACTCTTTCCGGTGCACTCATTAGTGAAATGACCTCAAGGAAGCTGGAATCCAATATCTAATCGCCGATTTTTAGCGAGTCCACACGCCAGGGTGGTCGGGGTCCAATGCAGCCCCGGCCAGGCCCAGGCCCCTTGGACCGGGCCACAGGAGGACACAGAGGAGGGTCCCGGCCCCCACGGTAGCGGTGCCGGCAGTTCTCCAAGGGCTTGGGCGTTTTCCAGAGGTAGGAGATGGAGGGGACTGATTTCTTCAGCGCCCCACAAACCACGCCACCCCACCCCACCCCACCCCACCCATGGGACACATCCCCAGAGAGAGATGCCCCATACACTCGCTCCCCTCCCCCTTGCGCTGTGCCCCAGCCCTGGCCCGGGGGAATAGGCGGCAGCCCGCCCACAGGGCGGGGGGCACAGCTGAAAGGGGTTGTGGGGGAGGGCGGCCCCTGGCTGGGGTCAAAGGGCGAGCGCCCGGTGCCGGTGCGCGCGTGCGCAGTCAGCGGCGGCGACGCGCTGGGGGTGGGCAGCGGGTAGGTGAAGGAGGCCAGGCGAGGAGACGAGGGGGGCTGGGAGGGCTCCACCTTGGCGGGTCCAGCCGTGGAGGCGCATCTTGTGTGAGTGTGAGTGAGTGTGAGTGTGTGTGTGTGGAGAGAGAGACAGCCCCCCGCCCCGGCCGCCCGGCCCGGCCCGTCACCCCCGTCCCTCGGAGCCCGCCGGACCCGGCCGGCGAACTCAACAGGCCCGGCCGGGCGCGGGGCCTGGGGCGGGAGGAGGCGGCGGGGAAGCGCAGAGACGCTGGGATCTTGAGCGGGGCAGGGGCGCCCTCCGCCGTCTAGGGCCACACCACCCTGAACGCCCCCCGGTCTCCTCTGGTCTCGGAAGCTAAGCAGGGTCGGGCCTGGTTAGTACTTGGATGGGAGAAGACCGCCTGGGAATACCGGGTGCCGTAGGCTTCTTCTTCTTCTTTTTTTTTTTTTTTTGCCTCTTGTTCTGTCCCCTTTCTGGGAGCGCGGCGGCGGCCCGGGGTGGGGGTCACCCCCACCCTCAGCGCCCGCCGTGGGGTGCCTGGCGCCCCAGCCCGCACCGTGGGGCCTCCTCTTGTCCCAAGCCGCGACACCGCCGCCACGCGGCAGCATGCGTGGCATCTGGACTGTCAGGTCTCAGACCAAAGGTCTGCTCTGTGGGAACCGACACGCTGGAGGAAACCTTGAGAGTCTGAGAGGGGAGGGAGTTCCAGAAGGAGGCCAGGATGTCATTTTGAGGGAGTATGGGACCAGAACTCGTCCCGTTGCTTTTGGGGTTCTATGGGCTCCACGTAGGAATCTTTGGTGGTGGCAGCTGATGTTGGGGGATCCGGAGTCACACCCAGACCTGCTCCACAGGCCTCCTTTTACTTTTCTCTTTGGAGTCGTTATTTTTAAAAAGTGTCTCTTACCTCTCTCATTGCATTTTCTTTTCTCTCTCTTTTCAAGCAGATGATGGGAGTACAAGTATTCAGGTGACATGTGTTGCCCGTGCCCCCCTCCCCCCTGTGTTCTTATTCATTTACCTCTCATGTTGTTCCAGCGTATTGTGGGGGCACCAATGTTAAGGTCGGGTACGTTGCCCTCTCCCAGCCTCCCCCCTCGGGTCAGAGCTTCAAGTGCGCCCATCCCCCAGTCGGTGCGCACCCACCCCATTCCTAATGGAGGTGTATGCCCCTCCCCTCCCCCCACCCGCCCGACACCCACCCGATGATGAAGGTGATTCCTCTCTGTCCACTTAGGTGTCCATCCGTTCGTACCCATTTGCTGGTGAGCGCGCTCACGGGGCGCTCGTGTGTCCATTCTTGGGATACTTGGCTTACTGGAACGGGTTCCAGCTCTGGCCAGGAGAACACGAGAGGCGCCCTCTCACCGCTGCTCCTCACAGCCCAATGGCACTCCGTGGTGTCCACGCGCCACATTTTATTAATGCACTCCTGGATGGATGGGCACTCGGGTCGCTTCCACATCTTTGCGATTGTGTGAATTGTGCCCTAACTGTCACCCTAACCCTTACCCAGCCCGTGTCCTCTGCCCCTGCCTGACGCACTCCTCCCCGGCCAGGCCCAGGCCCGTCACTGTCCCGGGCCCCCGCCTGACCGGCTCCTTCCCGCCCGGCCTGTCACCGTCCTCTGCCCCTGCCTGACATGCTCCTTCCCGCCCGTCCGGCCTCTCACCGTCCTCGGCCCCTGCCTGACCGGCTCCTCCGTCGCCTGGGCCTTCCAAGGGCTTGGTGTGGACGCTGCTTCCAGGAAGCCCTCCAGAAACCCGGCAGCAGGGTGGCCGCAGCAGTCTCCAGCAGCCGTCCCTAAGTCGCGTGCGGGGCCCCCGCTGTGCCGCGGGGACCCAGCCTGGTGTCTTCCCTGAGGCCCTGCGGCTGCCGCTCCCCGCAAGGGGAGAGTCGCGGAGGTGGGGACCGCCTCCTGATGGGGACGTACACGCAGCTCTCCACGTCGGATTCCGGGGCTCTCTGTCCTGCCCGAAGGCCCAGCTGGCCTGCGGGTCCTTAGAGTGGCAAAAACATCCGAAAGCTGAGATTGAGGGTCCGGTGGGTGTCTGCGCTTTTGTGCTGGGCACCCCAGGGAGGCCCGGGGGCTGGCTGGACAACGCGGTCTGCTGGGCGGGGGGGGGGGTTAGAGGAGCAACTGATGCCCTTTGCACTTTGGGTAGCAAGAGTCTGAGGTGTCTCTGAGCCCTGTGCCATGTCGGGGGGGGGGGGCGGGGGGGGAAGAGGAGGAGGAGGAGGAGGTGGGAAGGGCCGGGCCTGCAGCCGTGTTCCCGGGGTGGCAGGGCAAGTGGCTTCTTCCACAGGCTGCTTGGCCTGGGCTCCCTGCACCTGGGCCTTTGGAGGACCGGCCCTGTGCTTGCCAACGCTTCCTGCAGGGACCCAGAGCTGGGAGGTTGCATCTCTCAGCCCTGGGTCGGGCAGAGCCCCAGCGGGCCATGCCCACAACCTCTCTCAGCACCGGTCCCCCAGAAGGCTCCTTGGGGACCAGGATTCTCTTGCGGTGACTCTTTAAGGTCTGGCCCCTGGATGGAGGGGCACCAGGAGTAGAGGAGCAGGAAGGGGAAGGGGGTGGCCATGCGAGGGGACACTTTGAGGCCAAGTCCCAGCTTCAGCCTGATCCTCCTGGGAACCCCGGGGTGTACGTCACACCTCCTGGTTGTCCCGCTCTGAGACAAGGAGCCGGGCTTCGCATTCCCACAGCAGCCAGTCGTGGGCTGAGGACACCTGGGGCGTTGGGAACTCCCTGGCTTCTCCTTGGTTTAACATCTGGAGCTGCTTGTGAATCGTGCCGCCACACACACCCGAGTGCAGGTGTCTTCCGCACAGACTGCGGGCCTCGCTCTTCTGAATGCCGCTAGCTGGCCACCCACCCACGGGAGAACCTGGTCAGGGTACTTTCTCTCAGGGGCAGACTCTTTTCCGGGCGGGCTACCGGTGTCTCTGTTTGCTCGTTTCTTTCTTCCATTTCGGGAAAGTCTTCCTTGCTGGGTGTGGAAATCTCCTATGCCTTCCCTCGCCTATTCTGTCAGCTTTCAAATTCTCTTTCAGTTGCCACCCTCACAGATGGATTAGGAAACTCTTTCCGGTGCACTCATTAGTGAAATGACCTCAAGGAAGCTGGAATCCAATATCTAATCGCCGATTTTTAGCGAGTCCACACGCCAGGGTGGTCGGGGTCCAATGCAGCCCCGGCCAGGCCCAGGCCCCTTGGACCGGGCCACAGGAGGACACAGAGGAGGGTCCCGGCCCCCACGGTAGCGGTGCCGGCAGTTCTCCAAGGGCTTGGGCGTTTTCCAGAGGTAGGAGATGGAGGGGACTGATTTCTTCAGCGCCCCACAAACCACGCCACCCCACCCCACCCCACCCCACCCATGGGACACATCCCCAGAGAGAGATGCCCCATACACTCGCTCCCCTCCCCCTTGCGCTGTGCCCCAGCCCTGGCCCGGGGGAATAGGCGGCAGCCCGCCCACAGGGCGGGGGGCACAGCTGAAAGGGGTTGTGGGGGAGGGCGGCCCCTGGCTGGGGTCAAAGGGCGAGCGCCCGGTGCCGGTGCGCGCGTGCGCAGTCAGCGGCGGCGACGCGCTGGGGGTGGGCAGCGGGTAGGTGAAGGAGGCCAGGCGAGGAGACGAGGGGGGCTGGGAGGGCTCCACCTTGGCGGGTCCAGCCGTGGAGGCGCATCTTGTGTGAGTGTGAGTGAGTGTGAGTGTGTGTGTGTGGAGAGAGAGACAGCCCCCCGCCCCGGCCGCCCGGCCCGGCCCGTCACCCCCGTCCCTCGGAGCCCGCCGGACCCGGCCGGCGAACTCAACAGGCCCGGCCGGGCGCGGGGCCTGGGGCGGGAGGAGGCGGCGGGGAAGCGCAGAGACGCTGGGATCTTGAGCGGGGCAGGGGCGCCCTCCGCCGTCTAGGGCCACACCACCCTGAACGCCCCCCGGTCTCCTCTGGTCTCGGAAGCTAAGCAGGGTCGGGCCTGGTTAGTACTTGGATGGGAGAAGACCGCCTGGGAATACCGGGTGCCGTAGGCTTCTTCTTCTTCTTTTTTTTTTTTTTTTGCCTCTTGTTCTGTCCCCTTTCTGGGAGCGCGGCGGCGGCCCGGGGTGGGGGTCACCCCCACCCTCAGCGCCCGCCGTGGGGTGCCTGGCGCCCCAGCCCGCACCGTGGGGCCTCCTCTTGTCCCAAGCCGCGACACCGCCGCCACGCGGCAGCATGCGTGGCATCTGGACTGTCAGGTCTCAGACCAAAGGTCTGCTCTGTGGGAACCGACACGCTGGAGGAAACCTTGAGAGTCTGAGAGGGGAGGGAGTTCCAGAAGGAGGCCAGGATGTCATTTTGAGGGAGTATGGGACCAGAACTCGTCCCGTTGCTTTTGGGGTTCTATGGGCTCCACGTAGGAATCTTTGGTGGTGGCAGCTGATGTTGGGGGATCCGGAGTCACACCCAGACCTGCTCCACAGGCCTCCTTTTACTTTTCTCTTTGGAGTCGTTATTTTTAAAAAGTGTCTCTTACCTCTCTCATTGCATTTTCTTTTCTCTCTCTTTTCAAGCAGATGATGGGAGTACAAGTATTCAGGTGACATGTGTTGCCCGTGCCCCCCTCCCCCCTGTGTTCTTATTCATTTACCTCTCATGTTGTTCCAGCGTATTGTGGGGGCACCAATGTTAAGGTCGGGTACGTTGCCCTCTCCCAGCCTCCCCCCTCGGGTCAGAGCTTCAAGTGCGCCCATCCCCCAGTCGGTGCGCACCCACCCCATTCCTAATGGAGGTGTATGCCCCTCCCCTCCCCCCACCCGCCCGACACCCACCCGATGATGAAGGTGATTCCTCTCTGTCCACTTAGGTGTCCATCCGTTCGTACCCATTTGCTGGTGAGCGCGCTCACGGGGCGCTCGTGTGTCCATTCTTGGGATACTTGGCTTACTGGAACGGGTTCCAGCTCTGGCCAGGAGAACACGAGAGGCGCCCTCTCACCGCTGCTCCTCACAGCCCAATGGCACTCCGTGGTGTCCACGCGCCACATTTTATTAATGCACTCCTGGATGGATGGGCACTCGGGTCGCTTCCACATCTTTGCGATTGTGTGAATTGTGCCCTAACTGTCACCCTAACCCTTACCCAGCCCGTGTCCTCTGCCCCTGCCTGACGCACTCCTCCCCGGCCAGGCCCAGGCCCGTCACTGTCCCGGGCCCCCGCCTGACCGGCTCCTTCCCGCCCGGCCTGTCACCGTCCTCTGCCCCTGCCTGACATGCTCCTTCCCGCCCGTCCGGCCTCTCACCGTCCTCGGCCCCTGCCTGACCGGCTCCTCCGTCGCCTGGGCCTTCCAAGGGCTTGGTGTGGACGCTGCTTCCAGGAAGCCCTCCAGAAACCCGGCAGCAGGGTGGCCGCAGCAGTCTCCAGCAGCCGTCCCTAAGTCGCGTGCGGGGCCCCCGCTGTGCCGCGGGGACCCAGCCTGGTGTCTTCCCTGAGGCCCTGCGGCTGCCGCTCCCCGCAAGGGGAGAGTCGCGGAGGTGGGGACCGCCTCCTGATGGGGACGTACACGCAGCTCTCCACGTCGGATTCCGGGGCTCTCTGTCCTGCCCGAAGGCCCAGCTGGCCTGCGGGTCCTTAGAGTGGCAAAAACATCCGAAAGCTGAGATTGAGGGTCCGGTGGGTGTCTGCGCTTTTGTGCTGGGCACCCCAGGGAGGCCCGGGGGCTGGCTGGACAACGCGGTCTGCTGGGCGGGGGGGGGGGGGTTAGAGGAGCAACTGATGCCCTTTGCACTTTGGGTAGCAAGAGTCTGAGGTGTCTCTGAGCCCTGTGCCATGTCGGGGGGGGGCGGGGGGGGGAAGAGGAGGAGGAGGAGGAGGTGGGAAGGGCCGGGGCCTGCAGCCGTGTTCCCGGGGTGGCAGGGCAAGTGGCTTCTTCCACAGGCTGCTTGGCCTGGGCTCCCTGCACCTGGGCCTTTGGAGGACCGGCCCTGTGCTTGCCAACGCTTCCTGCAGGGACCCAGAGCTGGGAGGTTGCATCTCTCAGCCCTGGGTCGGGCAGAGCCCCAGCGGGCCATGCCCACAACCTCTCTCAGCACCGGTCCCCCAGAAGGCTCCTTGGGGACCAGGATTCTCTTGCGGTGACTCTTTAAGGTCTGGCCCCTGGATGGAGGGGCACCAGGAGTAGAGGAGCAGGAAGGGGAAGGGGGTGGCCATGCGAGGGGACACTTTGAGGCCAAGTCCCAGCTTCAGCCTGATCCTCCTGGGAACCCCGGGGTGTACGTCACACCTCCTGGTTGTCCCGCTCTGAGACAAGGAGCCGGGCTTCGCATTCCCACAGCAGCCAGTCGTGGGCTGAGGACACCTGGGGCGTTGGGAACTCCCTGGCTTCTCCTTGGTTTAACATCTGGAGCTGCTTGTGAATCGTGCCGCCACACACACCCGAGTGCAGGTGTCTTCCGCACAGACTGCGGGCCTCGCTCTTCTGAATGCCGCTAGCTGGCCACCCACCCACGGGAGAACCTGGTCAGGGTACTTTCTCTCAGGGGCAGACTCTTTTCCGGGCGGGCTACCGGTGTCTCTGTTTGCTCCTTTCTTTCTTCCATTTCGGGAAAGTCTTCCTTGCTGGGTGTGGAAATCTCCTATGCCTTCCCTCGCCTATTCTGTCAGCTTTCAAATTCTCTTTCAGTTGCCACCCTCACAGATGGATTAGGAAACTCTTTCCGGTGCACTCATTAGTGAAATGACCTCAAGGAAGCTGGAATCCAATATCTAATCGCCGATTTTTAGCGAGTCCACACGCCAGGGTGGTCGGGGTCCAATGCAGCCCCGGCCAGGCCCAGGCCCCTTGGACCGGGCCACAGGAGGACACAGAGGAGGGTCCCGGCCCCCACGGTAGCGGTGCCGGCAGTTCTCCAAGGGCTTGGGCGTTTTCCAGAGGTAGGAGATGGAGGGGACTGATTTCTTCAGCGCCCCACAAACCACGCCACCCCACCCCACCCCACCCCACCCATGGGACACATCCCCAGAGAGAGATGCCCCATACACTCGCTCCCCTCCCCCTTGCGCTGTGCCCCAGCCCTGGCCCGGGGGAATAGGCGGCAGCCCGCCCACAGGGCGGGGGGCACAGCTGAAAGGGGTTGTGGGGGAGGGCGGCCCCTGGCTGGGGTCAAAGGGCGAGCGCCCGGTGCCGGTGCGCGCGTGCGCAGTCAGCGGCGGCGACGCGCTGGGGGTGGGCAGCGGGTAGGTGAAGGAGGCCAGGCGAGGAGACGAGGGGGGCTGGGAGGGCTCCACCTTGGCGGGTCCAGCCGTGGAGGCGCATCTTGTGTGAGTGTGAGTGAGTGTGAGTGTGTGTGTGTGGAGAGAGAGACAGCCCCCCGCCCCGGCCGCCCGGCCCGGCCCGTCACCCCCGTCCCTCGGAGCCCGCCGGACCCGGCCGGCGAACTCAACAGGCCCGGCCGGGCGCGGGGCCTGGGGCGGGAGGAGGCGGCGGGGAAGCGCAGAGACGCTGGGATCTTGAGCGGGGCAGGGGCGCCCTCCGCCGTCTAGGGCCACACCACCCTGAACGCCCCCCGGTCTCCTCTGGTCTCGGAAGCTAAGCAGGGTCGGGCCTGGTTAGTACTTGGATGGGAGAAGACCGCCTGGGAATACCGGGTGCCGTAGGCTTCTTCTTCTTCTTTTTTTTTTTTTTTTTGCCTCTTGTTCTGTCCCCTTTCTGGGAGCGCGGCGGCGGCCCGGGGTGGGGGTCACCCCCACCCTCAGCGCCCGCCGTGGGGTGCCTGGCGCCCCAGCCCGCACCGTGGGGCCTCCTCTTGTCCCAAGCCGCGACACCGCCGCCACGCGGCAGCATGCGTGGCATCTGGACTGTCAGGTCTCAGACCAAAGGTCTGCTCTGTGGGAACCGACACGCTGGAGGAAACCTTGAGAGTCTGAGAGGGGAGGGAGTTCCAGAAGGAGGCCAGGATGTCATTTTGAGGGAGTATGGGACCAGAACTCGTCCCGTTGCTTTTGGGGTTCTATGGGCTCCACGTAGGAATCTTTGGTGGTGGCAGCTGATGTTGGGGGATCCGGAGTCACACCCAGACCTGCTCCACAGGCCTCCTTTTACTTTTCTCTTTGGAGTCGTTATTTTTAAAAAGTGTCTCTTACCTCTCTCATTGCATTTTCTTTTCTCTCTCTTTTCAAGCAGATGATGGGAGTACAAGTATTCAGGTGACATGTGTTGCCCGTGCCCCCCTCCCCCCTGTGTTCTTATTCATTTACCTCTCATGTTGTTCCAGCGTATTGTGGGGGCACCAATGTTAAGGTCGGGTACGTGCCCTCTCCCAGCCTCCCCCCTCGGGTCAGAGCTTCAAGTGCGCCCATCCCCCAGTCGGTGCGCACCCACCCCATTCCTAATGGAGGTGTATGCCCCTCCCCTCCCCCCACCCGCCCGACACCCACCCGATGATGAAGGTGATTCCTCTCTGTCCACTTAGGTGTCCATCCGTTCGTACCCATTTGCTGGTGAGCGCGCTCACGGGGCGCTCGTGTGTCCATTCTTGGGATACTTGGCTTACTGGAACGGGTTCCAGCTCTGGCCAGGAGAACACGAGAGGCGCCCTCTCACCGCTGCTCCTCACAGCCCAATGGCACTCCGTGGTGTCCACGCGCCACATTTTATTAATGCACTCCTGGATGGATGGGCACTCGGGTCGCTTCCACATCTTTGCGATTGTGTGAATTGTGCCCTAACTGTCACCCTAACCCTTACCCAGCCCGTGTCCTCTGCCCCTGCCTGACGCACTCCTCCCCGGCCAGGCCCAGGCCCGTCACTGTCCCGGGCCCCCGCCTGACCGGCTCCTTCCCGCCCGGCCTGTCACCGTCCTCTGCCCCTGCCTGACATGCTCCTTCCCGCCCGTCCGGCCTCTCACCGTCCTCGGCCCCTGCCTGACCGGCTCCTCCGTCGCCTGGGCCTTCCAAGGGCTTGGTGTGGACGCTGCTTCCAGGAAGCCCTCCAGAAACCCGGCAGCAGGGTGGCCGCAGCAGTCTCCAGCAGCCGTCCCTAAGTCGCGTGCGGGGCCCCCGCTGTGCCGCGGGGACCCAGCCTGGTGTCTTCCCTGAGGCCCTGCGGCTGCCGCTCCCCGCAAGGGGAGAGTCGCGGAGGTGGGGACCGCCTCCTGATGGGGACGTACACGCAGCTCTCCACGTCGGATTCCGGGGCTCTCTGTCCTGCCCGAAGGCCCAGCTGGCCTGCGGGTCCTTAGAGTGGCAAAAACATCCGAAAGCTGAGATTGAGGGTCCGGTGGGTGTCTGCGCTTTTGTGCTGGGCACCCCAGGGAGGCCCGGGGGCTGGCTGGACAACGCGGTCTGCTGGGCGGGGGGGGGGGTTAGAGGAGCAACTGATGCCCTTTGCACTTTGGGTAGCAAGAGTCTGAGGTGTCTCTGAGCCCTGTGCCATGTCGGGGGGGGGGGGCGGGGGGGGAAGAGGAGGAGGAGGAGGAGGTGGGAAGGGCCGGGGCCTGCAGCCGTGTTCCCGGGGTGGCAGGGCAAGTGGCTTCTTCCACAGGCTGCTTGGCCTGGGCTCCCTGCACCTGGGCCTTTGGAGGACCGGCCCTGTGCTTGCCAACGCTTCCTGCAGGGACCCAGAGCTGGGAGGTTGCATCTCTCAGCCCTGGGTCGGGCAGAGCCCCAGCGGGCCATGCCCACAACCTCTCTCAGCACCGGTCCCCCAGAAGGCTCCTTGGGGACCAGGATTCTCTTGCGGTGACTCTTTAAGGTCTGGCCCCTGGATGGAGGGGCACCAGGAGTAGAGGAGCAGGAAGGGGAAGGGGGTGGCCATGCGAGGGGACACTTTGAGGCCAAGTCCCAGCTTCAGCCTGATCCTCCTGGGAACCCCGGGGTGTACGTCACACCTCCTGGTTGTCCCGCTCTGAGACAAGGAGCCGGGCTTCGCATTCCCACAGCAGCCAGTCGTGGGCTGAGGACACCTGGGGCGTTGGGAACTCCCTGGCTTCTCCTTGGTTTAACATCTGGAGCTGCTTGTGAATCGTGCCGCCACACACACCCGAGTGCAGGTGTCTTCCGCACAGACTGCGGGCCTCGCTCTTCTGAATGCCGCTAGCTGGCCACCCACCCACGGGAGAACCTGGTCAGGGTACTTTCTCTCAGGGGCAGACTCTTTTCCGGGCGGGCTACCGGTGTCTCTGTTTGCTCCTTTCTTTCTTCCATTTCGGGAAAGTCTTCCTTGCTGGGTGTGGAAATCTCCTATGCCTTCCCTCGCCTATTCTGTCAGCTTTCAAATTCTCTTTCAGTTGCCACCCTCACAGATGGATTAGGAAACTCTTTCCGGTGCACTCATTAGTGAAATGACCTCAAGGAAGCTGGAATCCAATATCTAATCGCCGATTTTTAGCGAGTCCACACGCCAGGGTGGTCGGGGTCCAATGCAGCCCCGGCCAGGCCCAGGCCCCTTGGACCGGGCCACAGGAGGACACAGAGGAGGGTCCCGGCCCCCACGGTCGCGGTGCCGGCAGTTCTCCAAGGGCTTGGGCGTTTTCCAGAGGTAGGAGATGGAGGGGACTGATTTCTTCAGCGCCCCACAAACCACGCCACCCCACCCCACCCCACCCCACCCATGGGACACATCCCCAGAGAGAGATGCCCCATACACTCGCTCCCCTCCCCCTTGCGCTGTGCCCCAGCCCTGGCCCGGGGGAATAGGCGGCAGCCCGCCCACAGGGCGGGGGGCACAGCTGAAAGGGGTTGTGGGGGAGGGCGGCCCCTGGCTGGGGTCAAAGGGCGAGCGCCCGGTGCCGGTGCGCGCGTGCGCAGTCAGCGGCGGCGACGCGCTGGGGGTGGGCAGCGGGTAGGTGAAGGAGGCCAGGCGAGGAGACGAGGGGGGCTGGGAGGGCTCCACCTTGGCGGGTCCAGCCGTGGAGGCGCATCTTGTGTGAGTGTGAGTGAGTGTGAGTGTGTGTGTGTGGAGAGAGAGACAGCCCCCCGCCCCGGCCGCCCGGCCCGGCCCGTCACCCCCGTCCCTCGGAGCCCGCCGGACCCGGCCGGCGAACTCAACAGGCCCGGCCGGGCGCGGGGCCTGGGGCGGGAGGAGGCGGCGGGGAAGCGCAGAGACGCTGGGATCTTGAGCGGGGCAGGGGCGCCCTCCGCCGTCTAGGGCCACACCACCCTGAACGCCCCCCGGTCTCCTCTGGTCTCGGAAGCTAAGCAGGGTCGGGCCTGGTTAGTACTTGGATGGGAGAAGACCGCCTGGGAATACCGGGTGCCGTAGGCTTCTTCTTCTTCTTTTTTTTTTTTTTTTGCCTCTTGTTCTGTCCCCTTTCTGGGAGCGCGGCGGCGGCCCGGGGTGGGGGTCACCCCCACCCTCAGCGCCCGCCGTGGGGTGCCTGGCGCCCCAGCCCGCACCGTGGGGCCTCCTCTTGTCCCAAGCCGCGACACCGCCGCCACGCGGCAGCATGCGTGGCATCTGGACTGTCAGGTCTCAGACCAAAGGTCTGCTCTGTGGGAACCGACACGCTGGAGGAAACCTTGAGAGTCTGAGAGGGGAGGGAGTTCCAGAAGGAGGCCAGGATGTCATTTTGAGGGAGTATGGGACCAGAACTCGTCCCGTTGCTTTTGGGGTTCTATGGGCTCCACGTAGGAATCTTTGGTGGTGGCAGCTGATGTTGGGGGATCCGGAGTCACACCCAGACCTGCTCCACAGGCCTCCTTTTACTTTTCTCTTTGGAGTCGTTATTTTTAAAAAGTGTCTCTTACCTCTCTCATTGCATTTTCTTTTCTCTCTCTTTTCAAGCAGATGATGGGAGTACAAGTATTCAGGTGACATGTGTTGCCCGTGCCCCCCTCCCCCCTGTGTTCTTATTCATTTACCTCTCATGTTGTTCCAGCGTATTGTGGGGGCACCAATGTTAAGGTCGGGTACGTTGCCCTCTCCCAGCCTCCCCCCTCGGGTCAGAGCTTCAAGTGCGCCCATCCCCCAGTCGGTGCGCACCCACCCCATTCCTAATGGAGGTGTATGCCCCTCCCCTCCCCCCACCCGCCCGACACCCACCCGATGATGAAGGTGATTCCTCTCTGTCCACTTAGGTGTCCATCCGTTCGTACCCATTTGCTGGTGAGCGCGCTCACGGGGCGCTCGTGTGTCCATTCTTGGGATACTTGGCTTACTGGAACGGGTTCCAGCTCTGGCCAGGAGAACACGAGAGGCGCCCTCTCACCGCTGCTCCTCACAGCCCAATGGCACTCCGTGGTGTCCACGCGCCACATTTTATTAATGCACTCCTGGATGGATGGGCACTCGGGTCGCTTCCACATCTTTGCGATTGTGTGAATTGTGCCCTAACTGTCACCCTAACCCTTACCCAGCCCGTGTCCTCTGCCCCTGCCTGACGCACTCCTCCCCGGCCAGGCCCAGGCCCGTCACTGTCCCGGGCCCCCGCCTGACCGGCTCCTTCCCGCCCGGCCTGTCACCGTCCTCTGCCCCTGCCTGACATGCTCCTTCCCGCCCGTCCGGCCTCTCACCGTCCTCGGCCCCTGCCTGACCGGCTCCTCCGTCGCCTGGGCCTTCCAAGGGCTTGGTGTGGACGCTGCTTCCAGGAAGCCCTCCAGAAACCCGGCAGCAGGGTGGCCGCAGCAGTCTCCAGCAGCCGTCCCTAAGTCGCGTGCGGGGCCCCCGCTGTGCCGCGGGGACCCAGCCTGGTGTCTTCCCTGAGGCCCTGCGGCTGCCGCTCCCCGCAAGGGGAGAGTCGCGGAGGTGGGGACCGCCTCCTGATGGGGACGTACACGCAGCTCTCCACGTCGGATTCCGGGGCTCTCTGTCCTGCCCGAAGGCCCAGCTGGCCTGCGGGTCCTTAGAGTGGCAAAAACATCCGAAAGCTGAGATTGAGGGTCCGGTGGGTGTCTGCGCTTTTGTGCTGGGCACCCCAGGGAGGCCCGGGGGCTGGCTGGACAACGCGGTCTGCTGGGCGGGGGGGGGGGGGTTAGAGGAGCAACTGATGCCCTTTGCACTTTGGGTAGCAAGAGTCTGAGGTGTCTCTGAGCCCTGTGCCATGTCGGGGGGGGGCGGGGGGGGGAAGAGGAGGAGGAGGAGGAGGTGGGAAGGGCCGGGGCCTGCAGCCGTGTTCCCGGGGTGGCAGGGCAAGTGGCTTCTTCCACAGGCTGCTTGGCCTGGGCTCCCTGCACCTGGGCCTTTGGAGGACCGGCCCTGTGCTTGCCAACGCTTCCTGCAGGGACCCAGAGCTGGGAGGTTGCATCTCTCAGCCCTGGGTCGGGCAGAGCCCCAGCGGGCCATGCCCACAACCTCTCTCAGCACCGGTCCCCCAGAAGGCTCCTTGGGGACCAGGATTCTCTTGCGGTGACTCTTTAAGGTCTGGCCCCTGGATGGAGGGGCACCAGGAGTAGAGGAGCAGGAAGGGGAAGGGGGTGGCCATGCGAGGGGACACTTTGAGGCCAAGTCCCAGCTTCAGCCTGATCCTCCTGGGAACCCCGGGGTGTACGTCACACCTCCTGGTTGTCCCGCTCTGAGACAAGGAGCCGGGCTTCGCATTCCCACAGCAGCCAGTCGTGGGCTGAGGACACCTGGGGCGTTGGGAACTCCCTGGCTTCTCCTTGGTTTAACATCTGGAGCTGCTTGTGAATCGTGCCGCCACACACACCCGAGTGCAGGTGTCTTCCGCACAGACTGCGGGCCTCGCTCTTCTGAATGCCGCTAGCTGGCCACCCACCCACGGGAGAACCTGGTCAGGGTACTTTCTCTCAGGGGCAGACTCTTTTCCGGGCGGGCTACCGGTGTCTCTGTTTGCTCCTTTCTTTCTTCCATTTCGGGAAAGTCTTCCTTGCTGGGTGTGGAAATCTCCTATGCCTTCCCTCGCCTATTCTGTCAGCTTTCAAATTCTCTTTCAGTTGCCACCCTCACAGATGGATTAGGAAACTCTTTCCGGTGCACTCATTAGTGAAATGACCTCAAGGAAGCTGGAATCCAATATCTAATCGCCGATTTTTAGCGAGTCCACACGCCAGGGTGGTCGGGGTCCAATGCAGCCCCGGCCAGGCCCAGGCCCCTTGGACCGGGCCACAGGAGGACACAGAGGAGGGTCCCGGCCCCCACGGTCGCGGTGCCGGCAGTTCTCCAAGGGCTTGGGCGTTTTCCAGAGGTAGGAGATGGAGGGGACTGATTTCTTCAGCGCCCCACAAACCACGCCACCCCACCCCACCCCACCCCACCCATGGGACACATCCCCAGAGAGAGATGCCCCATACACTCGCTCCCCTCCCCCTTGCGCTGTGCCCCAGCCCTGGCCCGGGGGAATAGGCGGCAGCCCGCCCACAGGGCGGGGGGCACAGCTGAAAGGGGTTGTGGGGGAGGGCGGCCCCTGGCTGGGGTCAAAGGGCGAGCGCCCGGTGCCGGTGCGCGCGTGCGCAGTCAGCGGCGGCGACGCGCTGGGGGTGGGCAGCGGGTAGGTGAAGGAGGCCAGGCGAGGAGACGAGGGGGGCTGGGAGGGCTCCACCTTGGCGGGTCCAGCCGTGGAGGCGCATCTTGTGTGAGTGTGAGTGAGTGTGAGTGTGTGTGTGTGGAGAGAGAGACAGCCCCCCGCCCCGGCCGCCCGGCCCGGCCCGTCACCCCCGTCCCTCGGAGCCCGCCGGACCCGGCCGGCGAACTCAACAGGCCCGGCCGGGCGCGGGGCCTGGGGCGGGAGGAGGCGGCGGGGAAGCGCAGAGACGCTGGGATCTTGAGCGGGGCAGGGGCGCCCTCCGCCGTCTAGGGCCACACCACCCTGAACGCCCCCCGGTCTCCTCTGGTCTCGGAAGCTAAGCAGGGTCGGGCCTGGTTAGTACTTGGATGGGAGAAGACCGCCTGGGAATACCGGGTGCCGTAGGCTTCTTCTTCTTCTTTTTTTTTTTTTTTTGCCTCTTGTTCTGTCCCCTTTCTGGGAGCGCGGCGGCGGCCCGGGGTGGGGGTCACCCCCACCCTCAGCGCCCGCCGTGGGGTGCCTGGCGCCCCAGCCCGCACCGTGGGGCCTCCTCTTGTCCCAAGCCGCGACACCGCCGCCACGCGGCAGCATGCGTGGCATCTGGACTGTCAGGTCTCAGACCAAAGGTCTGCTCTGTGGGAACCGACACGCTGGAGGAAACCTTGAGAGTCTGAGAGGGGAGGGAGTTCCAGAAGGAGGCCAGGATGTCATTTTGAGGGAGTATGGGACCAGAACTCGTCCCGTTGCTTTTGGGGTTCTATGGGCTCCACGTAGGAATCTTTGGTGGTGGCAGCTGATGTTGGGGGATCCGGAGTCACACCCAGACCTGCTCCACAGGCCTCCTTTTACTTTTCTCTTTGGAGTCGTTATTTTTAAAAAGTGTCTCTTACCTCTCTCATTGCATTTTCTTTTCTCTCTCT
Organism: Microcebus murinus; assembly: GCF_040939455.1. NCBI lineage: Eukaryota > Metazoa > Chordata > Mammalia > Primates > Cheirogaleidae > Microcebus > Microcebus murinus. Next base: position 2,241 of record NW_027438969.1, on the reverse strand, counting down.
TTTCAAGCAGATGATGGGAGTACAAGTATTCAGGTGACATGTGTTGCCCGTGCCCCCCTCCCCCCTGTGTTCTTATTCATTTACCTCTCATGTTGTTCCAGCGTATTGTGGGGGCACCAATGTTAAGGTCGGGTACGTTGCCCTCTCCCAGCCTCCCCCCTCGGGTCAGAGCTTCAAGTGCGCCCATCCCCCAGTCGGTGCGCACCCACCCCATTCCTAATGGAGGTGTATGCCCCTCCCCTCCCCCCACCCGCCCGACACCCACCCGATGATGAAGGTGATTCCTCTCTGTCCACTTAGGTGTCCATCCGTTCGTACCCATTTGCTGGTGAGCGCGCTCACGGGGCGCTCGTGTGTCCATTCTTGGGATACTTGGCTTACTGGAACGGGTTCCAGCTCTGGCCAGGAGAACACGAGAGGCGCCCTCTCACCGCTGCTCCTCACAGCCCAATGGCACTCCGTGGTGTCCACGCGCCACATTTTATTAATGCACTCCTGGATGGATGGGCACTCGGGTCGCTTCCACATCTTTGCGATTGTGTGAATTGTGCCCTAACTGTCACCCTAACCCTTACCCAGCCCGTGTCCTCTGCCCCTGCCTGACGCACTCCTCCCCGGCCAGGCCCAGGCCCGTCACTGTCCCGGGCCCCCGCCTGACCGGCTCCTTCCCGCCCGGCCTGTCACCGTCCTCTGCCCCTGCCTGACATGCTCCTTCCCGCCCGTCCGGCCTCTCACCGTCCTCGGCCCCTGCCTGACCGGCTCCTCCGTCGCCTGGGCCTTCCAAGGGCTTGGTGTGGACGCTGCTTCCAGGAAGCCCTCCAGAAACCCGGCAGCAGGGTGGCCGCAGCAGTCTCCAGCAGCCGTCCCTAAGTCGCGTGCGGGGCCCCCGCTGTGCCGCGGGGACCCAGCCTGGTGTCTTCCCTGAGGCCCTGCGGCTGCCGCTCCCCGCAAGGGGAGAGTCGCGGAGGTGGGGACCGCCTCCTGATGGGGACGTACACGCAGCTCTCCACGTCGGATTCCGGGGCTCTCTGTCCTGCCCGAAGGCCCAGCTGGCCTGCGGGTCCTTAGAGTGGCAAAAACATCCGAAAGCTGAGATTGAGGGTCCGGTGGGTGTCTGCGCTTTTGTGCTGGGCACCCCAGGGAGGCCCGGGGGCTGGCTGGACAACGCGGTCTGCTGGGCGGGGGGGGGGGGGTTAGAGGAGCAACTGATGCCCTTTGCACTTTGGGTAGCAAGAGTCTGAGGTGTCTCTGAGCCCTGTGCCATGTCGGGGGGGGGCGGGGGGGGGGAAGAGGAGGAGGAGGAGGAGGTGGGAAGGGCCGGGGCCTGCAGCCGTGTTCCCGGGGTGGCAGGGCAAGTGGCTTCTTCCACAGGCTGCTTGGCCTGGGCTCCCTGCACCTGGGCCTTTGGAGGACCGGCCCTGTGCTTGCCAACGCTTCCTGCAGGGACCCAGAGCTGGGAGGTTGCATCTCTCAGCCCTGGGTCGGGCAGAGCCCCAGCGGGCCATGCCCACAACCTCTCTCAGCACCGGTCCCCCAGAAGGCTCCTTGGGGACCAGGATTCTCTTGCGGTGACTCTTTAAGGTCTGGCCCCTGGATGGAGGGGCACCAGGAGTAGAGGAGCAGGAAGGGGAAGGGGGTGGCCATGCGAGGGGACACTTTGAGGCCAAGTCCCAGCTTCAGCCTGATCCTCCTGGGAACCCCGGGGTGTACGTCACACCTCCTGGTTGTCCCGCTCTGAGACAAGGAGCCGGGCTTCGCATTCCCACAGCAGCCAGTCGTGGGCTGAGGACACCTGGGGCGTTGGGAACTCCCTGGCTTCTCCTTGGTTTAACATCTGGAGCTGCTTGTGAATCGTGCCGCCACACACACCCGAGTGCAGGTGTCTTCCGCACAGACTGCGGGCCTCGCTCTTCTGAATGCCGCTAGCTGGCCACCCACCCACGGGAGAACCTGGTCAGGGTACTTTCTCTCAGGGGCAGACTCTTTTCCGGGCGGGCTACCGGTGTCTCTGTTTGCTCGTTTCTTTCTTCCATTTCGGGAAAGTCTTCCTTGCTGGGTGTGGAAATCTCCTATGCCTTCCCTCGCCTATTCTGTCAGCTTTCAAATTCTCTTTCAGTTGCCACCCTCACAGATGGATTAGGAAACTCTTTCCGGTGCACTCATTAGTGAAATGACCTCAAGGAAGCTGGAATCCAATATCTAATCGCCGATTTTTAGCGAGTCCACACGCCAGGGTGGTCG